>NC_091064.1:97645226-97952026 GCF_000393655.2 Nicotiana sylvestris | reverse complement strand
TTGGAGCTGACCATAGGTCCAGTAGAATTCACTATGGAATTCCAAGTGCTGGATATCGCTGTTTCCTACAATTTGCTATTAGGGTGACCGTGGATTCACGCCGCTAAAGCAGTGCCATCAACACTCCATCAGATGGTCAAGTTTGAATGGGACAGACAGGAAATAGTGGTGCACGGCGAAGATAATTTGTTCGCTCACAACAACACCATTGTGCCTTTCATTGAAGTGGAAGATGACAAGGGACCATGGGTCTACCAAGTTTCTGAAGCAATGTCAGTCGAGAAAGTTATAGAAGGGAAGTGTATCCCAAGTCCGAAGATAAACTCCGCATCAGTCATGGTAGCATATGAAATGCTGAAGAATGGTTTTGTACCAGGAAAGGGTTTAGGGTCAGATCTGCAAGGCATCATACAACCCGTGTCTCTTCCTGAATACTTGGGAACATTTGGTCTGGGATTCAAGCCCACAGCCGCAAACATAAAAAGAGCCAGGAAATTGAAACAGAGGACATGGGTCCTTCCAAAGCCAGTCCCACGTCTTTCCGGATCATTTGTCAAGTCCGGTACAAGGAGTCGCCCAGTGACAACAATTCCCAGTTCTACAATTAATCCTGACAAGGAATTGATTAAAAGATTTGAGCAGTTGTTCGACAATGTGAACATGGTGGAAATTGGAGAGGGTTCTAGCTACACGGAAGTGCAATTTGTCGGGTCAAAAACAAAGCTTAATAATTGGAAGGCTACTCCTCTCCCTACTCGGAAGGAGTCTTGGTAGTTTGCTTTGATTTTCCTTTAAGTTTGTATGGATTATTCCAGGGTTGTAATCCAGATTTCATTTCTTCAGTCTGTTGAGTGTGCAAACCTTGTTATCTTTTATCAATCAATGAAATACAATTTCCCTTTCTTCATCATTCCTGATGGTTTTCCTTTTGTTTTGTTTTCTTTTCTATACAGTTCTTTTTTCGCTGGTTCTAATGACATGGCGTGCCTAAGGAATTCTCAGCCCAGTCTTAAAAATCAATCTGATTCCAAAATGTTAGTTCAAGAAGTAGATTGTGGTTACGAATCAGAATATGATGATGAAGCCTTCGAAGAGATTAGTAAGGAGTTAATTCACTTCGAAGAAAAAACCCAAACCCAATTTGAATGACACAGAAGACGTTAATTTAGGGGACACAGAAAATGTCCGAGAGACTAAAATAAGTGTCCACCTCGAGCCAAAAATCCGGGAGGAGTTAATCAAAGCACTCATCGAGTACAAAGATGTTTTTGCATGGTCATAAGACGACATGCCGGGTTTAAGCACTGATCTAGTGGTCCACAAACTGCCCACTGATCCAGAATTCCCTCCCATCAAGCAAATGTTGAGAAAATTCAAAACTGATATGAGTGTGAAGATTAAAGAAGAAGTTACCAAACAGTTGGATGCAAAGGTTATCCGGGTCACCCGATATCCTGTTTGGTTGGCTAATGTCGTGCCTGTGCCAAAGAAGGATGGCAAGATCAGAGTATGCGTCGATTACCGCAATCTCAACAAGGCAAGTTCGAAGGATAACTTCCCTCTACCCAATATCCACATTCTGATTGACAATTGTGCCAAGCGCGAGATTGGATCTTTTGTGGATTGCTATGCCGGGTATCATCAGATTTTAATTGATGAGGAAGATGCGGAAAAGACAGCCTTCATCACGCCATGGGGAACTTATTGCTACCGAGTAATGCCCTTTGGGTTGAAGAATGCTGGGGCAACTTATATGAGAGCGATGACTACTGTGTTTCATGATATGATACACAAGGAGATTGAGGTATATGTAGATGATGTGATCATAAAATCAAAACATCAAGCCGACCACATCAAGGATTTGAGGAAATTCTTCCAGAGGCTTCGCAGGTATAACCTCAAGCTTAACCCCGCCAAGTGTGCATTTGATGTGCCATCCGGAAAACTGTTGGGATTCATAGTCAGCCGGTGAGGCATCGAGTTGGACCCATCAAAGATCAAAGCCATACAAGAATTGCCCCCTCTGAGGAACAAGACTGAAGTGATGAGTCTGTTAGGAAGGCTGAACTACATCAGCAGGTTTATTGCTCAGCTCACGACAACTTGTGAGCCTATTTTCAAGTTGTTGAAGAAGGACGCTGCGATCAAGTGGACTGATGAGTGTCAAGAAGCATTTGATAAGATAAAAGGTTACTTGACAAACCCACCTGTGCTGGTTCCGCCAGAACCAGGGAGACCTTTGATTCTTTACTTGACAGTCTTGGAAAATTCATTTGGTTGTGTACTGGGGCAGCATGACGTCACCGGCAGGAAAGAACAAGCCATCTATTATCTTAGCAAGAAGTTCACAGCTTATGAGGTTAAGTACACTCACCTGGAAAGGACATGTTGCGCCCTAACTTGGGTGGCACAGAAATTGAAACATTACTTGTCATCCTACACTACCTACCTCATTTCGCGTTTGGATCCATTGAAGTATATCTTTCAAAAGCCTATGCCGACATGAAGACTTGTAAAATGGCAGATTTTGCTCACAGAGTTTGACATAATCTATGTGACTCGGACTGCGATGAAAACCCAAGCATTAGCCGATCATTTGGCCGAGAACCCGGTCTATGAAGAGTATGAGCCACTGAGGACTTATTTTCCTCATGAAGAGGTGATGCACATTGATGAACTAGAACAGGCCGGAAAGCCAGGTTGGAAACTTTTCTTTGATGGGGCTGCTAACATGAAAGGAGTCGGAATATGAGCTGTGCTTATTTCTGAAACAGGGCATCACTATCCTGTTACGGCTTAGCTTCGGTTTTATTGCACCAACAATATGGCTGAATACGAGGCATGCATTTTGGGTTTGTGGCTAGCTGCAGACATGAATGTCCGGGAGGTTCTAGTCTTGGGAGACTCAGATCTTCTGGTGCACCAAATTCAAGGAGAATGGGAAACTCGAGATCTGAAGCTCATACCGTACCGACAATGCTTGCATGATCTTTGTCAACGGTCTAGATCAGTGGAGTTCAGGCATATTCCAAGGGTCCATAATGAGGTCGCCGATGCTTTGGCTACCCTAGCGTCAATGCTGCACCATCCGGACAAAGCCTATGTCGATCCTTTGCATATTCAAGTAAGAGATCAGCATGCTTATTGCAACATGATTGAAGAAGAATTTGATGGCGAACCATGGTTCCATGATATCAAGGAATACATCAGAATAGGGATATACCCAATGCAAGCCACGGGGGATCAAAAGAGAACAATTCGACGGTTGGCAAGCAAATTGTTCTTGAGTGGGGGAGTTTATATAAAAGAACACCAGACCTGGGATTTTTAAGATGCATAGATGCCAGACAAGCTACGTCTGTCATGTCCGAAGTACATTCAGGAGTCTGCGGACCACATATGAGCGGATATGTGTTGGCCCGAGCAGGTTATTATTGGCTCACCATGGAGCAAGATTGTATTAGTTTTGTGCGCAAATGTCATCAGTGCCAGATACACGGAGATTTGATTCATTCTCTGCCCTCGGAATTACACACAATGTCAGCGCCATGGCCCTTCGTCGCTTGGGGCATGGATATCATTGGACCAATTGAGCCAGCAGCATCCAACAGGCATAGGTTCATTCTGGTAGCCATTGATTATTTCACCAAATGGGTTAAGGCCAAAACTTTCAAGTCAGTGACCAAGAAAGCAGTGGTCGATTTTGTTCACTCACATATCATCTGTCAATTTGGAATCCCGAAGGTGATCATCACAGATAACAGTGCTAATCTTAACAGCAATTTGATGAAAGAGGTATGTCAACAGTTTAAGATTACACACCGCAATTCCACCCCATATCGTCCCAAGGCGAATGGAGTAGTTGAGGTAGCCAACAAAAACATAAAGAAGATACTTCGGAAAATGGTAGAAGATTCTAGGCAGTGGTATGAGAAATTACCATTTGCGTTGCTGGGTTATCGCACTACTGTCCGTACTTCAGTAGGGGCAACTCCTTATTTGTTGGTATATGGAACTGAAGCCGTAATACCTGCGGAAGTTGAAATCCAGTCCCTTCGGATTGTCGCTGAGGCTGAGATTGATGATGATGAGTGGGTCAAAACCCGTCTAGAGCAGTTGAACTTGATTGATGACAAAAGATTGGCAATTGTGTGTCATGGCCAGTTATATCAAAAGAGGATGGAAAGAGCATACAACAAAAAGGTGTGTCCCCGGAAGTTTGAGGTGGGCCAGCAAGTGCTGAAACGCATCCTTCCACATCAGGTTGAAGCAAAAGGCAAGTTCGCTCCGAATTGGCAAGGGCCATTCATTGTAACCAGAGTATTGTCCAATAGTGCTTTATGTTTAACAGATATCGAAGGAAAATGCATGACATGGCTATCAATTCTGATGCAGTAAAAAGATATTATGTATGATTTCTTTGGTATAATTGTTGATTGTTTGTATTTGGCATTATTTCGAAGATTGAAATGACGAAGACAATTTGTTTTACTATCTAAACACTTTACCCTTTGTTCCCCTTTTTGAGCCTTATTTATTTCTTTCATACCCCTTTTTTGGAATCAGTAACGAAAAGAGAGAAAAAGAAAGAAAATAAAAAGAGAAAAGAAAAGAAGTGAAAAAAAATATAACAACAAGGAAATTCAGGTGTGAACTACGTTTGATCTGATCCCTGTTAAGGGTACGTAGGCAGCTTTACGGCTAAAGCATAGTAAAATAAAAGTCAGAAGATCCCCAAGCAAGAAACTGGGGCAGAGGTTGTTTTGTAATAAGAAATGTGATTCCAAAAGTTGTAATTTTAAACCCATGTCAAATTATTTTGAGCTTTTGATACCTTTTCTTTCTAATCCCATCCAAAAGCCCACATTACGGTCCAAAGAAAGACCTTCTGATCAGTTTTCGAGAGATGCCAAGTCGAGCAAATAGAGTGATTCATATCAAGGTAATACTCCGATCCAAGCATGAAAATTAATGAAAATGAGAGAGTCTTATTGGTGAAAACCTTCACAGGCACCATAAGGCAACGAAAGTTGAGAGAAATAAAATGAGAGAGTCTTATAGGTGAAAACCTTCACAGGCACCATAAGGCGACGGGAGTTGAGAGAAAACGAGAGAGTCTTATTAGTGAAAACCCCTCGAAGGGCACTATAAGGCAACAAGGAATTAAAAGGGGGCAAACGAGATAAGCTTGATGGAAAGGATCCGTCGAGACATCAAGCAGAATAAAGATGTTGTTTCGGCAAAAAGAAGATGGGTTGCGGGACCTTTGAAATGCAAAGTAGGGACATCAGAAAGATTGATTGATGTAAATAGACCGGGTTGATTAATCCAAAAATGCACGACATGACCATTGGGATCGGTTATACCATTCAGATAAGTTATTTTCTCTTCAAACAATTGTTCAGAAAGATTTTTGCTTGTCCTATCTTTCGAATCATCATTTTCCATTTCTTTTTGATCAGTAGTAGTTTGTTTTTAAGAAGGATTTTCAGAGCTAACTACCAGTTGCCAACACTTTGCAAGGTAAATGGGGATAAGACATGCAAGGATAATGTGATGGGACGAGAAAGACGTCGTTGTAAGACCAAAATGATGAATTGATCTAAGTTTTCGGGACAGTATGGAGTAAAGGTGGAAAACAGCGGTTGAGGGGTTGTGAATACAGAATCATCAAGAAGGTCGGAAGTTATCAGCCAAGTTTCAAGATGGTCGAACAACGCAAAACATGGAAAAGAGCGAAAGGGAAAACCGTCCCCAGCAGGAGCATCCTCACGTTTTTAACTAACAAATTCTCTTTGATTTTAAGCAGGGTCAGGAAATGTTATTGATGACAGAAAGACATGCCACAAGAAATATATTCAAACTTGGGCAGAAAATTTTCTTTCATTTTTGAAAATTTTCTGGAAGTCAGGTACCCACTTGGGGAAGAAGGAAGATAACACAAGTTTGGAGAAAAGTGGTATCCCCAGCAGTCAGAAGAAGGCAAAACAAGAGGAAAATAACATGCTTTTGAATGAAACACCGGTGTTATCCCCAGCAGCTTTCAGAGGAATGAAACACCAGTTTTGAGGGAAGCAGTTCTGAAAGAAGATAATTCAAGTTAGAAGGAAAATGGTTCAAGAGGCAGGAAGGAACAACGACAATAGAACGCATTTCTAAGAAGTTGTTGAAGTCAGGAGCCCTCTTGGAGAATGGAGGTGTTATATTTTTAAGAAGTTGTTGAAGTTAGGAGCCCGTCTGGAGAATGGAGGTGTTATATATTTAAGTTGTAGTTGGAATCAGGAGCCCGCCTGGAGAATGGAGGTGTTATATTTGTAAGAAGTTGTTGAAGTCAAGAGCCCGCCTTGAGAATGGAGGTTGTTATATTTTCAAGTTATAGTCGAAGTCATGAGCCCGCCTGGAGAACGGAGGTTGTTATATTTTCAAGTTGTAGTTGGAGTTAGGAGCCCGCCTGGAGAATGGAGGTGTTATATTTGTAAGAAGTAGTTGAAGTCAGGAGCCCGCCTGGAGAATGGAGGTGTTATATCTTTAAGTTGTAGTTGGAGTCAGGAGCCCGCCTGGAGAATGGAGGTGTTATATTTGTAAGAAGTAGTTGAAGTCAGGAGCCCGCCTGGAGAATGGAGGTTGTAATATTTTCAAGTTATAGTCGAAGTCAGGAGCCCGCCTGGAGAACAGAGGTTGTTATATTTTCAAGTTGTAGTTGGAGTCAGGAGCCCGCCTAGAGAATGGAGGTGTTATATTTGTAAGAAGTAGTTGAAGTCAGGAGCCCGCCTGGAGAATGGAGGTGTTATATCTTTAAGTTGTAGTTGAAGTCAGGAGCCCGCTTGGAGAATGGAGGTGTTATAAGAAGTTGTTGAAGCCAGGAGCCCGCCTGGAGAATGGAGGTGTTATATTTGTAAGAAGTTGTTGAAGTCAGGAGCTCGCTTGGAGAATGGAGGTTGTTATATTTGTTTTAGTCGAAGTCAGGAGCCCGCCTGGAGAATGGAGGTTGTTATCATTTCAAGTTGCAGACGAAGTCAGGAGCCCGCCTGGAGAATGAAGGTATTATTTTTAAGTTGTTTATTGAAGTCAGGAGCCTGCCTGGAGAATAGAGGCATTATCTTATTAAGTCATAGCAGAAGTCAGGAGCCTACTCGGAGAGCGGAGGGTTGCAACAAAGATCCCCAACATAAATTAAAGTTCAGAAGTCGGAAGGAAGGCAACACTAGTCAGGAGAAGGCAGTTCAAGCTTCGAAGGAAAAATAATTCGAAGCTCACAAGAAGGAAATAAGCAGTTCAAATTCGACAATCAAGAGAAGACTACGAGTCAAGACAGAAAGAAAGAAATGTCAGAGGAAACACCAGTCAGCAAGACATGAAAGCAACAAGAGACACAAGAGCAAGACTGAAAATCTAGATAAGATTTTGTAACTCATCGACTATAGTTTAGTCTAGCTTCTTGTTTTCTTTTAGAATGGTGTAATAAGGAGGTCAGTAAGTAGCGACAACAGCAACAACAACAGTAACAGTAAAACCACAGCTTCATGGTAGTCCCAGCTACCGAAACTTCCCGAACTACATTGACCTGATTCCCTTTTAGCCAGGGATATGTAGGGAACCTTTGAAGCAGAGGTTCGGTCAAATATTTCAAAAATGCTTCACACGGAGTAGCCGAACGGGCAAAAATCGCTCGTATCTGCTCACTTTATCTTTGCACGAAAACTCTTCATGTTTCCGGACAAAGAGGGGCAGCTGTGAGCACGTGATTTTTGCCCTACAAGAACTACTCCCAAAAATTCAAAATAAAATAGTTTTGTGTTGCTTGTGATTTATTTGCATTTGTCTGTGCATGTTTATTTTTACTTTAATTAAGAAAAATACAAAATATGCGTTGCATGTGCATTTAGGATTTAATTTTATAATTAGGAATTAATTAAACAATATTTGGATTTGCGAGAATGAAAATCACAAAAAATATGTACTTGGCATTTTTTTAGCATTTAATCTCCAATTGTGTGATTTTATTTTAGTTGGTATTTAATTGTGTGTGATGATTGTTATCAGGAATTAATTGGTATTTTTAATTTGGTTTATAGTTAAAGTTAGGATTTTAGTTTTGAAAAATAAATTAGAAAATGGAAATAAAGGAAAAGAGGAAAAATGAAAAAAAGGGAAAAGAAATCGACCAGGCCCAAAAAACCAGCCCAATTCGACACCCCTGTACCCGGTCCAGTTGATCTGGCAAACGACCGCCCAAACGGCGTCATTTCTGTCATGCTCAGTCTGGACCGTTGATAACAATCCATCAACGGCCGAGATCATCTCTCCCTTACCCGTTCCTATACCCACCCCGACCCCGTTACTACTAAACGACCCCGTTTGACTTAAGTGAATTAATCTGGACCGTTGGTTCCCATCATCCCATGCCCAGATTAATCAACTGGTTTTCAATATATCAAAACACCCAAACCCCTTTCACCCGCCTCATTTTCACCCTTTCGTCTCCAAATTAGAGACTAAACGACCCCCTCAACCAAACCCTAGCCGCCTCATGCCCCTTCGCCTGAAAGCCGGTAGCAACGATGCCGGTGACCACGAAAATCACACCCCTGAACCACCCGACTCCCCCCTCTCCGATTCCACACTCCATTAACCTCGAATCATACTATGACTTCTCGAATATTCGATCGAAGATCCCCGTCCCAAACCCTAGCCTGTCCACTTAACCCCAAAATCACACCCAATAATCCCCTAGACCTCCTCATCATTAATCCCTAACCAAATTGGCTCGAATCCAAGTAAAACTCGTCGAATGGCGGATCTAGGGTTCAACGGTTCGAGACTATTTCAAAGCTGTTAGGGTTGAACGGGTTCTAGTTAGTATTATAAGCCTATTTCTGACGAAATAGACGTATAATATTAACTGGAACTCAAGTTCGAAAGGGCATGCTGGTGAGATCCGAGAAAAGAACAGTAAGTTCTTATTAGCTCCTTTTTTTTTTGTGTTTATTTGTCTGTGTTAAGTTGCAATTAGTCGCTTCTTCAGGTTTTCATCATTTTGTCAAGTAATTCGTCCGTGCTAAGTTGTAATTCATCACTTCTGTCAATTAATCCTCCTCCTCTTTCGGACCTTTTTCTGGTCCAGTTTTTCTCATCTTGGTCGATTGGCATATGTTGAATCAATTAAATGGTCTCGTCGATTGACCCGTTCATGTCTGTAGTTCAGTTGTTCTCCTCAAGTTATTGGATGTTGTTTTATCTTCTGACCTTTGCATTTTCAGCCTCAGGGCTCATAGCCAGTATACTTGTTGTTCCAACATTTTGTTCGAGGTTAATTTAGAGTTATATTTGTTCCCAATATAGATAGCTTACTCTCATGCATATGTGTGAATCAATTTCTAGACCTCAATAGTCTAGTCTGACTATTGTCCTGAATCATTGAATCCCCATCTTGGTTGAAATGCTGTTGGATTTGATTTGAGTTCAATTGATGATTAAGTTTAATGATTCGAATCTATTTGTTTGTTCTGGTAAGTTTGTTCTGATATGAATTTAACCTTGTTGAATTGTCCTAATTGGGAGTTAGTTTCATGTATCTAATTAGTCAATTGATAGGCTTAAATTGGCTATAGCTGAGGTTTCATACAGGTTTAAAGGATTGGGGTAGGATAGTAATCACATGGGTTTCAGGGGATAATTTGGGACTTAAAAGTTTAAAAATGGTTGGTTTAAGTGTTCTGTCCAGTAAGTGCTAATGTAACATTAAACTAATGCATTTGTTTAGAGCTAATGGGGAACAAAACATAATGGTATGGGGAGGCTTAAAAGGGATTGATTAAAATATGTTGCCCATACCTGCTTGAACATTAAATAAGGAAAAGACAAGGGATAATGGGGAAAAACATATTCTAGTGGAGTTCTAAAGAAGATCATGGGTAGAATTAGTTTCTTAATTCTGCCTGAGTGCTCTTGAGAGCTGGCAAGGTCAGTGTTTGGGTATAAGTGGAGGGACTTAGGACAGAGAAGGGGCATTGAAAAAAAGCAATCTGAAAAGAGAGAAAAAAGATAGAGGAAGAGAAACAGACAAGAAATAAAAAAAATATATTATTGTTCCATTGAGGAAGTTTTCTGATTCTAGTTCATCTAGGATTAAAATAGCTTAAGTTTCTTGGTATTGTTCAGTAACTGAAGCTTGAAAGGTCCAAGAATATGATTTCAAGTTGAATCTGGTTTGTTCGACTAAGTTTATTTGTTATCTGCTTGGGTTTATTGATTGCTGGGTTGATTCTTGGATTCTCCGGTGTCATTTGTTTTCTGAAAATTCTCCTATTGTCGTTGTTGAACCCTGCTGGATTGGTCATTTGCTGTTGTTGTTGCTATTTGACTGACCCCCTCATTTTTCTTGGTTTATACTTCAACTTCCAGGTACACGGCTGTAACCTTGCCAATTTGTAAGCTGTAAACATGAAGCAAGAATATACATGAAGATTTGAAGCTTAAGTTTGATTTAGCTTTTCTACTGATTTGTACATTAAGATACTTCACTCACTAATATCATATAAATGTCTGCTGAATGTGTAACTGGACTGATGCGAACTATTGGACTATTTTTTTTAGATGAGAATTGTTAAACAAATTAGATGCATGCCCTGTGTCTTAGCCATTTTGTTTGGTTTAGTTGGGGCTATTAGTGTAATGTAGTTTGAATCCGTGTGTTGACTATTTATTGAAACTGAAAATTAGGTTTGAAAGCAAGTGTAGGCCCTGTCAATACTAAAATCCAGGCCTAATGAACGTGTTAGTAGTGCAGTACGTTAGCTTGTTTTATTTCCGATGAATTGAATTCAAAAATCAAGTGTCGCACAATACTATGTCTTTGGGCTTGAAATCTCAACGTAAATGTCAATTGGTTAATTAATTCATTGAGCTCTTTAAGTTTTTTTTGTAGCAATAAATTAGCCTAAACACAATTCGAATATGAACAGGAGCCCATCAGTTAGTAGTTCATAAGTCTGGATAAAGTTGGATACTGTCCCGTCTATTACTAATCAGTGAAGTGTATTCGAAGCATTTTGAAACGAGTTTTGCTCAGTAGTTTGGCTTTCATTGACCTGGACCTAATCCTATAACTGCCCAATTGCTTTTATAGAGTATAATCCGGGTTGTTTAGAACGAATTGCTAAAAAAAATGCTTTATTTGTTACCTCTTATGTTGTCATTAAACCAAGATTGAGCCATGAGAATTTGGTCCTTTCAAATACATCAATTAATTAGTACTTTTTTTATTAGAGACAAATAAAAATAGAAAATCATAGTCACTTTAGGTTTGCCCTTTTTCAAATAAAAGGAGCCTCGCCTCGCCAGATGAAACGCACAAATTGCGGGGCCCTCGTTAAATGTATATATTAAAATACTTAGATTTCAGGACGGGCCGTTTAGCGA
This sequence comes from Nicotiana sylvestris, assembly GCF_000393655.2. Classification (NCBI taxonomy): domain Eukaryota; kingdom Viridiplantae; phylum Streptophyta; class Magnoliopsida; order Solanales; family Solanaceae; genus Nicotiana; species Nicotiana sylvestris. The sequence continues at coordinate 97,940,605 of NC_091064.1, read as the reverse complement.
ATTTCACGGCTTTCCCCAAAAATAATAACGCGCTAGTCATTTTAGACGCGCTTCTAATAAATTACTTTCTTAAACTAGGGTGCACATTTATGTGATTCAAATCCAAATCTCAACGGAGTCGAAATGTGTCAATAACCACGGGTGCATTGATGTGACGTGATTCGAGACGTGTTTTCACGACGTTGCAATTCTCTCTTAAAATAACAACAATTAAAAGCGGGAAAGAGTAAAATTGGCATACAGGTTCAACATGTATAAAAATCAGATAAATAAGCCGAATATGACAGTTGAGCGACCGTGCTAGAACCACAGAACGCGGGAATGCCCAACACCTTCTCCCGGGTTAACAGAATTCCTTATCCAGATTTCTGGTTCGCGGACTGTATTACAAAGTCATTCTTTTCCTCAATTCGGGATTAAACCGGTGACTTGGGACACCATAAATCTCCCAAGTGGCGACTCTAAAATAAATAAACAAATCCTGTTTCGATTGTCCTTTAATTGAAAAAAAACTCCTTTACGCCCCTTGCGGGCGCAAGTAAAAAGGAGGTGTGACAATGCTTGACCCGATGTCCATTAACTTTGAAAACTTCACCATTTTTGTTCTTTAAACCAAGAGCACCAAACGGGGTCACCCACACCACTTCAAAAGGTCCACTCCATTTTGACTTGAGCTTTCGCGAAAATAGACGTAACCGGGAGTTGAACAAGAGAACCAAATCGCCCATTTTGAACTCCTTTCCACGAGCATATTTATCATGAAGGTACTTCATCTTGTCCTTGTATAAGGACGAACTGGAGTAGGCATGGAATCTGAATTCATCAAGTTCATTGAGCTGTTCCACACGAAGATTGGCTGCAACATCCCACTCAAGATTTAGCTTCCTAAAAGCCCACATGACCTTGTGCTCTAACTCAACCGGTAGATGGCAAGCTTTCCCAAACACCAACCGATATAGAGACATACCAATCAGAGTCTTGTAAGTAGTCCTATAAGCCCAAAGAGCGTCATCCAACTTCTTTGACCAATTGGTCCTATTTGAATTGACCATCTTTGAAAATATGCTTTTAATTTCCCTATTGGAGACTTCCACTTGACCACTTGCTTGAGGATGATAGGGGTAGAAACTTTGTGATTGACACCGTACTTAGAAAGCAACGTGTCGAAAGCTCTATTGCAAAAATGAGACCCCCATCACTTATGATTGCACGAGGAGTACCAAATCTTGTAAAAATGCTCTTCTTGAGAAATGCAACAACACTCCGGGCCTCATTGTTGGGCAAATCCACGGCTTCAACCCACTTTGAAACATAGTCCACCGCCACAAGAATGTAAGTGTTCCCACAAGAGCTAACAAACAGGCCCATGAAATCAATGCCCTATACATCAAAAATATCAACCTCAAGGATAGTATTGAGAGGCATCTCATCTTTCTTCGAAATTCCACCTGCTCTTTGGCATTCGTCGCATCTCTTCACAAAATTACCTGCATCTTTGAACAAAGTTGGCCAATAAAACCCACAACTAAGAACTTTAGAAGCCGTCTTCTCCCCGCCATGATAGCCACCATAGGGAGAGGAATGCCAAACCTACAAGATACTCAATTGATCCTCCTCCGGGACACACCTTCGGATCACACCATCCGTGCAAATCTTGAACAAGTACGGCTCATCCCAATAGAAATCCAAACTATCCCACTTGAGCTTCTTCCTTTGGTTAGAAGAGAGCTCACATGAGATTATACCAGTCACAAGGAAATTAGCAACATCGGCAAACCATGGCATATCATTCATCTACACCGAAAGGAGTTGTTCGTCGGGAAATGAATCATTAATCTCTAGGCCATCACGAGGCCTCCCCTCCTTCTCCAAGCGGGACAAGTGGTCTGCCACTTGGTTCTCACTACCCTTCCAATCCATAATCTCCAAATCAAACTCTTGAAGTAACAAGACTCATCGCATCAGTCTAGCTTTGGAATCTTTCTTCATCATCAAGTGTCGGAGTGCGGCATGGTCGGTATGAATAATAACCTTAGCACCCATAAGATACGGGTGGAATTTTCCCATAGCCAACACAATAGCAAAAAGTTCCTTCTTGGTCACTGTGTAGTTCACTTGAGCATCATTCATAGTCTTGCTCGCATAGTACACTAGATAAAATATTTTGTTCACTCGTTGACCCAAAATCGTCCCAACCGCAACATCGCTCGTATCACATATGAGCTCAAAGGGCAAGCTCCAATTAGGCGTGGTAATGATAGGAGTGGTGGAAAACTTATGCTTGAGAAGTTCAAAGGCTTGCATACACTTGTCATCATACACGAACATAACATCTTTTTCCAACAACTTGCAAAAGGGATTCACTACCTTCGAAAAGTCTTTGATAAATCTCCGGTAGAACCCCGCATGCCGAAGAAAACTTCGAACTCCCTTGACGGATGTAGGGGGAGGGAGCCTTGAAGTCACATCGATCTTTGCTTTATCTACCTCAATACCATGCTTTGAAATTTTATGCCCAAGAACAATTCCTTCTTCCACCATAAAGTGGCATTTCTCCCAATTAAGGACAAGATTGGTTTCTTTACATCGGGCCAAAACTCTATCAAGATTTTTCAAGCATTCCTCAAATGAGTCCACCACAACACTAAAGTCATCCATGAATACCTCCAAAATGTCTTCCACCATATCGGTGAAAATAGCCATCATACACCACTGAAATGTAGCCGGTGCATTACACAACCCAAAAGGCATTCTAGAAAAAGGAAATGTGCCATACGAACAAGTGTATGTGGTCTTCTCCTGATCTTACGAAGCAATGAAGATTTGGTTGTACCCAGAATACCCATCCAAGAAGCAATAGAAGGCATGCCCAGCAAGTCAGTCTAACATCTGATCAAGAAAGGCAAAGGAAAGTGATCCTTACGGGTCACTTTATTCAACTTGCGGTAGTCCATGCATACCCTCAAATCGGTGACGGTTCTTGTAGGAATCAACTCATTTTGAGAATTTGTGACCACGGTCATGCCACCCTTCTTCGATACACATTGCACCGGTGAAGTCCAAGAGCTATCAGATATGGGGTACACAACCCCGGCATCCAACCACTTGATCACCTACTTTTTCACAACTTCTTGCATTGCCTCATTCAACCTCCTTTGATGCTCCAAGGAGGGCTTTGAATCATCTTCCAGAATAATTGTGTGCATACAGAATGCGGGGCTTATTCCCCGAATATCAACTAAGGTCCATCCAATTGCCTTTTTCTGCTTTTGAAGCACTGCCAATGTGAAATCAACCTGCATGTTAGTAAGGCAAGAAAAAAGAATAACTGGAAAAGTAGAATTTGATCCTAAGAACTCATACCTGAGGTGTGGACGCAGTGGTTTCAACTCCAACACTAGAGGCTCCTCAATTGAAGGTTTGGTTGGTGGAGTCTTTTTATTATCGAGATCCAAAGACAATTTCCTAGGCTCATAAGAATAAGAGCCCATTCTATGTAAAGCATTCACACACTCCACTCGGCTTGCATCCTTATTGACATCAAGATTCAACAATACGGCCTCCAATGGGTCCTCCACATTGATCATTTCACTGGTGTCATCAATTATCACTACTGTGACGAGGTAAACAAAAGAGCACACCTCGGTACTGTTGGGCTGCTTCATTGATTTGCATATATGAAAGGCCACCTTTTCGTCACCCACAAGGAAAGTAAGTTCCCCTGCTTCCACATCAACGAATGCCTTCCCGTAGCTAGGAAAGGTCTTCCCAATATGATAGGAACTTTATAGTCCACCTCGCAGTCCAAGATACAAAATTAGCTAGCAAGATAAATTTGTCCACCCGGACAAGCACATCATCAATAATACCCACTGGTCTCTTCATCGATCTATTTGCCATTTGTAACCTTATGGAAGTCGGCCTAGGTTGCCCAATACCCAAGGTTTTGAAAACTGAGTAGGGCATCAAGTTGATACTAGCCCCCAAATCACATAGAGCCTTGGCAAAGTCCGCAATGGTGAAAGAACCGGGATCTTCAAGCTTCGGGGCCATTGAATGCACTATAGTACTAACTTGGTGAGTCATATTTATAGTTTCACAATCCATAGAATGCTTCTTTGTGGCCAATTATTTCATGAATTTTGCATAGCCCGGCATTTGTTCAAGAGCCTCCACCAAAGGGACATTAATGGACAAGCTCTTCATCATGTCAATGAACTTCTTAAACTAATTCTCATTCTTTTGTTTCGCGAGCCTTTGAGGATAAGGTGGAGGTGGCCTTGGCAAAAGAGCCTTGGCTTTTGTCACAACCGGCTTCGGCATGTCTATTATGTGTTCCCTAGACGGGTTCACATCATTTTGAGTTTCCACCTCGACATCTTGAATATCAATCCTCACTTCTTTGTTCACATTTTCTTCAACCACATCTTCAACTACCAAAGGGACTTCATCCTCTTGCAACTCAACATCATCATCCAAGATTTGCTTTTGTTTAGAGGCATTCACATCACCGCCTTTCCCACTTCTTGTTGTTACCGCCATCACATGATTGTTTCCACCCTTCGGGTTCACTACCATATCACTTGGTAGAGCACCCTTAGGGCGTGTATTCAAAGACTGAGAGATTTGGCCTAACTGCACCTCCAAGTTTCTAATAGAGGTATTGTGGGAGGACAACTATGCATCAGAATCTACATTCTTCTTCATCATTTGTTCGAACATCATTTCAATTCTACCCATATCATTACCAGAAGAACTAGGACCTTGAGATGGAAATGGGGGTGGATTGTTCGGTTGTTGGTACATTGGGGGTCTTTGAAAGCCTTGCCCCCGGTTCCCTTGGTTTCCATTATTCCATCCTCCATGATTGTTATTGCCACCCCAATTGTTGTTATTAACATTCTAATTCCCTTGGTTGCTTTGATTGTTGTTCTGATTGCCTGTTGTTGTTCCCCCAATTACCATTATTTTGTTGTTGATTTCCCCAATTGCCTTGAGGTCTCCACTGTTGTTGGTTGGAAGAGTTGCCCTGTTGGCCTTGATAGTTGTTTACATATTGAACCTCTTCACTTTGTTCATCATAACCATCATTTTGAAATACATCATAGTCATCATCAAATTGCTCAGAATTCCCTTGGTTTTGTTGCCTTCTTTGCCTTCTCTTGTTGACAAGCATATTAACACCCTCCATGGCATTCACTTGGCGAGGATTTTGGACTTGTTGCAACTGTGCCTTAGCCAATTGGTTCATAGTAGTTGTCAACTCCGCTATAGCTTGACCATGGTCATGCAATTCCTTGTGCAAATGAGTAACCGTGGGGTCACCCTAGGGCACATTTGCTCTACTTTGCCAAGTCGAAGAAGTGTCATCCATCTCATCAAGAATATCACATGCCTCATCATACGACAACATCATAAAGTTGCCCCCAGCAAGTTGGTTCACTATGCATTGATTTGTTGTATTGATGCCCCGGTAGAAGGTTTGTTGGATCATAGCCTCGGTTATATCATTGTTGGGGAATTCCTTTACCATCGTTCTATACCGCTCCCAAATCTCATGCAAAGGTTCTGTGGGATCTTGCTTGAAAGACAATATCTCATCCCGCAATGCCGCCATATGTCCCGGCGAGAAAAATTTAGCAATGAATTTATCCGCCAACTTATCCCAAGTTGTGATGGAATGGTTGGGAAGTCTCTCAAGCCAATCTAATGCGTTCCCCCAAAGTGAGAATGGGAAAAGCCTCAACCTAAGAGCATCCTCGGACACATTCGTCTGCTTGCTCCCCCAACATGTATCCACAAACCCCTTGGGATGTTTGTAGGCATTTTGATTTGCAGCGCCCGTGAAGTACCCACGCTGCACAAGTAAGGTCAGCATCATATTGGTTATTTGAAAATTGCCCGCCAAGATTCGGGGCGGGACAATAGCACTCGCATAGCCCTGTTTCGGAAGTACTCTAGGAGCCACTCTTAGAGGTGGCGGAGGAGGGTCTAAAATATTATCATTGGGATTAGCGTTGGCATTGCGGCCTCTACGTTGTCCTTGAGGTACAAGAGACACCTCATCATCTCCGACATCATCTACCTCCTCCCTTGCAATCACGTTTCCAAGAGGGTCATTAGCGTTGTTTGCTGCCATTTGGTACCTGAGTTGTGACACAAACAAGTAACAAAGAAGGAAAGAAGAACAATACACAAAACTAACTAAATAGATAGCCAAAACCATTAGCTCCTCGGCAACGGTGCCAAAAAGTGATCGCGTCCTACTCCGCACTACTATTGAGTAGCGAGAGAGGGTCGGAGCAGTTTTTACCCAATTTAGGGTCGGGATCAATTTCCACAGAGAGCTAGAATTTGGAATCGAGTATCTATCTAGTGTAGGATTGCGTATGTGTTCCAAATTACACTTCTAATTATTTTTGGGGTTTTTGATTTAATTCTACTTTTATCAAACCACAATAGTAAATGAAACTAGATTAAGCTAAGAATTAAACTAAAAAGGGTTGTTCAAATGGTTTTAAAGGCATTAGGGTGGTGACTTTCACCTAGATGGTTAATTGATGGGTAATTGAATCTAAGACACGATTTACATAATTGGGGAGTATGATATAACCGTTGCAGGATATTACCCACTCTACACCTCTCGATGGTTTGAGTGATTTTTCCCAAATTGACTTTCTCAAGACCAATTGGGTATGCAAATCTGTACAAGCAACCAAGGTTCAAGTCGGGTATTACTCTCTCGAGGTTTAACCCTTTAATTGGGGCTATCAATCTCTTGAATATTCCCCAATTCCTTGTTGGACCAATTTCGGAGACTTAGACTCTTTTTCTCAAGAAGAGCCCAAGTCAACTAAACACAAACTAGTATTTGCAACTACTAATTTAGAAATTAACCATGAAATTGGTCCAAATATCAAACACCTATAGTCAATCTAGCCCTAAAATACAAGACTCATCAATTACCCACACTAGGATTGAGCCACAACCTTAGCTTATGGGTCTAGCTACTCATAACTAAAGAAGAAAAACAATAAATAGATGAAGAACAACTCATATTAATTAATCACTAAGGTAAATAACAAGATTCAATGATGAAAAGTAGATAAAATTGCCCAAAATGGCTAAGAAAGTCGAACCCACGAGCGCAACTCAATGCTTACAATATCTGATACCCTAAAAATAGAAAAAGAAGCTATTTATACTAAGCTAAAAAATCTGAACAAAAATGCCCCTACGGGGTTAGTGCGGACTGCACAAAGTCGAGTGCGACCGCATTGATCTCAGTGCGGACCGCACAAAACTTTGTGCGGCCGTACTGCCTCTTTGCCTAGAAATCAACCTCTCTGAATCTCCTTGTGCGGACCACACAGAATGGTGTGCGGCCATATTAGGACTATTCTGCCTGAGCCTTTGTCTTGTCTTGATACTTGTGCAAGTTTCACTCCTTTTGAGCTGATCTTTTGACATCTTATCACTTTGTTGATCAAACCTGCAATCAACCTTAACTTGTGAGCCTTTTGGGACTATTTTGTATGAATTTCTAATCAACGCATAAGCAAGAAGGAGTATAAAATGCGTCAAAATCCCTAGTTATCATGCATCATCAGACTCTACCATTCAACTCTGGGGTAATCTGGTATCAACTTTAAGTACATTTGCTTAATCTGAAATTTTGCATTCTTGCACATTGTCTGCAGCCTGCTGTGTATGTTTCCTTGGAGTTGTTGATGCTCCATGATCAAGTTTCTACTATCTAGTATCTTCCTCACCACCCAAGATGTTGTCTTATGGGTAGCCATTGTTTCCAAGTTCTTGTTCTTTATATAGAAGTTGTGCACCCACCTTATCCATAAGCAGTCCTTCTTTCTTGTTATGTCTCATAGATGTTTTATAATTGCAGCTTTGTTCCATATTTTTATACCTAGTATATTGAGTCCTCCAGCTGCTAATGGCCTGCACATATTTTCCCAAGCTACTAGTGCCTTCTTTGAGATAATAGCAGTACCGGTCCATATGAATATTCTGCATATTGCTTCAATTGCTTTCATCACCTTCTTTGGAAGAACAAATATTTGTGCCCAATAGGTTTGAATGCCAAATATAACAACCTTTATCAATTGACACCTGCCAGCATAAGAAAGAAGTTTTAGTGACTAGCATGTGATTTTTGTTGTTATCTTTTCAATAAGAGGTAAATATTGATAGACTGCTAACTTCTTAGAATCTAAAGGAATCCCAAAGTATTTGAATGAAACCTTTCCTTCTGTGAAACCCAATGTTGCAAGGATTTCCTGTTTTTTGACTTGAGAAATGCCAGCCACATATATAGCACTTTTGTTGACATTTTACTGTAAGCCAGAGACAACTGAAAATATGTGGAAAGAAGTATTTAGGATCTTGATGGACTCACAATCAGCTCTACAATACATCAAGAGATCATCAGTAAAGCATATATGTGTTGTTCAACTTCCTGCACTTAGGATGAAAATTGAAGTTTCCATTCTTGTGCAATTGGCCCAGTTCTCTACCCAGATATTCCATTGCAATAAAAAACAAGTATGGAGGTATTGGGTCTCCTTACCTAATCCCCATCTTTCCTTTGAAAGGCTTTGTTAGTCCTCCATTTAGTACCAAGGAATATGATACTGTGGTAATACATATCATTATCCATTGCACAAAGTTGAATGAAAATCCCAGATCAATAAGCATTTGCCTAAAAAAACTCCATTCCAGAGTATCATAAGCTTTTCTCAGATCCACCTTCATCACACATCCAGGAGAGACATCTTTTCTGAAGTAACCTTTAAACAATTCATTGCTTAGCAGAATGTTGTCAATTATACTTCTCCCTTCAATGAATGTTGATTGAGAGTGACCAATCAACCCATCAAGAACATATTTGATCCTTCTTGTAATGACTTTGGATATAATCTTATATAATGTAGTACATCATACAATAGGCCTATAGTTCTTAATTGTTGAAGGTGTTGACACTTTAGGCACTAGTGTGATAGCTTTAGTGTTGATCATTCCAGGTAGGCTGCTAGTAGAGTTTTTTTTCACAACTACAAATATATCCTCTTTTACTATCTCCCAATTTTTTTTGTAAAGAACTCCATAGGGAACCCATAAACCCCTGGTGCTTTGTCTTTAGGCATCTCTCATACTGCAGTTGTGATCTCCTCATTTGTAACATCATGTATTAAACTTATTTGTTGTGATATAGTTAAACATGGTCCTTCCTTAATTATAGTTGTGTTTGCACATGGCATTTCAGTAGCACAATCTCCCATCAAAGACTGAAACACACTGATGAATTCCGGCTCAACTAATTTGGGATATGTTATCTTTATTTCTGTATTAGAATATATGGATGTTATGCTGTTCTGGCTGGATCTAATCTTCCACTGAGCATGAAAGTACTTTGTATTAGCATCCCCAGATTTAATCCAGCAAGCTTTGGACTTCTGTCTCATCACTTTTTCCTCAATATTGCTCTATTTCTCAATATCAGCTAATGTGTCTTTTTCTAAATCAAAGAAGCCCTATGCCAAAGGATTCTGCTAAATTTGATTATGAACAATAGTCAATATTTCTCTTGCCTACTCAAGTTTTTGTTTGTATGAAGCCATATAGGCATTAGTGTCCTTCAGTTGTGTCTTCATAGTCTTCAGTTTGCACCAAATCTGTTGCACATGTGTTCCATCATAGATCTGACTATGCTCTAGAATTGTGGAAGCTCCATAACATTTGTATATAGTCTAAATGGTTTAGGATGTAATAACTTCTGTTTACCACATTTGAGTAGGATAGGGGAATGATCAGAAACTGATGGATTCATAAAATCAGCTTCTACATGACCATATTGTTGTATCCACTGGTAGTTTCCCAAAGCCCAATCTATCTTACTATATACTCTTGAACCAGTACCTTGTTTGTTTGTACAAGTGTAATGCCATCCTTTAGCTGTAAGAGGTATAAGCTGTAAATCATCAATCACATCTGTAAATCCCTGTGTTTCAGCAATAGTTACAAGGGATACTATTCTATCCTTAGAGGATAGAACATTGTTAAAATATCCACGAAGCAGCCATGTTTCCTGAGCCTGTACATTTATCTATCTAAGGTCCCTCCATAGCTTCTCGCTTTGGTGGCCATCATTCTGGGCATAAATGACACTAAGATGTGTTTTAAATTGAATGCTAGTATCCTCTACTAAGCAACGAACGAATTGATCTGTAGTGTGGGTAATTTGTATTTGTATGTGAGTTCTCCATAGTATCCAAATTCTTCCATTCACGGCATATGAATAGTTGAAGCAAACATTCCATCCCCGAGCAATTCGTTTTTGTATTTTCTTAGCCTTATGTTCTTTAACTCTAGTTTCAATACATCCCATTACATTTACTTTTTTGTATCTAGAAAGGCTTTTATCTCTTTCTGCTTATGGGCCTGATTTAGACCCCTAATGTTCCAAGTGACAATAATCATAGAGAGTTGGGAATTAAGGGGCATGGTAGACCTGAATCTACCTGTTGTCCTCTTCTTCCAGCATCCCTTATCTCAACTGTTGCTTTTCCTTTGTCAATATTTCCTTCATTCATAGGATTTCTGCAGATGTTCTCCTGTGTGCTAGTCCCAGCATTTGCCTGACATGGCATAGAAAAAATCTGTTGTGTAGGCTCAACACTGATTCTATCCTTATCCAGGCATTCAATCTCATGAGTAAGGTTCTCTTGTATGACTACTTCCTTCCGTGGTTCTGATTCTGCACTCACTTCAGGTTTCTTCACAAGCCATACAGTTTTAACTTACTTCTTTTCTCTTTTCCTCTACTTCTTTGACCTTTACCCTACCTTAGCATCCAGCTCCTCATTACACTTTGTATTTTGCCAACAATCAATAGAATTATGCCCAAATTTCAGACAGTCATTACAAAGACAAGTTTACAATCATATTCAATAGTTTGAACCTTTGAGCTAAAACGTGATTCTATCTTTATCTGATCTGGCAGAGGATATGCATCATCTACCTCCACAAGAACCCTAACATAGGATATCTTCTCATAATGAGCAGTAAATTTATCAGTGTACATGGGCTTTCCCACCACACTGGCCATTTTACTTAGAGCTTCAGTCAACCAATAACCTACTGGCAGCCCAGGAAATCTCACACAAAGTGGTACTGTGCTTAGAATGTCTCTATTGAATGAGAAATTAATTTCCCATAGCCTTAGCACCATTGGTTTGTTCCTGTATGTGTATGGTCCTGACTGGAGAACTTGACCTCTATCAGCTATGGTGTGAAATTTAAAAATACAATAGCCCTCAGAATGAATCAGAATATGAGGCTTAGTAACAAAATTCCACACAGTCATAACAAAATTATTCATAGGCTTCTCATAAGGGTTTTCCCCTAATAAGTATCAAATTAGAGAGGTTCTCCAATAATCCACCTTAGATTGTATCATCCTCACTCAATTTAACAATTTTCTTACCATCTCTATCAATTGGAGGAACAAATGATAGTGTTTTACCCATTTGTGAGCTGTGATTCCCTCGTACAATATCAACTATTGTAGGAGTTGGCTTCTCCGATCCACTTGCTTCAGAGTACTGTAGTCGTCGCACTGCCTGCGTCATTTTTCCTTCCGCTTTAATAGGTTGAAGTTGTACATATCCTTCAGAACTGCTTGTTTCATGAGCTTCCTCAGTCGACTGGTATTTCTGTGGAAGAAAACTTCCAAAAGTAAGTGGAGGTAATTACTTTTGAACATCGTTTGCTGGATTAATTAGTTTCCCCGGCTGCGTAGTAGTAGCATGCACAGTTTTTCGGCGACGAGCCATTGATTCCGGTCACAATTGTCATCCTTGCTATCATGCGCCGAGAGCAGCGGTTAACATGCGCCTCATAAACTCCTTTTATTAGCCGCCATAATAAATAAAATTTAATAAATCAATTATACTAGACCATAATCTTCGTTAAGGCTAACACGTCTTTGAAGTTTGAAGTTTGAATTTAGAATATGGTCCAAATAATTTAATGGACTTAAAATCAATAAAATTCAATCGTCTACAAATGCCCCCTACTTCAAGTTACGTCGGTTTATAGACTTGTTAAACTTTAACGACGAGACTTGAAGTACTAACATTGATAAACTTTTATTTGTCTTAAACTCAAACTTGACTCCTCATAAGCCCATTCCTATTTTGGAAATACCAGACCTATAAATAAATACAACCTTGTGAATTTACGATATATAGTATTTGGTTTGAATCGAGTAAAAATTGCACGGGACACCCTATTTGATCGCCCCATTTAACCTATACCCATTTTTTTAAAAGTTTTAACTTGTACCCACTTTTTAAATAACTTCAGCCCCCTTTCTCCTCCTTCGTTTCCTTCTTCTTCTTCTTTCTTCTGCTGCTGTGAATATACAGTAATATATATATTCATAGATACAGTTGCTTTTCTTGCTCTTCTCCTTTTGTCTGGTACAAGCAATCACTATTCAGTTTCGGAATACGGTTTATAATGCTCCATCTCTACCCATTTCTTTTAAATATAGAGAATCCAAGCTAGTGACTTAAGCCTACCACACATCCCGTGCTGTATTACCTTTGCAATTGAATGGAACCAGAGTCCAGGGAGCCTATGTAGGAATGCATAGACTTAATGCTTAGAAAGCTAAGAAAGGCAATTGGGAGGGAGTCGAAATTCTCAATATAAGATAAATAAAATGCATATGCACACAGATTGCCGAAATATGACCTCATGAACTAGCACAGCTGAAATGGGTAGAGATGGAGCATTATAAAGCTTATCCAGGACAAAAACTTCAGCTCTAGAGCTGAAGTTTGCCAGTTACAAAGCAAAACTTCAGCTCTAGAGCTGAAGTTCGCCAGTTACAAAACAAAAACTTCAGCTTTAGAGGTGAAGTTCGCCAGTTGGAAAACAAAAACTTCAAAACTTCAGCTCTAGAGCTGAACTTCAGGCCCGTCTACTAGAATGCTGAAGTTTTGCGTGATTGTCTTTGCTACTTCAGCCCCGTATGCTGAAGTTATGCGGAAAAGCGGGTACGCTTGCAATTTTTTTACAAAGCGGGCACAAGTTAAAACGTGACACAAAAAGCAAGTATATATACAAATGCCCCTTGAATCGACTTGGCATTTCGAATTTCACCTTGCGATGTTCCAGCCCAATAACTTTAAAATGGGCCAATTAGTTATATAATCCAATTGTTAGTTCACCTAAAAATGGAAAAAAGGGAAAATTACAAGTTATATTCGCTAATAAGTAAATTAATACAAAAATTGACCAATTCACGAAATATTACTAATATTAGCCAAATGCTACCGATTTAGCCAATTAGCTACTTGTAGAAAAAAAGAAGGTCAGATTTTTGTTTTCTTTTGAGTGAATGTTATTGGAATAGATTTGGTATATCTTAAAGAGTTTGAATCTTAGTTTTAGAATAATTTGGTGGAGTTTTGAGGTGGTTTGAATTGAAAATTCGAAGTAAAAGATGAACATGAAAAATGATGATGTGTGTATTACACTGTATATCATTTGTGTATCACAAATGTATCATATGTATATCCATGTATATCTGTGTGTGAAATACATGTGTGTTATACAAGTTTGATATATATATATATATATATATATATATATATATATATATATATATATCGTAGAAGAATTTTTTAAACTTGACTTTAACTACGAATTTTGATATCAAACCATTCCAAATCATCTCCAATCTTGCTCAAATTTTGTATATTGGATCATCTATATGTTTTCAATAAATTTCAACTATACCCATTGAAAATAATTCTTTTTTGCCTTTTTTTAATATTGTATATCATTGGTAATGAATTTTGACTCCAAACTAGTCTAACTCATCTTCAAACTTCGTCAAAATTTGTATATTGTCTCATCTATGTGTTGTCAATGAATCGCAATAACACCTATTGAAAAAAAATCTATTTTTGCCTATGTTTTTTTTAATGTTGTATTGATAATTATTTTAGTTATTTTTGGTAACATGACTAGAATGACTTGTTATTGGTAAATAGTGTCTTTTTTGGTACATTCCCGTAAGATTCCAAAAAAAAGCTGCGTTCTTTTTCTTCCAATTAGTCTACTTCTAGATTTTACTTCTCTTGCCCAGAAATTTTAGGATTAAAGCTTCTCAATCCCGAAATTTGAATCCTTCTAAAAGAGTGATAGCTAAAGTAAACCATGTCGAAAACGAACTTGTTGTTGATAACTTCAAACCTTCTTAGTCGTTAGTTCGGTTTTTTCACCCCTTTTTATTGAGGTGAAGTCTGTTGAAATTGGCAAAATGTTTGTCCCACATCGGTGGGAAAACAAAAGTTGGGGAGATTTTCCCCCTATAAAAGAAGGCTTAATGTTTAGGATTTAAACACACCTCTCATTTGCCTTCTCATCTGTTTAAGGCATTTGTATCTTCTCTCTTTAGTATTATTTCACTTGTATTTTTGGAGTGAAATAAAATATTGGTTGTGTCCGAGGAGTAGGCAAAATTAGCCGAACCTCGTAAATTCTGGTGTTCCCTTTATTGTTGTTTTATTGTCTTATTTATTATTTGGTGGCTGTCATAATTTTTGGTATAGTAGTTGTGACTTATTCACACTATATACATTTGGCTTCCGCAACAATTGGTATCAGAGCCAAGGTACTGTCTAAGTATGCTCTGTGGTTGCAGCATAGTCTGATCTTCCACATCAGAAAAGATTTATCTTGGTAACTGAGTCAAGGTTCTGTCTGAGTATGCTCTGTGGTTGCAGCTTAGTCTGATCTTCCACACCAGAAAGGAAATAATCTTGATTTGTGTCGTCAGCTATTAAATAATATTTGTGTCAAAGATGGGAGACAATAAACAAGAAGAATCTACATCAAGTGTCAACAATACGTCATCATTGGCATCTTCGCTTATGACAAGAATTGTGTCAAATGCGAAATTTGCGGTAGAAATATTTGACGGGTCCGGACATTTTGGGATGTGGCAAGGCGAGGTTCTAGATGTCCTTTTTCAACAAGGGCTAGATCTGGCCATTGAAGAAAAGAAACCAGATGTTATTGGAGAAGAAGATTGGAGAATTATCAACCGTGTTGCTTGCGGTACCATTCGATCCTACCTTGCTAGAGAGCAGAAATATCCATACACAAAGGAAACTTCTGCAAGTAAATTATGGAAAGCACTGGAGGATAAATTTTTGAAGAAAAACAGTCAAAATAAATTGTACATGAAGAAGAGACTGTTTCACTTCACCTATGTTCCTGGTACCACGATGAATGAACATATCACCAGTTTCAATAAGTTGGTCACAGATTTGCAAAATATGGATACAACTTATGATGATGGTGACTTGGCCTTAATGTTGTTGGCGTCACTTCCTGATGAGTACGAGCACCTTGAAACTACTCTACTCCATGGAAATGACGAAGTTTCTCTCAGAGAAGTTTGTTCGGCTTTGTACAGCTATGAATAAAGAAAGCGAGAAAAACAGAAGGGCGGAGAAGGAGAAGCACTATTTGTGAGGGGTCGTCCTCAAAATCAAATGAGGACAAAGAAGGGAAGATCCAAGTCAAGATCCAGACCCAGCAAAGATGAATGTGCTTTTTGTCGAGAAAAAGGGCACTGGAAGAAAGACTGTCCGAAGTTGAAGAATAAGGCCAAACATAACAATGGAAAGGCCATTATGGATTCAAATGTAGCTGATTGTGATGATTCAGACTTCTCATTAGTTACAACAGAGTCATCAACATCATCAGACATATGGTTGATGGACTCGGCTTGTAGCTATCATATGTGTCCCAACAGGGACTGGTTCGTGGAATTTCAAGAAGGAGAATATGGAGTCGTCCACACAGCGGATAACAGCCCTCTTACCTCATATGGCATTGGTTCAATACGATTAAGGAACCATGATGGAATGATCAGAACATTAACAGATGTTCGATATGTACCGGATTTGAAGAAGAATCTCATCTCTGTGGGAGCCCTAGAATCAAAAGGGTTCAAAATCATTGCAGAAAATGGAGTGATGAGAGTATGCTCTGGTGCACTAGTGGTAATGAAGGCTAATCGGAAGAATAATAATATGTACCGCTATCGTGGCAGTACAGTTATTGGGACAGTGACAGTGACATCCAGTGACGACAAAGAGGCAGAAGCAACCAAGCTATGGCACATGCGCTTGGGACATGCTGGAGGAAAATCCTTGAAAACTCTATCAGATCAAGGATTGTTAAAAGGAGTCAAGGCTTGCAACTTGGAGTTTTGTGAGCATTGTGTCAAAGGGAAACAGACAAGGGTTAAATTTGGTACAGCGATCCATAATACTAAAGGCATTTTGGAATTATGTACACTCTGATGTTTGGGGTCCTTCCAAAACACCTTCATTGGGTGGGAAGCACTATTTTGTAACCTTTGTTGATGATTTTTCTCGAAGAGTGTGGGTGTATACAATGAAAAACAAAGATGAAGTGCTAGGAATTTTTCTCAAATGGAAGACGATGGTGGAAAATCAAACAGGCAGGAGGATCAAGTGTATTCGCACAGACAATGGAGGTGAATACAAAAATGATCATTTCAATAAGGTCTGTGAAAATGATGGCATCGTCCGACACTTCACTGTTAGACATACACCACAACAGAATGGAGTGGCAGAACGTATGAACCGGACCTTGCTGGAGAAGGTACGGTGTATGTTGTCCAATGCTGGCTTGGGCAAAGAATTTTGGGCTGAGGCAATTACATATGCATGCCACCTCATTAATCGTCTACCATCTGCTGCTATTGATGGCAAGACACCATTTGAAAAATGGTATGGAAAACCTGCTGTAGATTATAACTCTTTGCACGTGTTTGGCTCAACTGCATATTATCATGTGACGGAGTCAAAATTGGATCCAAGGGCAAAGAAGGCTATTTTTATGGGAATTACTTCTGGAGTCAAAGGATATCGCTTATGGTGTCCTATGACAAAGAAAGTAATATTCAGCAGGGATGTTACCTTTGATGAATCTGCTATGGTAAATAAGGTAACAGAAAGATACCAAACAAAATAAAGGTGCTTCTAAGCAGGTGGAGTTTGAGGGAAAATTTATTTTTCCTACACAAGAAGCAGAGGAGGAAACAAATGAAGATTACCCTCTGGAAGGAGAGCCAGTAGAGGAGATTCCAACTCAGGAACCTCAACAACAACTTGAATCAATAGCAACCAGCAGGCCAAAAAGAACAATAACGAAACCTGTTCGTCTCATAGAGACAGTTGCTTGTGCAACCTCAATTGTAGCTGATGATGTTCCTACCACTTATAAAGACGCAGTCCAAAGTTCAGAAGAAGATAAGTGGAGGATTGCCATGAATGATGAAATACAGTCCCTTCATCAGAATCATACATGGAGATTGGCCAATCTCCCGAAGGGAAAGAAAGCAATTGGGTGCAAATGGGTATTTGCAAAGAAGGAAGGATTTCCTAACCAAGTAGATGTTCGCTACAAAGCAAGATTGGTGGCCAAAGGATATGCTCAAAAGGAGGGAATTGATTACAATGAAGTATTTTCTCCAGTTGTAAAACATTCCTCCATTAGAATTATGTTGGCTTTGGTAGCACAATTGGATTTGGAACTAGTTCAGATGGATGTAAAAACTGCGTTTTTACATGGAAACTTGGAGGAGGAAATCTACATGACTCAGCCAGAAGGATTCAAAGTTGCTGGAAAAGAAAATGTGGTGTGCAAACTTGAAAAATCGTTGTACGGATTGAAACAATCTTCTAGACAATGGTACAAGCGATTTGACGAGTTTATGTTGCGGCAAGGGTACAAGAGAAGCAAATACGATCATTGTGTGTATTTGCACAAGCTTAAAGATGGTTCCTTTGTATATCTTCTCCTATATGTTGATGATATGTTGATAGCTTCCAAGAATTCGGAAGAAATTGATAAGTTGAAAATTCAACTGAAGAAGGAGTTCGAGATGAAGGATTTGGGTGAGGCAAAGAAAATTCTTGGCATGGAGATAATAAGAGATAGACGTTCAAAGAAACTCTGTTTATCTCAGAAAGAATATTTGAAAAGAGTACTACAACGTTTTGGCATAGATGACAAGACTAAGCCAGTTAGTACTCCACTTGCTCCCCATTTTAAGCTAAGTACTAATATGTCGCCAATGGATGAAGCTGAACGAGAGTATATGTCAAAGGTACCATACGCAAATGTTGTTGGTAGCTTGATGTATGCAATGGTTTGCACAAGGCCTGACATTTCACAAGCTGTTGGAGTTATTAGCAGATATATGCACAATCCAGGGAAGGAGCATTGGCAAGCTGTGAAGTGGATTCTACGGTATATTCATAATACTGTAGATGTCGGGTTAGTTTTTGAGCAGGAAGACAATCAGTCTGTAGTTGGATATTGTGACTCAGATTTTGCGGGTGATCTGGACAAACGAAGATCAACTACTGGTTATGTGGTACGAAATGATACCGAACATCAATGTGCTTCGTCCTTGCATGATAAACTTGGTTCTTCGCTAATTGAATAGCACTTTGACTATCACAAAAAATTGTGATACCTTTTTGTTCAACACCAAGCTCCTTTAGCAATCCTTGAAGCCAAATTGCCTCTTTCACAGCCTCTGTAATAGCCATGTACTCTGCCTCTGTTGTAGACAAAGCAACTGTTGACTGCAAAGTAGACTTCCAACTAACTGGTGCCTTTGCAAAAGTAAACACATAACCAGTAGTTGATCGTCGTTTGTCCAGATCACCCGCAAAATCTGAGTCACATGCTGACAAAGGTGGTGACTGCGATCAAGTTTCAACATTGTTTGGATTTGATCAACATTGTTGAACACTGAAGATTGAAGATGAAGACACAACCAAAATTTGTTATTGAGAGAAAATTGAAGATGTGGAATTTTGCCAAGGTGGAGATTTGTTGAAATTGGCAAAATGTTTGTCCCACATCGGTGGGAAAACAAAAGTTGGGGGGATTTTCCCCCTATAAAAGAAGGCTTAATGTTTAGGATTTAAACACACCTCTCATTTGCCTTCTCATCTGTTTAAGGCATTTGTATCTTCTCTCTTTAGTATTATTTCACTTGTATTTTTGGAGTGAAATAAAATATTGGTTGTGTCCGAGGAGTAGGCAAAATTAGCCGAACCTCGTAAATTCTGGTGTTCCCTTTATTGTTGTTTTATTGTCTTATTTATTATTTGGTGGCTGTCATAATTTTTAGTATAGTAGTTGTGACTTATTCACACTATATACATTTGGCTTCCGCAACAAAGTCTTCTGTTTTTGTAATATTTGATCAGGTAATAATTTTTCCTTGCCAGTAGCTCTAACTTCACGGACTGATCGTTTCAGATTCTCGCCCCTTCACAAAAACTTTCATATTTTATTGTAGGAACATCGAAATCATGAACGATGTGACGCTAGAAAGTATGCTCCTATAACTACGGGGTACTTGAAATATAACCGGTAAAACTGTTCTTCTGAAATTTGCTTATGAATTTAAATTCGCTGGTTGTTTCAGATTCGCGCGTCATCACGAGAAACTTTATAACTCCTTGTAGGAATATCAAAATCATGAACGGTTTGCAGCGCTGGAAAATAGACTCGTGGAGCTTCAACATATCCGAAAATCACGACCAGATAATTCATCTATTCACTCAGGCAATTCTCTGAAATTCAGATTAGGAATCCTGATACTTTACAGCTTCAGCTTTGCGCGAGCTCACCAAATAGCTTATATCTTGATGTAGGTAGCTCGAAATCAAGCACTTCATGATCCTTTGCTGACTACACTTCAGAGGCTACTTTTACGCCAAAGTTTAGGACTTAAATCACGTTTTGCTGGTCTCTATGATTTTTTTATAAATTTAGCTGCAGGATCTGAATTTTCTGTTTTGGTTTTGGACATGCTTCACGAATTTTAATCTTCTTCTTTAATTCTGTTCGTGCAGCGTATACAACCTTAACTTCCCGCCAGCAAGAAGAAATTTCGTGACCATAAGATAAGCCGCACCCTCATCTCTAATTTACAAGCGACAAGCAAAATCCTCATGATAAAGTTCTCACCTTGGAGGTTCATTCTCCAGTGATCGGCGCCTTCCCTCTTGTTAGAAAATTGCCTGCCGCATCTCTTCATCTTACAGAATGGTGGACACGGGAGACCAAGCATTTTTATGGGCGACTTTCGGGAAAGGTCACTAACATGAAGGTCCCTATTTTGAAGTCCGCAACTCATTGGGAAGCCTCCATCCAATTTTTCTCATTGTGATGGATGCTTTAACAATTGGAATGTTCCCGCTTCCGGCTTTGGCAAGGTTCGCTACACACCCGACTACTAGGAGTGGATAGAAGATCTGCTCCCCCGCCACAAAGATGCTCTGGAACATGTGAAGGTCTATGATGCCATATACACTTTATTGTTTACGTACGACTATAATGACAACGTGCTTCAGGCCTTTTGCGAACTTTGGCGTCCTTCAACCAGCACACTTCTACCTTCTTCGGAGAATTATCGATATCGTTATGGGACCTGCGAACAATTGGAGGCCTTCTCGTGCATGGGTGCTTTTATGACGAAGTAGTTCCTTTGGCAAAGGAGTTGACAGAAATGGACCATCAAGCAAAATCATTCCTCCCAAAAAGTTGCTTATACTTGTTTTCGGCATTCCACAACCTTGCGGAAGGAGAATTTCATGAAGTCTCTGTCCATGATTGGGTGGGGTTCTAGTTTAGAGGGCCGAGCAGGTATGTTGAGCTCCGCAAAAGTCGTCGAAGGGGCGGACCACCAAGCCAAGGCAGAATCATAATCCTTCCACACATATAGACATAACCTTCCTACCACAAACAGACAGGGGGGATGCCCCCTTCATTGAGCTAGGTGTGGAGTAGTCTCTTAGAAACGAGATTAACTTGGCGGCTTTCCTTGCATGCTGGCTTTGCAAGTTTGTGCTTTCAAATAAAAAGGTTGACCACGTTCGTGCTAGTGTTTTCAAAGTCTCAAGCTTAATGGCTCATGGAGCAAAATTCTCTTTGGCAGTCCTGGTCCTCACGAGCATATATCGTGGCTTGAGGGAGGTATCCAATTCCACAGACCTGGTTGTAAGCAACGTGATACCCGTGAACTCCACCATATGGCATTGCTGTGAGGCAAAGAGTTACACTTTATGGACAATGGTGAACTTTCAGACTTGTTCAGTGAATTTTTTTATATCTATTCGCTCTAGCTATCTCACTCTTAGGCGTGATGCTACTTTTATCGGGGTCTCAAAATACTCTGCCATCAAGTCATACACATAGTGTATGGGGAAAATTATGTTGCTTGCAACCAGGTCTGTGGAAGTGGAGACCTCCCTCAAGCCACGATATATGCTTGTGAGGACGGGGATTGCCAAATAAAATTTTAATCCATAAGTCATTAAGCTTGCGACGTTGAAAACACTAGAAAACATGGTCAACCTTCTTATTTGGAAGCACAAACTTGTAGATCCAGCATGCAAGGAAAGCCGCCAAGTTAATCTCATTTCTACGAGACTCCTCCACACCTAGCTCGATGAAGGGGGCATTCTCTCCGTCTGTTCGTGGTAGGAAGGTTATGTCTATACATTCGGAAGGATTATGATTCTGCCTTGGCTTGGTGGTCCTCTCCTTTGATGCCTTTTGCGGAGGCTCAGCATACCTGCTCGGCCCTCTAAACAAGAACTCCACCTAATCATGGACGGAGAACTCATGAAATTCTCCTTTCGCAAGTCTGTGGAATGCCGAAAACAAGTATAAGCAACTTTTTGGGAGGAATCACTTTGTTCCAACGTGATGATGCCTGTCAACTCCACCATTTGGCGTTGCTGCGAGGCAAAGAGTTACACTTTATAGACAATGGTGAACTTTGAAACTCATTTAACGAATTTTCTATAACTCTTCGCTCTAGCTATCTCACTCTTAGGCATGATGCTACTTTTATCCTGGAAGCCCTTACATGTTTAGTAGGCAGTTTGGTTTTTGCCAAAACATCCGTGGAGATCTTATGGAGCAACCATATGATGGTACATTGCAAGCACTAGTGCAACTTTGGGATTCATCCACACGCCTTGGCACCTCCTCAAAATTCATTGTACCACTACGTCCAGTAGACGATGTGATTCTAATGACTCGTGAGTATGCAGACACGTGGCCAATCCATCGACTAGATCCTTCAAAAAGGAGCCTCATATCATTTTGAAAAGTCCAAGGCAAGATCAGGTGCATGTGTGATCCAAGGGATCCCGAGTCGACTGACGCTAAAGCTATCTTCATCTTCCAAGTCCGAGACAAAGTCAAATGATCTTCTGCAAGCAGCCCAGACCTTTTTCCAAGTCCAAAGCCGTGAAGGATGTGGATGCAACCGTGGAAAAGAAAGTTAGGCGTTTCTCATTGGCCTCTAAGACAACTACTACTTCCCCCAAGGTAACTAGTGACGCTTGCAAAAAAAAGGAGCATCGAGTTTCGTCGAACAAGGGCAGTGATAGAGAGCCCAGCCTTGTGCCACTTTATGATGAGAAGAATCATCTTCCCATTTTGCCGAATAGTATTGAGGATACTATAACTTCCAGTCCAGTAGAGAGTAAATCTAGCGAAGACCACCATTGGAACCGTCCGAACAAGAAGGTGAAGGAGTTGGGTGATGACTATTGCGGTAGTGCTGCCTTAGATACCATCATTATTGAGGATGATTCCTTTGTGGATGAGGATACCGGCTTAATAATGCCATTTTCTTGAATTACCAGAACTACAAGTAGAATTTATCTTGTTTGTATTCCTCTTACCTGAATTTATCTTGTTTGTATTTTTGTTACCTTCTCTTTTTCTTAACCTTTTTGAATACTAACAGCTTCTTGCTCTTTTGTTTTCTAGTTGGATATTCAGGAATTATGCGGCGATGAGCTTGGAGATGAAATTATTGAGGGTTGCTTTGCAGGCATAGATGATCTAGTATGCAGATGGCTATGGTATTCAATGTTTCTGTAATATCTTAACTATGCCTTTGAAAATAATATCCTTTGAAATTCAGTTTTCATTGATTTGAAAAGATGATTTTCTTTTTTTTTTTTTCTGTTGCAGCCATCAGCCCATGGATCTTTTGATTGAATGGCTATTAGCAAATGCGAGCCATGCGGTTTGTCCCATGACAACACATCTCTAACTGAATTACTATGCTTGATGAGCAGAGGTTGGAATATATTACGTACGAGCTTCTGTCATGTTCGAAAGACTCTAAGCAGCAAAGAATTCCCCATGTGGTGCAGGAGAGGTAGTGAAGTTGCCTTGATCGTGTGCGGGAAAGTCGCTTTTTACTGCAACATTAACCTGCCCTCTCTGCACGTTAAAAATTTGTATGTCCAAATTATTTGCTATCTGAACCAGCAGAAACCAGATCTCCAAGGCAACAACAAATAGAAATTTCCTACTTCTAAGTCCGACTTGAGTTGTGTGCACTTCTGCTGAATAAGCCATATCTTGGTGTGGGCGAGCACCAGAAAGTATATTCAGAAGGCATCGACATATTAAGTTTTTAGATCGAAATACCTTAATTCCGAATTGGCTTGAATGAATTTCTGAAGTTGATTTCTCATACAGATACGTCAGTAGAAAAATGCATATCTTGAGTTTACAAGGTTCAAATTATAGGCCGTTTAATCTCCCAGTAACCAGACATCAAATTCTTCCACATATCAGAAAATTAGAGCAGGATGTCTTTTGTGCTGGCCCGAATTAAATTTCGAACCCGAGGTGCCAATTTTACGTGTTGACTTTACAGATTCGTACGTTCTCGCTCAAAATTCCATATCTCGAGCTAGGAATGTCGGAATTGCAAACCGTCTACACAGTTAGAAAGCAAACTCAAAGACCTGCAGCACGTATGAATTTCATATCAGAACTCCTTTTGGAGCTGTCAACAGAAAATTCTCAAAGTCGACTTTACTGCAGTAAACTTTTCAGATTCGTACTTTCAGCGGAAAAAGTTATATCTTGAGTGTCAGAATTGCCATCCGCTTGCGTTGTTGGAGAGTAAACTAAGAGACTAACAGTGCATATGAATTTCATAGTAAAACTCATTTCGGGCTGTCAACAGAAAATTCCCTAAGTCGGCCTAACTACAGTAAATTTTCAGATTGGCGTACTTTCCACGAAAGAAATCATATCTTGTGTTTGGGGAATCCGAATTGTGATATGTCTGGTTCTATAAGGTATCTTACCTTCAAAATCTAGGGTCATGCCCAAGAATCTGATCCATGTGACATGTACAGTAAACTATAGAATTGTACATATCAGGAAGAGACCTTCAAGACCACTTGACGACGACCTTCACCTTTAATTGCTTTCATGACTTAGGCTCTTTGTAAACGATGATGTATTTTCATCCCTTTTTAAATTAAAAAAACTTCGATGTATCAATGTCTCATAATATTGAAGCAATGAAAAGTTCCCTTTTTTGTTTTAATTGTCTTCTTTCTTTCTGCACTGCAAGCCTTTGTATTTAAGGTAATCAAAGTGGTTCTCTTGACTTTAATTTCGATAATTGTGTCACACCATGCTCATTTATTTTAAACTCATGCGACTGAGCTTAGAATAAGCTTCGAATAAGACTTTAAGCTGTCTACATACCTCGGTGAAAAGCCTTTGAAAGGTTGGAATCCAGGAATCGTGGACTAGAGCCCGTATTCTAGGTCCCGCTTATTCCGACTAAGTGATCCATAAGCGAAAAGAGGGCCTTCCTCCTTCTTGTTTGAAGCTCCTATTGACTAATCCGAGTCCTTGAGAGCTTAGATGTCAGCGGGGAATCATAACGTAGTTCAAAGCTAATATTTTTTGGCTCATGAGACTGAACTTAGAATAAGACTCTAAGTACCTACATACCTTAGTGAAGAGGATCAAATCATCATGTAGTTCAAAAAGATGAGTTTTTTTCTATGTCCTAATATTTTTTTCGCCTAGGCCGCCTCTCACAAGGTTTACAACCTAGCAGATTTTTTTTTTGGTCCTAACTTTTGCCTAGGCCGCATCTTTTGAGGTTTTCAACCTAGTAGATTTTTTTGAGATATACACAGTTCATGCAGGCCAGGAGTGTAGCAACATGCAGCTTAGGCTCGTGCATTGAGGGACATTGTAATTTGCAGTTTAGGCTCATGCGTCAAGCAGCGTCATAACTTGCAGTTTAGGTTCATGCTTTAAGGAGCATAGTGACATGCATAGACGCTTTAATTTTATTTTCCGACGAAAACTTGCCCCCGCCATCGCCTTGTTGTTCTTCATTTTCGTTGTAAGGCTCAAAAGACAAGTAGCCCTTGTTCTCCACTTGTGGACATACTTAGTTCCATGTTATGACCACAAATTGCTAGTTCTTCAAATTTTTTAGTCTTTATGTCTTGTAAGATATATCAAAGACCCTAATGCATACCTTGAATGTATATTTAGATGCCAAAAGTTTCGCTAAGGTGATCCTTGCAGTGGAGGCTTAATCTCCTGTAATGGTTGATGAAGTCAATAATTGATTCATCCTTTCTTTAACAAGCGTTTGTAAGTTCGGTCATGCTTATGATGCGCCTTGTACTGTAGAAACAATTGAGAAACTCTTGCTCCAACTGCTCCCAACTATCAATGGACCAGATTGAGATCCGTGTACCAATCAAATGCATTACTTTTGAGATACCGAACAAACTGTTTGACAAGATAATTGTTGTATGTTCCAGCATTGTTCCAAGTTTCAACAAAGTGCGCTACATGTTATTTCGAATTTCCTTTGTCGTCGAATTGTTGCAACTTAGGAGGTTGATAACCGACATGCATCTTCAAGCTATCAATTCTTTGCATATATGGCTTTGCATATGTGGGATATAATTTAGACGACGAATCAGATTTATCTTTGATAGCCTCCATGATGAAGTCCTTCAATTTCTCAACGGGAATCAGACCCTCAGCGGAGACTTTGATCTCCTTGGTTGTCGTTTCATGATATATGGGGGAGCCTCTTTTCTCTTGTCACCTTTGAAGATTATAAAGCATTTGTGTGGATTCTCTTTCTATTATGCTATCAAATTTATTTGCCAACTTAGAAAGTTTAGCATCTTGATCCTGCATGCACTTTGATAATCCTTCGACTGCTTTCATCAAATTTACAATTTGTTTTTCTATGGTAGAAGCTTCAATAATCATCACTTGCATGATCACCGTAGAGGAAGAAGAATGATATGGATCTGGAATAGAGCTGGAATAGAGCTTTGACTTGGAGGTCACATTAATGGAGAATAGAATGGATCGAATGCTCAAGCCATCATCATCAACTTCAATGAAGGATTTCTTAGAATTAGATAAACTAAGTTGGGCAATAATCTTCTCGATCCTTTCGGCGACATTGCTCCCTTTATGGTTCATGCTTGCATATGATCTCACACCTTTTGAAAATGATGAACCTACTTTAATATTAGATTCAAATTGTATTTGAGATGTTCGTCGTCCCAACATTTTAGTTTGGTTCCTTTTGATTTGGGCAACAATCTCCAAGGCAACTTTCAATCAACTTTGGAACTGAGCCTCCTCAGTAGTATCGGATCTGGAGTAGATCTTATTGTGGTCATCTTAGTGTTCTTAAACTTTATAGAGAAGATATGAGAGGTAAAGATTGTCCCACTAGGCGTGCCAAAATTTATATCAACTAAAATTTTGTTCCTGAAAATAATAATCAAAATAAGAAATATAGCGAGAAATAAATGTATTTTTATTTCAATAATTTATACGGGTTACAATATTTGAAAAATCTTAAGTTAAAGATATAATCTTCTGATTCTTCTCCTCACGACCATCAATTAGAGAGCTTCGCTTGTTCTTGAATTGATGGATCTAAAAGAACAAGAAGAGGGGGGGGGGGGATTTTTTATTTTTAAACTTAATTGCTTATCAGTTGACTAGTTTTCCAATTAGTCGACTAGATGTAATAACTTGATAAAAGTAAATACAGAATTTAAGATGCAGAAATTAAATGTAGGAATTAAAGACACCAGAATTTTTATACTGGTTTGGATTCAATGTGAATCCTAGTCCAGTCCCCTTGGGTTGCAAGGGAGTTCTCTTTCAGTGAATGAGTTTCTTCGAGTACATAGAGAATGGTGTGATCCACACCGATAGCTCAGCTCCTATATCACTAGTTTCTTTTGATACAATGCCTCACCAGTGTTGTTCTCTCTTTCTTCTCTAACTTGTTACACAACAGGTCTAGTAGAGCTACAATGTTTGTTTGCAGTAGAACAAAGATATGGTATTTGGTTCGATCAAAGTATATGTGCTAAGGTATGGATACAAGTTTAAATACTTTGAGAGAGGCTTGAATTCTAGAGAGATTTACCAACCCAAGAGATTTGATCCTTGGAAAGAGATTGATTCTTTCCAAGAATAAGGTTATTCCGCAACGGCTCTAACTGACGACAGGCTTTAAAGATTTTCCTTGTGCAAGATCCTGTAATATTGATCCTTCCATATTTAGATGTTTGATTGATTATTTTGCAAGATCTTCGATATACTTGATTGATTTCATTCTTTCAGTTTAGCCTTAATTGATTCCGTCAGTATCAACGATTACTTTAATCACGTCTCCTTTCCTTGATTGCCTCTAATTGATTCCTTCAATCTTAATCCATGCATTCCTTGATCTTTGCTGATTGATTTCTTCAATCTTGAATGCTATCCACGAGTTCCTATATAAAGAGAAAATATATTATTTTCATTATTAAAAACAGATCTAACAATCTCCCCCTTTTCGATGATGACAAAATAATATATATGTTTAAACAACAGTTGACTTCCCTGTATTTTACTCCCCCTCAATAAGAGCAGTTGACTTTGTCTGGTGCTGGTTGTTTGAGGTGCATGTAGTCGACTACTTCAGGTTTTATGACTCCTCCTCAAAGAGTGCCAAAGCTGACTTACCCCTAGTCGACTTATTATGTACATGTACAATACATATATCCTTTCTCTCCCTTTTTGACATCATCAAAATGAAAAAAAAACACAGCATGCGAAAACAGGATTCATAGCAGGATGTACTGCAGAGTTATAACATAACAAAAGAAAGAGAAAAAAAATTGTCCACTGACTGATATTTCAGTCCAAAAGCAGCACAACAAAAAAATTATCTTAAGAGTATTGCAGATCGCCTCCTTCAGTCGATCAAAGCTAGCATTGGCTGAAACACTCATTCCATCAAGCCTGTCATGAACCTCCTTGAATGCCTTGACAGCGTTTTCCCTCACTCTGAGAACCGCAACTCTTATCTTGGAGACATCAGACCATGTTTCTTTAGAGATAGCATGAATGGTACCAACAATGAACTGAGTGGCAATGAGAAGATCTTTGATTGTAGAGAGCTGATTATCAATAGCACTAAGTTTCTCAGCAAGGTCAGGATCACTATGGCTAGTAGGGGAAGCAGAAGGTTTGGGTTTGGAGTCTTGAGCAGTCTTGGCATCTTCTTCTTGTTTCATGACCCATGAGCCCTTCACACACACATACCCCATACTTGCAAAAGCTCCGGAGTTGTAGGATTTTGAAATAGAGGCAAAAGGATATGCAGATATGGAAATATTGTGAGCTTCCAGAATGTGAGTGATAGCCATACCATAGGGTAGACTAGTGGGATCTTCTGCACTCTCAATCATAAAATTGATGACCCGGGAGGACAACTTGATTTTGAGTTTGGTCACAAGGCAATAGACCATAAAAGTGGCTCTTGGAGAGAAGGTGGAGAAAGAGCCAGTACGGGGAAGCAGAGTGGTTGCAACAATGTGGGCCAGAACACGAGTTTCGAAACTAACATCACTAGAGCCTAACTGGTTTGGAAGAGATTAAGATAAACACTCAGCAATACATCTCTTAGCTTGATCAAAGGAAATTTCAAAATCATCGGGCCATGAATTTTTAAAAAGCATGGGGAAACCAAAACACTTACACTAAAAAATTGAATCAAACATGGAACAATCAAGTACAATACGCTTTCCTAATACTAAGGACTCCAACTTATCAGACTTACTAGAGCGAAGATTTGCATAGAACATTCTTACTAGGGGTTCATAGAATTTAGGCGGAGGAACAGAAAATAATTTTTACCATCCTTGATAAACGAATAGATCCTTTACCTTGCAATTTAGGGCTTCCATGTCATCAAGGTCGACTACCCTCCCATGAGCAATAGGCTTGTCTTTTAGGGCGATAAAGAAGTCCCTATTTAGAGAATCCCAAAAATTGAGTTCTGACTCTAGAGAACCGGAAAAATTGATTTTTGATTTCTTTGCAGTGAAAGAAACAGGGGGTTCTTCCATGGGTCTTTTCCCAAGGCTTTTTCTCCTAAAGGTTGAGAATGATCAGAGATGTCCGCCTGATAAGAGGCAAGCACCTCAGAATGATCGGACCCTGGGTCTACCTGTTCAGGGGGCTGAGAAGGGGGGTTTGCTCTAGAGCGAGTGCTCTTCCTAGTTGAGGCAGAGGGATTTTTGGGTTGTTTGGACATGGAAGAAAATTTTGGTTGTGCATGTTTTCAGAGAAGGGTTTTTAGGAGATAAAGACGATGGAGTTTGACAAGAAATTTTAGTATTAAAAAAGGAGGGTTTCTGACGGTTGAGTACAAAAAAGAAAAAGGCATTAGTTGATCAGACGCGATGATTGGCTTTCCTTCTTTGAACTCTGCGACTGATGTGAAAAGAGAGGAAAAGGGAGGGAAATCGGAGGCATAATTAATGAGTAAGAAAAGATATAGAACATTTGACATACAAAATAAATTAATCGCACATAGGTCCTAATATTAACTATTAATGCAAATAATGCCAAGTAATTCTCTTAGTGAACAAAATTTCTCTTATAATAAAGGCTTGATAAAAATATCCGCTAGTTGATCAGTGTTCCACCAAAAGATATTTCTATATTTTCTTTAAGGACATGATATCTAATAAAGTGATGTTTGATGTCTATATGCTTTGCCCTAGAATGATGTACATGATTTTTAGAGAGACATATAGCACTAGAATTATCACAGAAAATTGGTATAGGTTTAAAGAAAGTTCATAATCACCAAGTTGATAAGACATCCACAATAATTGTGCACAATATTGTCCAATAGCGATGTATTCAACTTCAGTAGTAGATAGTGCAACTGATGCTTGTTTTTTAATGTTCTAGGAAATCAATGCTTTACCAAGTAATTGACACGTTTTACTTGTGCTTTTTCTGTCTTCTTTATCACCTGCAAGATCAACGTCTGAAAAACCTTCTAATTTAAACGTGTTAGAACGAGGATACCATAGTCCATGAGAGACAGTTCCAATAAGATATCGAATAATTCTTTACTGCACTAAGGTGTGATTCCTTAGGAGCTGTCTGAAACCTAGCACATTTACAGACAGTAAACATAATATCCGGTCGACTGGCAGTTAGATAAAGAAGTGAGCCAATCATTCCATGATACTTAGTTTCATCAATAGGGATTCTCTGTTCGTCTTTATCGAGGCTCGTTGAAGGACTCATTGGTGTGCCAATGACTTTAGCATTACTCATGCCGAATTTTTGAATCAATTTCTTTGTGTATTTGGTCTGACATATAAACGTTCCTTCTTCAGATTGTTGGATTTGAAATCCAAGGAAGAACATTAGCTCTCCCATCATGCTCATTTCGAACTCACTTTGCATAAGATTTGAAAATTTCTTGCACATAAGAGGATTAGCACTTCCAAATATAATATCATCAATATAAATTTGAATAATGAGATTACTTTCTGATGATCTTTTAATAAATAGAGTAGTGTCTACTTTACCTCTTGTAAAACCATGATCAATAAGAAATGAACTGAGTCTTTCATACCATGCTCATGGAGCTTGCTTCAGTCCATACAGTGCTTTGGTTAGCTTATATATATGATAGGAAAACTTTTACAAACCCATGAGGTTGTTTCACATTTGACGTCTCTTTGAAATAGCCTGAATCCCTTAAAATATGCATATGCCAGAAGGATTCGTATAGACTCCAGTCGAGCTACTGGAGCAAATGTTTCATCATAGGTGACTCCTTCCTATTGTGAATATCCGTGAGCAACTAATCTGGCTTTTTTCTTACAACTTTTCCATCCTCATTCAATTTATTTCTGAAAACCCACTTTGTTCCAATTACAGGAACGTTTTAAGGTTTGGATATTAGTTTCCATACTTGATTTTTGTCAAATTGATCTAACTCTTCCGGCATCTCTTGCATACAACTTGAGCCTTTTAGAGCTTCCTCTATCTTCTTTGGCTCAATCTGAGAGATTAGTGCTATGTTTGCTTTCTTTTTTAAGGCTCCCCTGGTTTTCATTCCTTTGTTTGGATCCCATATGATGAATTTTTTAGGATATTCAGGTTCATTTTTCCATTCATTTGGATGAACTGTATGTGTAGTTGACTCCTTCGGATGTTCTGCCAGATTGTTACTGATTTCATTAGTTAACTCTATCATAGCATCAGATCCATCAGTCGACTTTTGAGATTTACTTGTCTCCTGAATTTCTTGAGATTGATCTTCATCACCTACAGTAGTTCCTTTTTCGGTCGAGGAGTTATTTTCATCAAATATAACATGTACAGATTCTTCTACACATAATGTGCATTTATTATAGACTCTAAAGGATCTACTATTTAATTAATAGCCCAGAAAAATACCTTCATCGCTCCTTGTATCGAATTTTCCAAGATTGTCCTTACTGATATTTTGAGTGAAACACTTGCTTCCAACTGGATGAAAATAACTGATATTAGGACGTTTACCTTTCTATAGTTCATAAGGAGTTTTCTTCAGAATGGGCCTTATAAGACATCGGTTGAGAATGTTACATTCTGTACTTACTCCTTCTGTCCAGAAATAATTTGGCAGTGAATGATCTAATAACATAGTTCTTGCCATATCTTGTAGGGTTCTGTTTTTCCTTTCAACGACTCCATTCTGTTGGGGTGATCGTGGTGTAGAAAGTTATGAGTATATTATAGAAGTCTTCAAATGCTCTGCTTTCAAATTCTCCTCCATGATCACTCGGGATTGTTGTAATCAAATACCCCTTTTCTCTTTCAACCTTCTTACAGAAGATCTCAAATTTTTTTAATGCTTCATCTTTATGAGATAAGAAAATCACCCAAATGAAATGAAAGTAATCATCAACAATAGCAAAAGCATATCGTTTTCCTCCTATACAAGCAGTTCTAGTGGGCCCAAATAAATCCATGTGAAGCAGTTGCAAAGGTTTAGAAGTAGATACAATATCCTTGTTTTTGAAAGAGTTTCTAGTTTGTTTTCCAATTTGACAAGCGTCACATATATGATTTCTAGAGAAATTCAGTTTGGGTAAACCAATAATTAACTCATGCTTAGACAAGTTTTCTATCAAGTGCATGTTTGCGTGGCCAAGTTTCTTATGTCATAACCAATGATCATCAAATATGGATGTTAAACAGATATGGCCATCTATATTTTCAAAACTATCAAGAATATAAACATTTCCATACCTTTTACCTGGGAGGATTATTTTACATGTCTTATCCTCAATAGCACAGCCTATTTTCTTAAAATTTACCTCATACCCTGAGTCACATAACTGACTTATACTCAGAAGATTGTAGTTAAGTCCATCAACGAGATAAACCTCAGTAATATCGCAGTTATTATTTAAAGGAATTGTTCTGGTACCGATTATTTTCCTTTTGAGTCATCGCCAAACTTAACGCTTCCTCCATCTATTTTTGTAACTTCTTTGAACAGGTTTTTATCACCTGTCATGTGACTGAAACACGCACTATCTAAGTACCATTTTCCTTTGTGGCTTCTCCTATGGTGTTCCTACAAAACATAGTGATTACTTTTTTAGGTACCCAAGCTTGTTTGGGTCCTGGTTGGTTAGTACTACTAGATTCAGAATTGTTTTTGGATTTCCAAATCCATCCTGAGATATTTGACTTATGAAAACGATAAAAAGAATATTTATATCTATTTTTATTGCAGTAGTGTCACGTAACTCCTAATACATTTTTGGGTCTTTCATTAATGTTAGTACTAGTGGACCTTGTTCTGGCTAGTCCTTCTCCATTTGACTTGTAAGTTGCCTGGTTTGACCTGATAGAACTATGACTGGTGGGTTTGTGCATGCCATTGAGTTGCATTTGCAACTCCTCAAACTCTTCTTGAAGTACTTCTTTTTCGATTTCACATATTTCATGTTTGAGTTTCTAGTCTTAAACTTCTTTGTTGAGTCTCATTAGTTCATTCATCATTTTTGGAGACTCTTTCAAAGTGAGATCAAGAATATCCTGCAATTCATTACATCTTTCACAGTTATAATACCTTACCTCACTTGTTTCACCTCGTGCCATGAAACAATTTTCATTGTTATCTTTGCATTCGTAGTCTGAAGTGTCCTCATCTGTCCAAAATCCTGAAAGTTTGTTCATATCGTTTTCCAGAATTGTCATGAAGCAAAGATTAGCTATTTCTTCGTGTTCTGAACTGTCTTAATCACTCCAGCTTCCAAATGATTTATTATTGTTGAAACCTCTAGAGATTTTTCTTATTAGATCTGGACACTCGGCTTGAATATGTCCAAATCTTTCACACTCAGAGCATTTTTCATCAATCTTATCTTGTTCGTTATATTGCCTGGATCGCCTAGGTTGAATCCTTCCTCTTCTCATATTTCTGAATCTTCTCATTAAACCATCCATGTTCCTTGACAACATAGTAATTTCTTCTTGAAGTGCTTCAGGGTCATCATCGATATCATTCTCAGCTATCTTAGTTGTGGCCTTGAATGCAATTGTTTTCTTATTTTCTTCTTGGTTTGTTTTCTTAAGATATGTCTTTTCGAAAGCTATGAGTTCTCCTCGAAGTTCATTATAAGACAATTTATTCAGATCCTGTTATTCAAGTGTAACTACTTTAGTTTGCCAAGTAGTTGGTAGGCTTCTAAGAATCTTTCTAACTTGATCACCACTTGAATATGGTTTGCCGAAAGCTTTTAGATCGCTAATGATTTTACTGAATCTGGCAAACATCTCTTCAATAGATTATCCTTCTTTCATCTGAAAGAGTTCATAATCATGGACCAATATGTTGATATGTGTTTCCTTTACTTTGCTGGTTCCTTCGTATGTGACTTCAAGCTTATCCCACATATCTTTGGTTGTATCACAATTGGAGATTTTCTCATACTCTTCACCACTTATAGCATTTTAGAGAAAATTTATTGCCTTGTTGCTGACTTGCACAACTGCCATTTGCTCATATGTATATGAGTCTATATATATCTTCAGGATCAGTAAGAGGTTGAGCGACAGCCGACAAAGGATAGTTCCCCTTTTTGATAACTCTCCAAACTTTAACATCATACGCCTTTGTATATATTTCCATACGCACTTTCCAGTAGGAGAAATGTTATCCATTGAAGTATGGTGGCCTTACTTGCGAAGTTCCATCTTGGAAGAGTGACCCTATAATAACTTGATTTGCCATGATATTTTCTCACAAGCTGTTAAGCAAAAGAAAAATGTGAGCCTTGCTCTGATACCAATTGAAAGTTTGGGGGGTGAATTGTTTCTTTTTAAACTTAATTGCTTATCAGTTGACTAGTTTTCCAATTAGTTGACTAGATGTAATAACTTGATAACAGTAAAGATAGAATTTAAGATACATAAATTAAATGCAGGAATTAAAGACACCAGAATTTTTATACTGGTTTGGATTCAATGTGAACCCTAGTCCAATCCCCTTGGGTTGCAAGGGAGTTCTCTTTCAGTAAATGAGTTTCTTTGAGCACACAAAGAATGGTGTGATCTACACCGATAGCTAAGTTCATATATGTCACGCCCCAACCTTGGGAGGTGTGGCTGGCACCCGGTGCCGCACTGGCCCGAGCAAACCACTCTGCAACCCATTCATTTCTTTTGTAACTATCATGGGCTAACATGACCACAACTCATAATGTACAATTGTAAGGGGGAAAATGTTATATCAATGAACCATCATCCTAAAACATGAATACATATGGGTCGTCAAGGCCTCTGACATACTATACATAATGAACCTCTATCTACAAAGCTTCTATGATTAATTGACACTAAACAGGACAGGGTACCGGCCTACCCGTAAGTATGTAGTAAAACTCTGACATGATGACTCATATAACTCTGTTGCACCCCAAATTAGGTGGAGTCTTAATGATTCGTCGCTGAATGTCGACCTCGTCTATTACGAGGGCTCGTCAAACTGATTGTCTATACCTGCAGGCATGAATGCAACATCCCCAACAAAAGGACGTCCGCACGAATAATGTACTGAGTATGTAAGGTAGAACTGAAATATAACAATAAGTTAATATTTACTTAAAGACATATAGGAATCAACCTGTAAGTCTGGATAACTTTGTAAATCATGAAATACTTATAGTGTCATGCATATGCATATGCGTATGAATGTCATGTCTTGCATAGGTACATGTGCTCATAACATCATCAAGCCTTTAAGGGCATCCCATCATATCATCTCGGCCAATGTGGGAAAAATCATCAACGTATACCAGTTGATCAGGTGGTGGTGCGTATATAACACCGTAACATTTTTCCCATATCCCATATACATATATTTACTTATATACACATATATAACGCCATCTGGTGTCACTGTGGGCAGAATCATCAATGTATACCAGCTGATCAGGTGGTGGTGCGTATATAACACCGTAAACCTTTTCTGTATCCCATATATATATATATATACATATATACGCGTATATAACGTCATCTGGTCATGGGTCAATGTACATAAATAAATTCATATGAAATACGTTAATAAAATTTTCTCGGTATAGCATAAATTTGCATCAATTCCATAAAACAAAGAACTTTACCCAACTCAATCTTCAATCTTAGGGAATTATTCATCAACTCCCTACAACACTCATTTTTAATGTTACTTTAATATCATGTAAAAAATAACGTTCCTATTCCAACACTTGCTCCTTATCATATTTAAGCTTAATAATTGAAGAGGAAGTAGTAGAATTTACCTCTATTGTTGAACCCTTGAAATTCCCCTCTTTATAGCGTTTTTAAAGAATCTAGCAATTTCTTGGTAGTTCATGTATAATAGTGGTTGTGCCTTCCCCCAAATACATACTTTTTTCCCTTTTTTGTTGCGCAATGAGTTTTGGAGCAGCTGGCCAAATCGTCTTGAAGCTATTTAGATGAATGAACAACAGACCACTTAATTCCTTGACCATGTATAAGGGTAATGGATCACTACACCTTGAAGATGCTCCAAAATACAAGATAAACGACATCAATGTAACACCCTAGATTGTATTCTTTTGATGCTAAAGCACATAAGATGACTTAGAGTCGACTTCCCACCTATCTCTCTTGTTTCAAACTGATCTACATTGGCTAAATTTATACATCTAAAGTAAAAGTAAACATGGCACATCTCTTTGTTTGCCACATCACATAATGACTTTAAGAGTCACACTTTTGGCATGGAAGGGTTGCCACGTAATTTCTTTGTTGGGGGATTTTAAACTTTATCCAATAATCAATTAATTAACTAGCTAATATCCCGCTACCCGATAATTAATCAATTACTCGTATAATTAAAAATTATCTCAAATTACTTAAAATATTACTCACTTTTAATACACTATATATATAATATTATACTCCCTCTGTTCCAGTTTATGTGAACCTATTTCCTTTTTGGTCCGTTCCAAAAAGAATGAACCCTTTTATAAATTTGGTAACAATTTAGCTTAAAGTTACAACTCTACCCTTAATGAGAAGTTTTTATAACCACACAAATACTCTGGGCCCCGTTTGGACTTGTTTAGGACCATAAATTCCAAAAGTCTTTATTTTTTTCTTAAACTCCGTCCCCAGTCAAACAGGTTCACATAAATTGGAACGGAGGGAGTAATATATTATATATAACTTACTATCATGGTCATGTGGTATATTATTAGTCCATAAATATAGATTATTACAACTTGAACCGTATTATATCTTCAAATGTCAAACTTCGACCAACCTCATTTTCTTCAACTCGCTTACTCTCTCACCTTCACGACTTTACTTATCACTTGTTATAAATATCATAAGCACTTATAACCTCAAAGATAGTCTTGTCTGCATCCTAAAGTACTTCTATTATAATATTAAAATAATAAATTATGGTACCATATAAAATCAATGCATACACTATTATTTCGTTAAAACATCCATGTAAAAATACATATATTCTTTCAATTTCTAATTTTGCTAATTTCATATAAAGAGTACAAATTTTCGTACGCTTAATTCTAGAAATGGTAAAAACATAACCTTTTTTCCTTGTGAGAAAATAATTTCTATCTTTACAATAATAAAAACCTCATAAACTTTATCATATTATGTGTATAATTTTAAATCATATTCGAAAGTAGTAATATTAATAACTATATAAAATCATATTTTTCAAACTATCTTTTTCTTTACAAAAGTTATATATATATATATATATATATATATATAACGGTATCAAGGAAATAGGAACAGTATATCATCCTTGTCCACACGAAATATTAGTTATAACAAACTAAACTGCAGAACATCTTAAAGTTCAGGACAATAAATCTGATAAGTTTCCCAATACCTTTATTTTCTTTTAAAAATAAAAATGGAAATAGTACGTTGAACCTTTGTTTTTTTTTTTGATTCATTAGTAGCTTTAGCCTACTTCTTTTTTTTTTTTTTTGTTCAAAGACCAAGTAAAAAGAGCAAAATAGTAAATAAGTACTTGATTACATTTTGAGGACGAGTAAACATACTGAAACATAAAACAATTTACGGGGTGTAACACTATATCACTCGTTTCTTTTGATACAATGCCTCACCAGTGTTGTTCTCTCTTTCTTTTCTAACTTGTTATACATCAGGTGTAGTAGCGCTACAATATTTGTTTGCAGTAGAACAAAGAGAGGGTATTTAGTTCGATCAAAGTATATGTGCTAAGGTATGGATACAAGGTTAAATACTTTGAGAGAGGCTTGAATTCTTGAGAGATTTGCCAACCCAAGAGATTTGATCCTTGGAAAGAGATTGATTCTTTCCAAGAATAAGGTTATTCTGCAATGGCTCTAACTGACGAGAGGCTTTAAAGATTTCCTTGTGCACGATCCTATAATCTTGATCCTTCCAGATTTAGACACTTGATTGATTATTTTACAAGATCTTCGATATACTTGATTGATTTGATTCCTTCAGTTTAGCCTTAATTGATTCTGTCAGTATCAACGATTCCTTTAATCACGTCTGCTTTCCTTGATTTCCTCTGATTGATTCCTTAAATCTTGTATGCCAATCCATGCGTTCCTTGATCTTTTTCTCGAATGCTATCCATGAGTTCCTATACAAAGAGCAAATATATTATTTTCATCATTAAAACAGATCTAACAGGATCACTTGTTGTTAGGATTTGACCATGAATGAGGAGCCATGCATTAATCACAAATGTGGAGGATGGAAACTTGCGGCTTACCACTTGGAGAGTATGACTTCTTGCTATGCGGAAGACTTGTGAACACCACTAGAGAGGAGAGCTTCTCCATGTCTTTTTCTTGTCCTTTTTAACTGGCCTTATGGAGAACCTTATTATAGTTGTAGGGGATTTCTGATAAATCCATATCTTTTTTCTCCAATTTGATTGGCCAACATGAGTTATCAAACATATCACTAAAGATATGTGATATGCTTGCATATAATTGGTTGAACCATATTATTTGAATACATGGCAACATTTGATTGGTCCTTAAATTTGACTTGACATGTTACATCACTTATGTGCATGGCATGATTTTAGTGGTCCTTGATTTGATTTGGTGTGCCATGTCATTTGACACATGGCATGGACCTTGGGCTTATTATTTGATGTCCGGTAAGATGGACTAGCCCAATTTGGGCTCTTAATCATATACATACATATATATATATATTAGATTTAAATAATAAATTCAATTATACTACCCCATAATCCTTATTTGGGATAATATGTCTTTTAATTTAAAATATGGTCCAAATAATTTAATGGATTTAAACTCAATAAAATTCAATCACCTACAATCTTGATTTCCCATGGATTTCTACACCTAAAAACATGAAATTTTAAAGTAAAATTTGGGATTTTTTGCTACAACTTAAGAGAATGTATTTTGGGGATTTGAGGGTTTATTTGGATTCGATTCTAGAATTTAATCATATATTTGGACTCGTGGGGTTTTAGCCATTTGGGAACTATCCTTTGACTCATGTTTTCACCTTGTGGACCCAAGTTGAATTTCATTTGATTATAGATTGAAGCTTTATTGTTTGGAATTAATTCTTATAGCTTTATTTGACGTTATTGAGTTATATTTGACTAGATTGGGGTCGTTAGGAGGTGGAATTGAGAGAAAAATATATTTTGGAATGTTGAAGCTTACCTGTGGAGTTAAGTCTATTGTTTATCCTTGTAAAAGGAAATTCTTCATATAGGTTATCTATTTGGTAATTGTTGCTCGATTTAGTAGCATATGTGTAATATGACAATCGTATATACACAGCTAGATTATGACGGTATTGGGTCGTGTTGACTTGAGTTATGAATTCTTTGGATTATGTGAACTTATTGCATATGTTTCATATTGATTCTATGACTACATGATGCTTCATAATTATGATTTAGGAGCATGCTTAAGGTTATGACTTGTTGAATCGGGCATAAGGGATTGTTTTGCCATGTTGAGCTCTATTATTAATCCATAGTCGTACACTTGTCTTATTTGCTCCATTATTTGGTGGTTATATGGTTTAATTGACTCATGGTAGAAAATATGATTAGACTTGAGCATGCGTAAATAGCTCATTGATCCGTTGAGATCAATTGATTTACATGATTAACCATAGCCATCTTTTAGCCATATGAGCTTTTATCAGCATTCTTATTGTTATGTAAGATGCTTCTTTATTATTTTATTTCATACACATATGCATGAATGGAGAGCTGGTTGATGTGGGAAGTTGAGAAATTTGGCACCACTGACACTATGGGCGGATATTAGTTATTGGTTATTGATCATCGGTTGTAGAATGATTAATGCTTGGATATGGATCCGTCCCTCCGGAGCCAGGTAATTACCCATGTTACTTTGGGCCCTGTAAGCATAGGCACTAGGGTTTTTGGTACTTGGTTTGGACACATGGCATTTATTATGCACATGAATTTGTGTTATGAAGTATTGAGAAAGGATCCTGAGCATGTATATATATATATATATATATATATATATATATATATATATATACTTTGACTCGTGCAACAATTTATATAAATGTTGTTGACATGTATCATGTATTTAGATGAGGATTGAGGTGTTGGTACCTTATTTGATCTCCTTTATCTATAAAGCCTGCCTAAATTCTGTATGATTTGTGTTTTGAGGTTTGGCACTCATTTGATGATACCATGCTTTAGTCCGTATATTATTTATGCTTTCACCTGATTATTAGACTATTAGTGAGTATCGATGACGAATCCTCGCCACTAGTTCTTCAAAGCTAGACTTGATCATTACTTAGTACCGTAGTTTTGTACTTATATTACATTTTTGCATATTTTGTATAGGTTTTGAGGCTATTATTAGTGGTGTTCATCCAGCAGAGTAGGATGTCTTGTGGAGACTTTATGGTGAGCTGATTTACTTGACCCGATTCACCGCACATGGAGTCATTTCCCTACTTGTCTATTCTGTCTATCTATTTCTTTCAGACAGATATTGTAACTCAGTTGACACTCATTATCCTTGTTGGATGCTTGTGATAATTGTGATACCAAATTTTGGGCATTGTAGATAGTTGTGGTCGTATTTAG
This sequence comes from Nicotiana sylvestris, assembly GCF_000393655.2. NCBI lineage: Eukaryota > Viridiplantae > Streptophyta > Magnoliopsida > Solanales > Solanaceae > Nicotiana > Nicotiana sylvestris. The sequence continues at coordinate 97,899,594 of NC_091064.1, read as the reverse complement.
ATCCTATCTCAGATATTTGTATTTATGATATTGGTTTTGATACTGAGCCGAGGGACTATTGGAAACAATATTTTCACATCCACAAGGTAAAGGTAAGGTATGCGTATACACTACCCTCCCCAGACCTCACTATGTGGGATTATACTGGGTATGTTATTGTTGTTGTTGTTGTTGATACTAGTTTTGAGACTATTTCCACTTTAATATTATATTATGATTCTATTAAAGATTTAAATAATCTGCTTTAGTTATGGTTGATTGAGTGTAGGATTTCCTAGTGAGCAGGTTAGCCGTCATCATGATCTTTGGTGGGATTTTGGGTCGTGACAAGTTGGTATTAAAGCTCTAGGCTCTAAGGGTCCACAAATCACGAGAAAGCCTAGTAGAGCCTTGTGAATCAATACATAGATGTCAATATCTATTTGTGAGAGGCTATGGGGCTTTAGGAAACTTTCCCTTTCTTGATTCCTCATCGTACGTTGATTATTGCATGAGTCTAAATATTTCTCTTTTACTCTCTCATAGATGGTGAGGACACTCACTTCAGCATCGCCAATGGGTGCTGAAGAGGTAGAACCACCGATCGTAGCCAGCAGAGGCAAGGCTCGGGGTAGGTCCAAATCTCCAACCAGGGGTCGCATAGTCACAAATAGAGGTCGAGCATCGATCGGAGCCTATGGCCACGCGGGGGCAGTCGCAGCGGACCCACATATGGCTCAAGTGGAGGATCAAATTATAAATGAGCATGTTGAGGCTCCAGTACACACCTAACATCCAAAGGGTTTCATCACTGCACTAGTATTTCAGGAGGCCATGGCTAAGATGGTCATCTTTATTGATGAATTGACCCAGGCTAGAGTGGTCCCAACCACATCTCATGCTATAGGGGAGCTTAGAACACGATCACTCGTACTCTATAGTAGCCTATTATAGTAGCTAGACCTGAGATTATGCTTGCAATGTCTGATGAGGAGCATAAGCGGATGGAGAGGTTTCAGAGGTTACATCCTCATCACTTTGATGGTGACGCTTCAGAGGATGCCCAGATTTTCTAGATCGGTGCCATCAGATGCTTTGCAATTTGGGTCTGGTTGAGTCCAATGTGTTAATTATAAGTTTCAATGAAGAAAAATAATATATTACATTTGGTGCAGGATAACAAGGAATCAATTAAAGAATTCAAGAAGCAATACCAGTCAGGAATAGATTAAGGAAATAATCTATTAACGAAGGATCTAAAAGTAACACAAGAAAAAGAATCAATGATTAGCGATGAACAAAGAAGAAACAACGGAGATCCATCAAGAAGATCACTGAATCTATTACTAGAAGGTCCCAAATCACAGGGAAACGAGATCACAAAAGGATGCATTGAAAACCGATGAAGCCAGAAATCAAGGAATCCAACGGATATGCCTCAAGTAACAAAAAGATATGCCTAGCGGATGGAAAGCTCATCAAGACCATAAATCAAGGAAGATCAACGGAAACTTGACCTTATTGTTAGAAAGAATCATAGAACGTAATCTCTCAAGATTCTCGTCGAGAAGTCCTCATAGAACGTATATATACATATGTTCCGGACTTGAAAAGAACATATTTTGAATGAACCATCTACACTCCTTTTGCTCTACTCCAAACAAGCATTGTAATTCTTATAAATATGCTATGTAATTAGTAAGAGAAGAAAAAGAGATAAACACTGGTGAGGCATTATATCAAGAAAAAAAAGAGACATAAAGACTAAGTTGTTGGTGTAAATATACATCATCTATTTTGTACTCAAGAAACTTCGATCACTGAAAGAGAACATCCTTGCAACCCAAGGAGATAAGACTACGATTCACATTAAATCTGAACCAGTATAAAATTCTAATGTCTTTATTTTCTGCATTTTATTTCTTCATTTACTATTATGCTGCTCTTATTTCTAGTCGGCTAATTGGTAAACTAGTCAGCTACTTATAAAAAGTTTTTTAAAATAATCAATTCACTCCCCTCTTGTACTTTCAATTGGTATCAGAGCTAAGTTCACACTTTTTGCTTAACGGCTTGTGAGAAAAGATCATGGCAAATCAAATTATTGTTGGAGCACTTTTTCAAGAAGTAAAATCGCAAGTTTGGCCACCATATTTCAATGGACAAGACTTTTTCTCACTAGAAAGTGCATATGGAAATATATGCAAAATTCTATGTTGTCAAAGTATGACGAGTTATCAAAAAGGAAAACTATCCACTACCAACAACTGCTCAACCACCTGCTGATCCAAAAGATAGATGAGTACACAAATGAGCAAATGGAAGTTGTTCAAATCAATGCTAAATCAAGAAACTTACTCTATAATACTATAAGTGGAGAGAAATATAAGAACATTTCAAGTTGTGATACAACCAAAGAAATATAGGATAAACTAAAGTTACTTATGAAGGAACCAACAAAGTGAAAGAAACTCACACCAACATATTGGTTCATGACTATGAACTTTTCTAGATGAAAGAATGAGAGTCCATTGAAGAAATGTTTGTGAGGTTCAGCAAAATCATTAGCGATCAAAAAGCTTTTGGTAAACCTTACCCAAGTGGTGATCAAGCTCGAAAAATTCTGAGGAGCCTACCTACCACTTGGCAGACAAAAGTAGTTACACTCGAATCACAAGATCTAAACAAACTTTCTTATGATGAGCTTGGATGAGATATTATATCATTCGAGAAAACTCACCTCAAGAAAACAAGCCATGAAGAAAAGAAGAAAATAGTCACTTTCAAAGCTACAACTTAAAGGATAGAAAATGATATTGATGACGACCTTGAAGCTCTTGAAGAAGAGATTGACATGGTATCAAGGAACATGAATGGTTTTATGAGGAGATACAGAAACACAAGAAGAGGTAGGATGCAACCCAGGTGAACTAGGCAATATAATGAACAAGACAAGAATGATGGAAAGTGTTACGAGTGTGGAAGATATCGGCATATTCAAGCTAAATGGCTAGATCTTAAAAGAAAGGTTTCCAGAGGAATCAACAAGAACAAATCATTTGGAAGATTGATTGATGAAGACAATTCGGAACACGAAGAGATAGCAAATTTATGCTTCATGACAATCCTGGAAAACGACATGAACAAACTTTCCGGCTGTTGGACTGATGAAGATACATTAGACGACGAATGCAAATATGATAATGAAAATTGTTTCATGGCACGAGGTAAAACAAGCGAGGTAAGATCTTATAACTATGATAAATGTAATGAATTACAAAATATTCTTGACCTTACTCTAAAAGAGTCTCAAAAAATGATGAATGATCTAAGAAGACTCAACAGGGAAAAGAAAGACTGTGAACTCAAGCTTGAAGTATGTGAAATTGAAAATGAGGTACTTCAAGATGAAGTTTAGAAATTGTAAATGCAACTCAATGGCATGCGCAAGTCCACCAGTCACAGTTCTGTCAAGTCTAACCAGGTGACTTACAAGTCAACTGGAAAAGGACCATCTAAACTGAGTCCACTAGTACTAATACAAATGGAAAATCTAAAAATAGATCAGCCCCTATGTGTCACTATTGTAATAAAAGTGGACATAAATATTCTTTCTGTCAATTTCGTAAATCTAATATTTCAGGGTGAATTTGGAAACCCAAAAACAACCCTAATCTTAGTAGAACTAACCAACAAGGGCCCAAGAAAGCTTGGATACCTAAAAGAAAGTGATAGTTCTGTTTTGCAAGAACACCATAGGAAGAGACGTAAAGGAAAATGGTATTTAGATAATACGTGTTCCAGTCACATGACAGGTGACAAAAACTTGTTGAAAGAAGTTACAAAGATAAATGGAGGAAGTGTTAAATTTGGCGATGACTCAAAAGGAATGATGGTCGGCATTAGAATAGTTCCATTCAATAACAATTGTGATATTACTGAATTATATCTTGTAGATGGACTTAACTACAATCTCATGAGTATAAGCCAGCTATGTGATTCAGTGTACGAAGTTAGCTTCAAGAAAATAGGTTGTGCTATTGAAGATGAGACAAGTAAAATAATCCTCCTAGGAAAAAGGTATGGAAATATTTATATTCTTGATGGTTTTGAAAATATATATGGTCACATCTACTTAGCATCTATATCTGATGATCTAAGGTTATGGCAGAAGAAACTTGGTCATGCAAGCATGCATCTTATTGAGAAACTCTCCAGGCATGATTTAGTTATTGGTCTCCCTAAACTCAATTTTTCTAGGAATCATGTATGTGATGCATGTCAGATTGGTAAACAAACTAGAAGCTCCTTTAAAAATAGAGACATTGTGTCTACATCAAAGCCTTTACAATTGCTTCATATGAATTTGTTTGGACCCACCAGAACTGCTAGCATAGGAGGAAAACTATATGCTTTTGTTATTGTTGATGACTACTTATGTTTTACATGAGAGATTCTTCTATCTCACAAAGATGAATCTTTGAAAAACTTTGAGATTTTTTATAAAAGAGTTGAAAGAGAAAAGGTGTATCTTATTACAACCATTCAAAGTGATCATGGAGGAGAATTTGAAAGAAAAACATTTGAAAACTTCTGCAATGATCAAGGATACACTCACAACTTCTCAGCTCCAAGATCACCTCAATAGAATGGAGTGGTTGAGCGGAAAAATAGAACTCTGTAAGATATGGCCAGAATTATGATACTAGAATATTCCTTGCCAAACCACTTTTGGGAAGAAGCAGTAAGCACAACCTACCACATTCTCAACAGATGTCTCATAAGACCTATCTTGGAGAAGACTTCATATGAACTATGGAAAGGTAAATGACCAAACATAGGTTATTTCCATCATTTTGGTAGCAAAGTGTTTCATTCACAGTAATGGTAAGGACAATCTTGGAAAATTTGATCCAAGAAGTGATGAAGGTATTTTTCTAGGTTATTCCATTAACAGTAGATCTTTTAGAGTTTATAATAAACGCATTCTATTTGTAAAAGAATCAGTACATGTCATATTCGATGAAAATAACACTGCGGACGAGAAAGGAATTATTGTAGGTGATGAAGATATCAATCAAGAAACACCTCAGTCAATCAAACCTCAAAAGTCGACTGATAGGCTAGATGGTGTCATAGAATCAACTAATGAGCTTGACAACAGTCAACTAGAATCACAAAAGGAGTCAACTACTTATACAAGTGCGACACGTCCAAATGAGTGGAGAAGTGAACCAGAATATCCTCAAAATTTTATCATAGAAGATCCAAGTAAAGGAACTAAAACCAAGGGAGATCTCACGAAAAAAGTAAATGTATCACTGATCTCTCAGATTGAACCAAGGAAGGTAGATGAAGCCCTAAAAGACTCCAGTTGGGTACAAGCAATGCAGGAAGAACTGGATCAATTTGACAAAAACCAAGTCTGGAAATTGCTGCCTAAGCTTGTAGATGCTACTGTAAATGGAAGAAAATGGGTTTTCAGAAATAAGCTCAATGAATATGGAAAGGTTGTGAGAAACAAAGACAGGTTTTGCGAAACAAAGCCACGTAGCGGTGGGGGATGCTTTAGGGAAACGCATCAACAAGATTTTTCATCCGGTCTACTATGCTAGTAAGACCATTAATAGTGCCCAAGTCAACTATACTGTTACGGGGAAAGAGCTCCTTGCCATTATGTTTGCAAATGAGAAGTTCCGCCCATACTCGATGCATGCAAAGGTCATTGTCCCCACGAATCATGCAAAACTTCATTATCTTATGAGCAAGAAATATTCCAAAGCTCGGTTGATGAGATGGGTACTTTGGTTGCAAGAGTTTGATATTGACATCCAAGATCAAAAAGGGAGTGAAAATCAAGTGGCAGACCACTTGCCTCGTTTGGAGGAGGAGGGGAGGCCGCATGATGGCCTTGAAATCAATGACTCCTTCCCCGATGAGCAACTTTTGGCTATTTCAATGAAAGAGGTGCAATGATTCGCGGATCTAGCAAATTTCCTTGTGTGTGGTATCATCCTAGATGAGTTCTTTTCAAACCAAATGAAGAAGCTCAAACGGGTTTGTCAAGATTATTATTGGGATGGACCGTACCTTATTTCCAGATATCTACGGATGGGATGAATAGAAGATGTGTATCGGAAGAAGAGCAATGTGAAATTCTTGGGGCTTGTCACTCTTCATCATATGGTGGTCACCATGTGTTTAACTTGAAAATGGTAATTACAATTATATTTGATTTTGTGGTTCTAAAAATATGTGATATATTTTTATGATAGTTGTTAAAAAATAGATGCTAAGTAAGAGATCAGAAAGTGAGATAACAGCCTGTAGATAGTGTAATACTCAAACCAAATGGCTAGAGATCGGGGCCTTGAGGCCGAGTCGGATGGCCTGCCGAGGGTAGTCGATGGAGTATTAACAGTTATGATAGCTTTGATAGAAGTCTTTTAAGAACAATAATGAGCAATAAATGAAGAACAATAAATAGAACACAATGAATATAAGCAATAAATGGAAGTAATGAGATCAACAGAATATGTTAGAGAGAATGTTCTTGTATATTTAATATTGAGCATCAGCCCCCCTACATAATGACAAGGATCCCCTTTTTATATGAGGGGGGAATCCCAACATAATACAAATACATTTATTACCAAGATACATAGTTAGTATAGTTATTTAATGCCACCATACGGGCTTGAGCTAGCCAAATAGACTAGGTCAGCTTTAGTCACATGCCTTAGGAGCCTCCCACTTTTTCACCATAACTACCGGTCTGCACTGCCTTGAGGCTTGACGTCGATAACCCCTCGGGTGTTAATCTTGACCATAATCTCGAGCCTATGGAAACATGCTTATGAAGCGTTGTGATGACCGAAAATTGGACCCTCCGATTTTACCATATACAGATAGTCCTCGCGTTTCTTAGAGTAAAACGATAAGAAACGACTTTAACACCCATCTCCTCGAACTTCCGTGATGATGTCATACTTATGACGTAAGCCTTTGAGATAACTGAGGCGTCCCGTCAGTTCGCCTCTCCAGAATTATTCAATATATCGCCGATTTGTATTCTCCAAAGTGATAATATTGTCGTTGATTCAGTTCCCAAAACGCATTAATTGCACATGTAAGTACATTTTTCAAAGTTATTGATTGCGCCGTCGGTTACGCTGCCACCCTTTCTATAAATGGAAGCCTTCTTGAACCAAAACTTCATTAAAAACATTCTTTAATAGCCTTCTGCCCCTTTCTTCTCTTCATCCTCAACCACTGTTATCTTCCATGTTTGAGGCCCGTGGCTTTAAGGTCATACGGCCGTGTTCTCATCAGTCATGCCATGGCCCTTTCCCAGAGCTTTCCCCTACTGAGTAGGATTTTACTAATTTGTTGTTGTTGTTGGCCCGAGGTAATAAGAGAGAAATATCAAATTATCTTCGCATTAAAGTATATGTGGACTACGAACTTCTACTCATCTCCCCTAATTACCCGGTGCAACGTCTCGCTCTTTTGCTTTCCGTGGAGTGAGGTCGTTTCATCTACTAATTGTTTCACCCCACACCGGTGCAACGTCTCAATAAGTGGCTTCATAATAGTAGTGTTGGCGAGACCCATACTCGCCAGATTTTTAACCCAGCCACTTCTTCAACTTTTACTGCTTCTTCTCCATCTTTTTCTTCTTCTTCCTCATCGTGTTTTGCTTGTTCTTTAATCTTGGAGATACCGTTTGAAAGACGAGAGGAGGCCCAAGGTAACGGTTCTCGAAGACACTGCCCCCGAGGATGTACCTCGGAAAGTGGATTAGGCTTGTAGCTGTTATATACGTTTTTTCATTTTTCTTTGGCTTCTCTATTTCTGTTTAAGGACCCTTCGTGGGCTTTTGTAATCATGTGTAAGGACCCTTCGTGAGATTTTGTAATCAGCATTTATTATTGAAAAAGTGTTTCCTTAATTTTGTACCTGATTTGTGCCGGATTTCCTTTTACTTGCGTTTATGAAGAATCTGAGTGCATGACTCTACCGATTGGTCTGAATACCAGGTTCGAGTGTAAGTGTTTCCCCGATCCTTGAATGGTTAATATGATATCCTATGGAGCCCTTTGTCATTCTTCGGGCTAAGACCGAATTGAATTGATATGATCTTAGGCAGTCGGGACTCCCGACTTCGAGTTGAATAAGAGTATGGCTTCAAACTTTTAGAATGTAACTTAGCCTTTCAGACCCCGTCGATAGTCCTCAAGGGGGGACTTGATCAGATGCCTGAGAATAAAGATAGCCTTTAAGCTTTCGAAGGCAGTCCTCGAGTGAGAGTTTGCTCAAGCTCGGGCGACTTGAGAACTTGTTTCGAATTTAGAGCGAAGATAGTCTTAAGGCGTTATAGATAGATCTCAAATAAGGGTACGCCTGGACTTGGATAGTCCCTGGATCAAAATAACCGAGGGGGCGTTTAACTTGATCTGAAGGCGAGAAATAGACCTAAGGCTTTATTAGTAGTTTTTGAGTGCAAATTATCTTGGGCTTAGGTAGCTCAAGGGTCAGGGATCGGGTAGATGTCTCATATTTGCAATAGCAGAAATCCTTGAGATAGGGTACCACCTCCAAGTCAGGCCCGTGCGAGTATATTTTTAGAGCTTATCTTCTTTATGACAGACGTCCTCGAGATCGAGTACCGTCTCGAGGCTCATAATAATATTAATGGCTCTTTGGAGCATATACTCTTCTTAGTGGAGGTCCTCGAGATTGGGTACCATCTTGAGGCTTGTATTGATTTTAATGGCTACTTATAGCATATCCTCTTCTTGACAGAGTCTCTCGAGATCGGGTATCATCTCGAGGCTTATAATGATATTAATGGCTCTTTAGAGCATATCTTCTTCTTGATAGAGGCCCTCGAGATCGGGTAGCATCTCGAGGCTCGTAATGATATTAATGGCTCTTTATAACATATCTTCTTCTTGACAGAGGTCCTCGAGATTGGGTACCATCTCGAGGCTTGAAATGGCGTAAGGGTTTTTAATCCCCAAGGCGTCGCACGACAGTGTTAATTGCATGATATGGTTATGAAATGACCAAGGCAATTCCACTGGTACATTTTCCCTAAGCGAAAGATGGCTTAGCCAACATTTTTAATTGGCCTTTGAGGCAGGCGGATAGTCGTTGCTTTCTCCATATATATGGTTGTCTTCCCTCTTTTGCGGATTCCGCTATTTTGGGTAGTTATCCTCCTTTATAGAGTTCTTCTTTCCTGCATTAGGTCTTTTACCATTTCAACTTTGAATCCCTTGCTCAAATTCCCGCTCCAATTCCCTGGTTTTACCATAGTTATGGCTGCTACGCCAGGGTCAGCTCGGGAAGGAGAAGGGAGTTCTGCCTCTGGTTCCTGCCTGGTTGGTGGTGCGCTGTTGGTGCCGTGTGATCTGACCTCTGGACATTTTGTTTCTAGGGGAACTTTCCATCAGAAAAACCTCCCAATGTTCGTGGCCATTGAGAGTATGCCTCGAACTTTATTTTTTTAATAGGAAAGGGGCACCTTGAATTAGTGAGGAAAGATTGTGGATGGGGGGGAAGGGTGGTACTGGGGGTACCTTCCTTGGAATAGAGTATCATGGATCATGCCGAGGGGTTTCTGAATGTATACACGTATCCCTTTATGCTGGGCCCCCTTGATAGGGTCGTGCTTGACTTCAATCGAAAGTACCAGGTTACCTTGGCATAGATCATCCGTCATTTCGGAGGATAGTATTGATGATGAGGTTCTATGTAGAAGAAGCGGGGCTTGAATTCACTCTTAGCCATCTCATCAAACTGTACCAGCCTTTTCACCATCGAGGTCTGCTAACCCTACGATGCCGATCCACCACGCCTTTCGTTGTTGATGATGAAGAAGATAGGGATTGGGGATGGACGAGCCGATTCATCTAAGTACAGACTGTTGATATTATCCCTGCGGAGTTCCTTCCATTTCCTGAGGGATGGAATTTTACACGTAAGTGGTACATTTGTGCCTTCGTAATTCTGCTTATGGCGGAGGTGGGCTCCGCAAATGCGCCTTTCTTTCCATTTTTGGAGCAATTTCATAGATGTCGTGCGAGGTCCCCGATCTGATGGATTGGGTTCGGAAGCTGGCGACCCACTCGACTTATAATGAGCGTAAGTGGCGGGCTTTGTCTAAGGGTAGAAGGGAGGAAAAACACCACGGTACGTGCTATGTGATTTGCTCCTTTTTTTTGAAAGGCACTTTCTGTTTACTCGTACTGACTCCGTCATCGTAGGCATTGGGGAGTTCTTTGAGGCGAGACCGTGCCCTCTAGGAGAGGGAGAAGAATCGTCGGCTTTAGGGCCTAGGGACAATAATAATAATAATAAGCAGAAAGGGCCTTCGCAGGGCAACGGTGATGATAGCAAGACGAGTTCAGCCCAGAGGCTCAGAGAGGGTGTGTCAACCGAACCCCCAGCCCCCGAGATTTCTAGTTTTAGAAAAATGATCCCTCCTCTACTACCGTCTTCTTTTATCGTCTAAGGTACCTCGAGGAATGAGGGCTCTCTACTGCTGACTTATTCTCCCGTCGAAGGCACTTCGAGGGATGTTTGACGCCAGGGGTCGCATATATCGGGCGATCGTATCCCAACCGGGGGCGGTTCTACCGAGGTTGATGAATCCCGACCAGTAGATGTGCGCTCAACTTTTGAGGAAGCTCAGTGGCTCTACTTTGAGGTGAGTTTTGGCCGATTATATCGGTTTTATAGTTTTGTAATCTTTATTCTCTTATCGAGTTTCTCTTTCATTGGCTTTTAACAAGCTCAAGTTCGAGTTGCTCCATCGTGAGACCAGGTTGCGAGAAGCCGTGGATGTGGAGAAATCCCTCAGGCTTCTCTGTGATGAAAGGGAAGACGAGTTGGCACACTTGCGGTATGAGGTGAGTCGAAGTCTGCTACGAGAGCTACCTTAAGGAGCAGGTAATGTTTATTTCGAGGGAGTGTGTGTTTTTTCTTCTACCTTCTGAGGCTAATGTCTTGTTTATTTTAGTTGCAAAAAAATACGGAGGACCTGGAATGCCTCAAGAGAAAAGTTGGCCAAGCTAAGTGCAGCGTGATGAGCTAAAGGCTCAGGTGGACACCCATATATCGGCTAATAAAGATGTTTTAGCCAAAGCTTCCGTCCTCGAAGTGAAACTTCGCAACGCTCATGAGAATAGCTAGGTCCGAACGAACATGCTTTTGAGGCTCGAGTCTGAGCTCCTGAATGTGAAGGCCGAAGTCGTGGATGCCCAGGCTAAAGCCGAAGTAATCCGAACTAAGGTTGATAAGAAGGTGGTTGTCTATTTGAAAGATGTTGTCGACGCTCGTGCTGAGCTAAGGGGGGATCTCGACCAGGAGAGTAGGAATAAAGAGTACGTGAGGTGTAAATCTCGGAAGGAAACCCTCGAGGAAATTCATGCCAGGGGCTTTGATCTCTCGGAAGAGATAAAGTAGGCGAAGGCGGAAGAATATGGTGCTAAGCTCCTTCTGTCCAATGCCGAAGATAGCTAGAAAGAGGCCGACTGACCATAGTCCCCGAGGGGGACGTAGATTAGGGCTTTCCTTTCCCGTTTCGTGCATGGTACTTTCAAAGAACTTTGTAAATGAAGCTTGTATTCTCTCACATATATGTATAAAAGGGAGCCTCGTGGTTTTATTTTTCATGCATTTCCCATTGCCTTGATATTTGTCAGCCATTAGCCAGATGAATTGGTCTTTGAGTTAAAAAGAATCCTCAGATTCATAGTATGACCCTGGGGCTCATTGGGCTGGCCCATAGGCTCTTACACGCTTCGTTGGTATGACTATTCAGTATAAGCTAGCGTTTCAGCTCTTATGCTTTTTGCTCTAAGGCATATTTAGTTAACTGTTTTGGGTTCAGTCTCCGAGTCAGGTTTCAACTCGAGCTCATTGACCATTAAGTTTTTGAATTTAAAGCTGGCCCTTGGGCTTTTACGCGTCTGGTCGGTACGACCTTTTATATGGGCTGGCGATAGTGGCTCTTACGCATTGGGTTGGTACGACCTTTTATATGGGCTAGCGGTAGTGGATCTTACGCATTGGTTGGGTACGACCTTTTATATGGGCTGGCGGTAGTGGCTCTTATGCATTGGGTCGGTACGACCTCTAGTAGGCTTTATTTTTCCCTCATTAAGGACTTTTGAAATTGTATTTTCCTGACTCTTTGATGGTTTGATAAAAACCTCGATTGTGAGTCATTATATGACGATAATCGATCACCTCAAAAGGTTTGGCTCGGTGGCTGAGTATCTCGAAGCCTATAGTTTGGGGCTGACATGGTCGAAACTCTTTTGCCGATATCGAGGGTAGCCTGTTTAACCTGTTCTTTTCGAAGTATATTCGAAGTAATTGAAGGCCTGTGATTTTATAGCAACGGTCGGGCATCCTCGAGTCACGTTAGTTTGGCTGGTACAGCCTTATGACCATAGTCATTGTGTTTTGCTGGAGCTTTCCCGAGTGAAGTAGTTTCGGCGTCTATATCGAGGGTATGCCTTTTTAGGGGTCTTACAAGTTCGATATATAGCCTTAACCTTAAGATCGGGGTTATGCCTTTTGTAAGGGCTTACAAATTTTTACATGCCTTTGAGGTCTTACAGTTTTGGTTACTTGGTACAAGTATGGTTCTTGCATTGCTTGAGGTCTTACAGTTTTGGTCACTTGGTACAAGTGTGGTTCATGCCTTGCTTGAGGTCTTACAGATATTGTTACTTGGTACAAGTATGGTACATGCCTTGCTTGAGGTCTTACAGATATTGTTATTACCTTATATAGGTCTTACGAGACCAAGGTTGCCCGCTTGGGGTCTTATGGCCTCGGGTTTTTGATAAGTCAATGGGGGTGTCTATTGGTGGTTGTCCCCGAGTCATCGAAAATTTCCTAGCTCGGGAGCCATTTATTGTAAACTTGGTATTGCATCATTGAGGGCTTACAAGACTGAGGTTGCCCGCTTAGGGTCTTATGGCCTCGGGTTTTTGATAAGTCGATGGGGGTGGCTATTGGCGGCAGTCCCCGAGTCATCAAAAATTTCCTGGCTCGGGAGCCATTTCTTGTAAACTTGGTATTGCCTCATTGAGGGCTTACGAGTTTGGAGTTTTCGACCCGGAGGTCATGTTGCTTTTGAGTTTTCGACGCCAGTCCCCAAGTGTTCGGGATGTTATTTTGGCTTCTGGAGCCATTTTGTAAACTTGATGTTGCCTCATTGAGGGCTTACAAGTTTGAAGCTCCGACTCGGAGGTTGTACGGTTTCGAGTTGTTGACGCCAGTCCCCGAGTATTCGGGACGTTTTTGGCTCTGGAGCCGTTTTTTGCAAAAATACCGAGCTTCTTTGAAATGCGGAATGCTTTGGAAAGTATTCATTGATTACTTGGTACAAGTATACATGTTTTCATTGTTAAGGGCTCGGTTATTCTATACGGACACGGTTTGTTCAACCGTTTGGCCTGGTATATTATTTTCCTATCGAGACCTCGCTCAGCACATCTTGGCTTCTCCGAGGAGGTGACCTTCCGGGGGGATGCCCCCCAGTATTCGAGGTTGATTGATAAAGAAGCCTTGAAATACTTGTAGAGTCTTCCTTAGGTAGAATATAGATGTTACCTCATTAAAAACCTTGCCGGTAAAACCCTTCTTGGGATACAAACTCGATCGAAGGAAAAAAGTGCAATGTATGCTTTTGAAACCAAAGGCCTTCGAGTTGGAAAGTGTTTTGGCTGTTTCGATCGGATACCTACATTCGGGTTAGTATTAAATGTAACTGGAAAAGGGAGATGACCATACCATAATGCTGGCGGCGCTTCGGACCTCGATGTAATTCAATCGTTTGTTATGAAGACTCGGTATGGTCCTTCATTTTGTTTAGTCAGGCGTAGCCAAGAATGTATCTTGTTATTGCTATATTACTATTTGATTATCCTTCGGCTCCTTTGATGGTGGAGGTATTGGTGTTTGTTCCACATCGTGCACCGCGAACATCTCTTTTGCCACATGTTGTTCCCCGTAGACAGTTTTTACCCCATCCTTTGTCGGGAATTTCATCATTTGATGGAGGGTGGATGGTACTGCTCTCATGTAGTGTATCCATGGCCTCCCAAACAAGGCATTGTACCTCATGTCTCCTTCAATGACATGGAATTTGGCATTTTGGGTTATGCCGGCCACGTTGATTGGGAGGGTGATTTTCCATTTCATTGTTTTGCTCGCCATGTTGAACCTGTTGAGGAATCGAGAGGCAGGCACAATTTGGTCAAGCAGTCTAAGCTGCTCTACCACCCTCGACCTAATAATATTGGTTGAGCTACCTGGATCCACAAGTACATGTTTAATTTGAAATGTATTCACAAGGAAAGAGATTACCAGTGCGCCGTTGTGAAGCTGAGACAAGGTCTCTATGTCCTCGTCGCTGAATGTGAGAGCGTCCTCGGGTATGTAACCTCAAGCTCGCTTTTCTCTGGTGATGGATATTTTTTGTTCTTCTGATCATAGGTTCTTGTGGAGAATCAATGCCTCCTAAGATCATGTGGATGACATGTTGTGGCTCATTTGTTTCATTCTTCTTGGCCACCTCTCTTTCCCAGAACTGATTTTTGGCCTAGTAGTTGAGGAATTCTCGGAGGTGACCTTTACTGAGTAGTCGAGCTACTTCTTCTTGGAGTTGCCAACAATCCTCGGTCCTGTGGCCGTGCATGTTGTGAAATTCACACACTAAGTTATGGTTTCTTTGCAAAGGATCTGATTGTACAGGCCTTGACCACCTGTTGTCTCTAATTTTACTGATGGTGAATACGATGTCTGAAACGTCAATGTTGAAGTAGTATTCCGACAAGTGGGGCACCTCCTTCGGCCCTGTGTGCCTATCAAATCCAGGTTTGCTAACAAGTCCCAAAGGATTATAGCCTCGATCCATCCTCTGGTCATTGTGGGGTATGCCTTGGGGCATTTCTTCTATCTTCAGTGTATGGTTGGTATCTCTCTTTATTCGGTTTGGACTCCTCTGGCGGGAGCCTGCTAGGATATACCGAGCCCGAGGGGGATCCTAGTTGGTCATCTTCGACCCTGATCTTTGATTGGTATCGGTTGTGGACGTCCGACCAAGTAACGACGGGATATTCGACTAAGTTCTGCTTTAGCTGCTTCGAAGCTACCGAGCTTCGCTCATTCAAACCTTGAGTGAAGGCCGCACTGCCCAGTCGTCAGAGACCGGTGGTAGTTCCATTCGTTCCATTTGAAATCAAGATACGAACTCTCACAACATCTCGTTCTCCCTTTGCTTAATTTTGAAGACATCAGATTTCCTTGTAGCTACTTTGATGGCACTAGCATGTGCCTTTATGAAGAATCTGCTAGCATGGCAAATGAATCTATGTAGTTTGGGCCAGGTTGTGATACCATGTCATTGCCCATTTTGAAAGCGTCTCTCCAAAATTTTTTAGTAGGACGGACTCGATCTCATCGTCCTTTAGGTCCTAGCCCTTCACTGCATAAGTGTAAGCAGTGACATGCTCGTTGGGGTCTGAGGTTCTGTTGTACTTTGGAAGGTCGAGTATTCTGAACTTCTTTGGAATTGGTTTTGGGTCCGCTTCCTATGGGAACGGCTTTTGTACAAAATTCTTTGAATCTACACCTTTCAGAATCGGAGGTGCGCCCGGAATTTGATCGACCCTAGAATTTTAGGTCTCTACCTTCTTGTCATTGACTTCTATCTTCTTCTCACCCGAATCGATCCTCTTTGTGAGGTCCTCGAGCATTTTTATGATGGTCGGTTCAATTGCGAACCAGTTGTTGCTTGATCTGTCCGGTACCTGCTCGACTCAGGGAGCCGTTTCTCGAGCTACCATGCTGGGAGTCTTTTGGTGGCTTTGCAGCTGAGCAATCGCCAGTTGTTGTGCTTGTAACATTTCGAAGATGACGTGAAGTCTAACCCCTTGTTCTTCCTAAGCTGGGGTTTTTTGAGCTTCTTATTGATCTTCTTGGTGTATGCTCTTGTTGGTGTGGGAGCTTATTTCGAAGTGTTGAGCATTGAACGAGACCACGTCCACGGGAATTGGCTCTGGTACATTCTCAGGTTTCGTGGTGGTACACCAACACCCAAAACATCCACACCATTCTCTCCATAGTCCTCAAGATTGTTGTTTTCATGTGCGTTTACTGAGTTAGAATTTTTGACTTGAAATCAAAGATCTTGGACAAGAAAAAGTGTGTAAGGTAACTTGCGTTATGTAATAAACCAACAAGAAAATAATCACTATTATTTTTAACCCCACGGTGGGCGCCAAACTGTTTAACTTAAAAATGATAATTACAATTAAATTTGATTATGTGGTTCTAAAAATATGTGATCTATTTTTATGCTAGTTGTTAAGCAATAGATGCTAAGTAAGAGATCAGAGAGTGAGATAATAGCCTGTAGATATTTTAATACTCAAACCAAATGGCTAGAGATCGGGGCCTCAAGCTTGTGTATTCAGGGCCTCGAGGTTGAGTCGGATGGCCTGCCAAGGGTAGTCGATGGAGGATTAACAATAATGATAGCTTTGATGGAAGCCTTTTATGACCAATAATGAGCAATAAATGAAGAACAATAAATAGAACACAATGAATATAAGCAATAAATGGAAGTAATGAGATCAAGAGAATATGTTAGAGAGAATGTTCTTGTATATTTAATATTGAGCATCAGCCCCCCTACAAAATGACAATGATCCCCTTTTTATATGAGGGGGGAATCCCAATATAGTACAAATACATTTATTACCAAGATACATGGTTAGCACAACTATTTAATGCTACCGTACGAGCTTGAGTTAGCCAAATAGACTAGTTCAGCTTTAGTCACATGCCTTTGGGGCCTTCCACTTTTTCACCATAAATATCGGTCTGCACTGCCTCGAGGCTGGACATCGATAACCCCTCGGGTGTTAATCTCGACCATAATCTCGAGCCTATGGAAACATGCTTATGAAGCATTGTAATGACCGAAAATTGGACCCTCCGATTTTACCGTATACGCCATGGTGGAGCAAGAACAGCGTCCAAAGTGCTAAGTTGCGCTTTCTATTGTCCCACTCTTTATAAGGATGCACGTGATTAAGTGAAAAGATGTGATGAATGTCAAAGGGCGGGTGGAATCTCAAAGAAAAATGAAATGTCCCTCACTACCATTTTGGAGATTGATATTTTCAAAGTATGGGGTATTGACTTCATGGGTCCATTTGTGAGTTCTTGTGGAGACACCTACATCTTGGTCATGGTTGATTATGTGTCGAAATGGGTTGAGGCCGTTGCTCTACCCAATAATGAGGAGAGAAGTGTGGTGGCATTCTTGAAGAAGAATATTTTCACAAGGTTTGGTACTCTGCGGGCTATTATAAGCGATAGGGTCACATTTTTGCAACAAGGCTTTCGACACCTTACTTAGCAAGTATGGTGTTACTCATAAAGTCACGACTCCCTATCATCCACAAGCAAGTGGCCAAGTGGAAGTCTCTAACTGAGAGATAAAGAGTATTTTGTCCAAAACAGTGAATACTAACTGGACGTATTGGTCCAAGAAGCTTGGTGATGCATTATGGGCTTATTAGACAGCTTACAAAACACCTATTAGAATGTCTCCATACCGGTTGGTGTTCGAAAAAGCTTGTCATCTTCCAATGGAACTTGAGAACAAAGCCTTGCGGGCTCTAAAGAAGTTGAATCTTGACTGGGTTGTAGCCGATAATTTAAGGGGTTGCACATTTGAA
The DNA here is from genome assembly GCF_000393655.2 of Nicotiana sylvestris. Classification (NCBI taxonomy): domain Eukaryota; kingdom Viridiplantae; phylum Streptophyta; class Magnoliopsida; order Solanales; family Solanaceae; genus Nicotiana; species Nicotiana sylvestris. The sequence goes on along the minus strand of NC_091064.1, from coordinate 97,881,841 downwards.
TGAATTGGATGAGTTCTGGTACCATGCTTATGCAAGTTCGTCCTCATACAAAGAAAATATGAAATGCCTTCATGACAAATACATTTCGAACAAAGAGTTCAAGATCATCGATCTTGTGTTATTGTTCAACTCATGGTTGAGGATGTTTCCGGAGAATTTAAAGTCTAAATGATCGCCGGGTGAAGCAATATTTGGGAAAATTTGGAGATGGCCATGTCGTGGAGGTTATTCATTTCAACTGATGGTATTCTGCGTCGTGCCGCGACGTTAAATCAGGCGCTTTTTGGGAGGCAACCCATGTTTCTTTTTCTTTTATTTGTTTCTTTTGTTGTTAGGTGTTATTTTGGTGCTAACTTTATTTGAAGTGTGTTGCGAGGATGACTGTGCCTTACAAGAATTGTAGACAGAAATTGGGTTAAGTGTTGAAAGAATTGCGGACTGCAAGTGCATTGTGCGGACCGCACAATTATGGTTGCTGTAACAAAAAATGCTCTGCGGCCGCGCAAATGACTTGCGGACCGCACAATTATGGTTGTTGTAACAAAAAATGCTCTGCGGCCGCGCAAATGACTTGTGGATCGCACAAATGGAGGATGTAAAATGCCAACTCTCTAAAGTTCATTTGTTAGAAAAATGCTCGATTTACGGCTGCAACAAAAAATCTGCGGTCCACAACAGGGATCTGCGGTCGCACACAAAAATCTGCGGACTGCAGACAAAATGTATGTATAAGCTTAACAGATAATAGAGTGTGGTCCGCAATTAAAATTATGCAGCCTCACTCACTCCTTCTTCCCTTGAAAACATTTATAAGAATAAATAAGAGGCTTAAGGCTATAGTTACACTTTTCCCTCTCTGAGCACATACACAACTCTAAAATTTGAAATCTCTTGGAATGAGCTACACACTCAACAATTGTGATAACTCATTTCTTGCACTCCTTCATATCTAGCATGCTTCAATTACTTGTTAGAATTTTTCAATTCTTAGTTTGAATTTGTAGTTTTAAAGCATTTTTAGGTCATTTGTTAGTAGAACTCAATTGTACGACCATGTGGGGGTAAACTTGTAATAGGTCAACTAGTTCATGCTCTATAGGGACTGGGTAAATAGATTTTTATGCTTGTATGTTAATACAATGTCAAAATTTGTGCAACAATTGCAAGCCCTAGATACCTGTTTGTAATCTTTTGAAATTTGCGGCCGCACAAGAAATTTTGCGGTGCGCAGAAGTTGAATCTAGGGTACTAGTAAGGAAGGGTTCTGCACCGCACGAAAATTGTGCGAATCGTAGAAATCCCATTGGGGTAGCAGAACAACCATTTTCGTATTATCAGAGAGTTGACAATTTGGTGACTCACATTTGCGGCCGCAATACAAATTGTGCGAACCGCAAAAAATATATTACGAACGCAAAATAGCTAATTCTCTGTTATCAGAGAGATGGCACATTTTGAATTTCTGAGTTGCGGGCGCAAGGAAAATGTGCGGACCGCAATCTACATCTGCAGCCGCAAGAAAGAATTGTGCGGTGGGCAAGGCCCAATCTACGGCCCAAAGGAAAATGTGGGGACCACATATCCTTAACCTACAAGCATGTCTCAACTGTGTTCTTCATTGTGTTTACTGGTGTGTCCTTGTATGTCTGAAATTGAAGTGCAATTAACAACTTCCTTTGCTTGCTACAGAAAATGGTTCGGTCTAGAGGAAGAGGCGACACTTCGAAAGGAAGGTTGAACCTTCTAGGTGTCGAGGCAAGAGTGCCTTACCCCTCGGCCAGCAAAGAACAATCGCAAAGAAGCCTACAACCGGTAGAGGGAGGGGTATATACTTCTCAGAGACCATTTTTTATGTCCCATCTAAGGAAGCATCAAAGGGTAACTCTGCCTCTATACAAGAGCAGTCGGTTGTCCAGTCAAGGCCGCCAGGGAGGTACCAACTTAGGGACGAGTCGTCCTCATCTCATAGCACTTCCGAGGGTTTGGCAAGTGCCAGTTAGGCTTCTAAGCCTTCCACTACACCTGTCCCTGAGGCACTAGATACATTAGTTCAGGACATCCCCGATGATGGTAGAGGGGGAGATGCCACAGTTTCCTGCCTTGAAAGGCCGAAGAGAAAAGAGGTTTGGGATGATTGGCTTTTCAGCTTACCAGCCTTCTCCAGCTTCCGTGAATAGTGGCCAGTGAGGTTGCTCACTATCTATCGATAGTTTCAGTTGAAGAATCTGGAGAAGTATAACCCAACAGTGCTGATACAATTCAAGGAACGCAAAGGGTGGATGTGGTTTACTAGAGCATGGTAGATGCTAAGGAGTACATTGTCCAGGAATTCTATGCCAATGTGGCACATATCAAAAAGGGGACAAAGGTGTGAAAGTGAGAAACTCAAGGTGTAATTTGATCAGCACTCATTGAACATATACTTGGGACTTGATGATGTCGATCCCGCAGAGTACTTAGAGATGTATGCAGTTGGGGAGGCAGCTCGTCCTTGGTAAGCGGAGATTCTAGCAGCTCCTGGGCCACCACCACCATGGATCACAGCAGGGGTTCCTATTCAGAGGAACACTCTGAACTTTGAGGCGAATGGGTGGCAAATTTTTGTCTTTAGCAGACTAGACCTGTGCCAGAATGAGACCTATCTTCTGATTCCTCAGGCAGTTCTAGTTGCTTCTATCATGGTCGGGTACCCGATCCATGTGGGCACCGTGATGTCGGCCAACATCTCTGTGATTGCTAGGAAAGCTTACTTGTCCTACTCGTATCCCAACACTATTACAGAATATCTCACGAATATGGGGGTAGAGTTGGGGGATTATGATACGAAGGTGCGGCCAAAAAAGCTTTTCTCATGGTACTCTTTGATGGATGCAAAGAACCCAAAGAAGAAGGTTCAACATCCTACCATTGCAGGCCAGTCTAACGAGCAACTATGGTAGTTGCGGAGGCAGTTGATGGTCCATCCACTTTGGCCGAGCCTTCCTCTAGTTCTACAACTATGCCTCCACCACCATTATCAGTTCCCACTTCATTTCCTGCCACATGTTCCACTTTAACTTTGAAGCCGGAGCCCATACTTACTGCTCCACTTTCTGCGTTGCGAGTCTCCCAGACATTGGTGAGCCACAACAGCTGGATGCAGACAACCACAACAAAGTTGTCTGACATATCTAATACTATTGCAGCATAGTCTTCTATCCTGGTACCTCAGCTTCCCCCGTCAATTGAAGAACATTGAAAAAGCTCCTGGAAAATGATGTCCCAAAGCTCTAAATCTTCTGCCATCATAAAATCATGCATCCGAGTCTTTCACCAGCCATAGAATTGACCATTGAATCTGGGAGGTCTATAGGTTAATTGTCCTGCTTTAAAGTTTGGTGGAGCAGCCATTGAGGATCCTTCCTAGGTGTTAGCCTGATAGGAGAGACCTGCTCTGATACCAATTGTTAGTTTATATAAGTCCACCAAACTATAAAGTATCTGGTCCTCTATAAGATGATACGTAGAATGCAGTAAAGACTGAATGTAAAGAAGGCAAGAGATTTTCTACATGGAAAAATCCCACACAAGGGGATCAAAAAATCACGACCTCCTCTTGTAGGCTTTTAACTCTACTAACTTGTAATCTACATATTACAAGCCACTTTGCAAACACCTTATTGCAAAGAATTCAAACTAACTTGTGATGCAACCACCACAAGCCACTTTATAACTCTCCTAGTTACAAAGGATTTAAACTTATGACTATCCCTAGTCAAAACATAAACTCAGAAGTTTACGAATTTGGTTTGTTCCTAAGACAACGCTTCGAAGAAAGCAAACTAGGAATTAAAATGACGAACAAATAACAAGATTACAACTCAACTATGGATGTACATAAACTCATTTAGAAACTGATCCTTAGTGGAGTTGTCTTCTTTTTCTTGACACACCAGTGACTTCAATGCCGGATGAATACTTTTGCTTCTTGAGAGAATGTCACTGTATACATAAAGAATCGTGTGTCTTGCACCAGGTTGTTTTATTCCAATGAGAAGTGACTGTTGTACTGTCTGCACAGCCACTTCTGGGCAGTTGCGTTCCAGCTAGAGAGTAGACTTTGTACTTTTGTCAGGACACACAAACGGACCAGGTCCTAGTTATGTTCCTCTTCTGTGACAGTTGCCAGATGGTCACTTTCTTCTGCTACGTTCCAGCTGTGTACTTGACTTGTACTTCTGTCAGAGAACCCTAACGGAGGAGGTCCCTATTGTGTTCCTCTTTATATTGATTGCGTACAGTCACTGACTTGTTTGTGTCGGAGAACCCTAAGGGACCAGGTCACCAGGTCCCTGTTGTGTTCCTCCCTGTGGTCGGTCATCCATTTACTAACAAGTTCACATGAAATGTATCCTGTGGGACAGGATCCCTATCTGGTTCTTCACGACAAGTTTGTTAGATCATCAAAACATAAGAAGCATAAGGCTAATATATTGAAAACCCATCAATTTCCCCCTTTTTGTTTATGACAAACTTAAGCATGGATAGTATTTGTTTAGAGCAGAATTAACCAAATGAGATGCCAGTTCCCCCTTAATCTTAGATCTCCCTCTTTGTGACTTTTATTTTTTAGTTACCCCTCAATCTCATACTTGATAATTTTTCCCCCTCAATCTCAGACTTGATTTTTCCCTATAAATGCCATCTTTTTCCCCCTTTTGGCATCATTAAAAAGAACAAGCAGGTAATAAGCATAAAGAAGTTTAACACAACTAGCTCATGCCACATATGTGCACACAACATGGCAGAAAAGAGAAGCCAGAGGAACACAGTATTGTAGAAGCAACTAAAGGGGAGCTATTTTATTTATGTTTACATTGGACTGAGCAATTCAGGAGCAGTAATGGGTAAGTTCAACATGCAATCACAAAACAAGCAAAAAAAATTAAAACAACAGCCACAGGATGTTGGAGCAAAAATAGCTTTAACACAAGGAGGATTCTAGGGAACACTAAAGGAATGAGGATTGGAGGAAGAGACAGCAATGGTTTTGAGAACCAGGCCCAGTCGAGCATTTGCAGACACTTGTTCTTCAAGTAATTGAGCTTGAAGTCTCTCATTTTCCTTTGTCAATCGGGCAACCTACTAATGTATAGAATTAGGTCCTTTAGCTGCTTGACTGAGCTGAGTTTCCAGTATGGCATTTCGAGCCCTCGGACTTCTTATTTCCTTAGAGGCTACATTTTAAGCGTTGATCAGCTGAGAAATGGTCGAGATGCTTCCACCAACCTTTTCTATACATTCACATTCTTCTAGAGTGGTCTTAAAAAGGTCTGCTTGTGTGTGCCCACTCTGGGATTTCCCAAGGGGACCTTATAGAATCTGAACACCTGAGTGAGGAGAAAGCCATAAGGTAACCCATGATTTCCACCCTTAAAATTTGCCACCTTCTGCATATGATCTATCATGATTACTGGCAAATTGATTGGTACAAACTCATCAAGTGCTTCCATGAGGACCAAATCTGATTTTGTAGCAATGGAACACCTCTCAGAGCGGGGTAAGAGCACTTTATTAACCAGTTCAAAGAGAAGCTGGTACTCAGGAAGCAACACCTTCTTATGGACCTGTTCCCCCTGTTGAATAGCTTGCTCTTTCATCATAGCTCTCCGAAAGTTTATTCCACAAACACCTTTAACTGAGGACACACCTTCACACAAAATTTAGAGAAACTTTCTGAACGTTGAAGCGTCGAGTACAAGGTCCTATCCATTTACAAGCGCACAGATGTGATCCCCTTTAACAGTGAAAAGAGATGCATAGAAGGTTTGTACTGCATCTTCGTACACAAGAGGCGTGCTCCCTTCAAACAGGTGTTCCCATTGTTGAAATTTCACAATCTCCAGAATTTGTCTCAGGCCTCTCATCCCCAAAATTGCTGGATCAAATGTTCGACCCCATAACACTTTTTGAGTTCTTAATCTCTGCTCCCACATAACACCATCACAGGTCATGGACCTTGTTAAACCAGGTTCTTTAACAGTTTCCCCTATTTGTTTGCTAGATCGTTCAGTAGACTTTCCTTTCTAGCTTGTTGTCCCCACAGTATTGTCCTTAGACACGGCTAGCTCAGTTTGACTCCATTTAGACTTGTTGTTGTACTTCACGGATGACCCTTTCTATTTCTCAACAGTTTCCTCAGTTGTCATAGATTGTTGTACTAAGGAACCAGGTTCACTAGAAGCGTCTTTGTCTATCCGGTTTACTGACACACTCTTGATGAAATCCTTTGGATTCATTTTCCTCTTTTTCCTTGTCTTGACACTCCTCTTACTTTTCTGCAATGAGGATTCAAAACTCTCTTACTGTAGTGAGCTGGTGGTGGGTGATTTGGAGGAAGACTCCAAGAGCTTAGAGTGAACAGGAGGTGCAGGAGTGAGTTTGCATGGAAGAGAATCTGGTTCATCAGAAGGCTTTTTAGAGAATATCTCATGAGCCAAGGATTCGAGGAGTGTTGTGGTTCTTAAATCTTTTAGGAATGGAATTTCTTCTCCCTGATACTCAAAAGAGAGAGATGCTCCTTTATTTATTAGACTCTCAGCAGCTATAGCCATGATGTTATGAGCTGCTTCATTTTCTGGTGACTCCTTGAGAGTCACTAAGTCTAACATGGAGGAGTTCAGATACTGATCAGGATCATCCTCAAGTGCTTCTAACACTCGAGGAGTAAAACCTCTTGTGTGGTCTTTGATGAGATTGTAGGATTGACAGTAATGGTAAACATGGTTTATTAGAAATGGAAACACTGTTGGAGCGGAGGGGGAATCAGGAGTGGGTAAGGTGGTAGAAGGCATGAAATAATGACGCTATGGGGATGATTTCAAGGATAATGACGAAGTGGGAGTGGTGTCAATGGTGGGAGAATGAGGCAATTGTTCAATCGCCATTAAATTAGTACTTGGTAGACGAGTAGAGAGAGAAAGAGAGAGATGAGGAGAAGATCCTAGCTATACAAAGGCAATGAAGGTTCATGACTTGCCGTGAGAGAGAAAGAAGGTTTTATTGAAAGAAGGGCTAATGATGAGTGGAGAGAGAAACAGGTTCTGAATAGTCCTGAAAATGGCGGTAGGTTTGTAGGGAAGTGTTACCGTGCAGAGGGGATGAAAGGATTTGAAATACAAGACATGACACGCAGACGTTGAAAAGTCGGCTGATGTGGCAGTTGATTTACAAAATATTTTTCTTTTTTTTGTTTAGAGAGGGCATGTAGAATTAAGCACATTACTACTAACCTAAGATACATGAACCTGATGCGAGAGAAATCTTTTGAACAAAGTTTTAGCAGCTCCCCTCTCACAATTCATAACTGTACCTTTAGCTTCTATGATCGTCATGCGTGTTTACCTACAACGGTATTGATGTGAGTTAGGCTTGGTCAAAAAACACTTTAGCTACCTTTACCTGATGGTGTCTTACACAACATACAAATGGAGGATCAAGTTCTTCATTAGATTCTTGTGACCCCATCTTCACCTTGATTTATTCGGAATACTCTCTACTTGAGGCTTTGATGCAGATATCTGGAGTTTGGTCTTCTATTCTGCAATTCTTTCCACCGATCAATCCCTTCTTCATATTGACCCTCAGAAGATGATATCACCCTTCAATGTGTTTGATCCTCTTATTTTTTTTTTTTGAAATTTCTCTCCAGTTATTGATGAGGTCATTCTGTTTTGCTTCCTTGTCTCCCAGAAGATGAGGCATGAATCATGATAGGTGAACCATTCCAAAAAGCACTTTTCTTTTCCATAGGACAACATTCTTTTCTATCTTTAAAGTGAAAGGGAGTGATTGATTTGTTACGCAGATGGGAACCTTTGGTTTTCCAATTTGAGACAGAAGCTGATTGAAGAGAGAGATGTGGAGGTTAATTTGATTTCTCCACACTTTGTGTTCTGCTCTTTGTGCAGTGCCATGAGCTTCATCTTTACTCTTCCTTCAGCTTCAGTGGTAGTAGGTGACGTACCAGGTTCCTTGTGAGACATGGAGGATGATGTTGCATTGTCTTTCGCCAGTCTCCTTCATCTTGCTCACTTTATCATCCTCCCTATTTGAAGCCACAAATATTTCCCAGAGACAGGATTGGTTCATCATATTGATCCTCACCGTTTCTTTCTTGGCAAGGGAGAGTGTCTTGTTGAATACCCCATGAGCACCTCCTACCATTGGGTGTGCCCTTTGTTGGAGACTTTGTGGCCTTATTTTGTGGATTTACCCCAGAATGATTCCTTCGCTCGTCTTTTTTGCATTGAGCTTCCCAAGTTGATCCTTCCTGTTGTCAAGAACAAGGCATCTTCTTCCATTTGGCAGCTCCTGGTGGGTTTTGATTTAGGAGGGACCTGGTCCAACACTTGTTCTCAAAGTATAGAGCAGTATTCATTCCTTTTGCCTAGAATTTCTTTGTGATTCCATAGGCGATGAGCACTGTCCATGCAGCATTTTCTAGTTTCATTCTCTCTTTTAGTTACACCATTTTGCTATAGAGTCCTTGGTGTTGAGAAATTGTGCGTGATCCCTTCTCCCACTCCTCCATCATTTTGTGAACTCATGTCCAGGTGACACTTGAGTTTGGCAGACCACGGACCAGGTCCGGCTGAGTTAACTCATTCGGAGGTGAGAAGTTTGCATATACCAATCCTTCATGCCATGGTTGCGACTTCACTCATCTCATATCACCAGCTTGTGGAGATTCATGATTAGTAGGAGTGAATGTTCTTGTTTCCTTTGTCCATTGAGACCATTTGGTGAGTTATCAGATTAGTGACTGCACTTTTTAGGCCATTCACATAGTGCTCGTTCCCACTTGTGTGCCGAAAGAACCTTTCTACCTTTTCATTCACTAAGAATGTACCGTTTACTTCTTTCTCAAGGATACATTCCCTTCCTGCAGGGCTTTCAGTGAGAAGAAATTCATGATGTTTTCAGTTGCGTGCTTTAAGCATCCACTATCCATAGTCCATCTCAGTCCGCTTCCTCTCATGTCTCTCTGCTCATGCACATCAAGGGTTAGATTTAGGAACCCAAACTAGTTTGGGTCCCTTGTTATTATAAAAAGGATGAGTGAGGGTTTCCTGGTCCACGCAGGCAATATCCGCTTTTTGCGAGTGGTACCTGGTCCTTTGCTAGTAGTCACTCTATTGGTAAACACTTTGTTCTTCTGAGCAGACTGAACCCTAGCCTGGCAATTTTCTTTAAAATGACCATTGTTCCTACAGTGGGTACATAGCCAGTTGTCAAATACAGTGACATACTTGATGTGCGGTTTGTAGGGAGTTTTCTCCCTTTGGAACCCGATGACCTTCTTGCTCCCACTATTGTTGAGATATATGGCATTGACAGCATCTGAGGACCAGGTCCACTTCAGGGATTTCTCAAGATAATTTCTTACTTTCTCCAACTCAGCTTGGAGTTGCTGATTCCTCTCGAGTTTACTGCAGAGACTTTTTTTTACAACAGCTAACTCCTTTTCAAGCAAGATGTGCGACTCACTGGCTACTTCCTTCCTTTTCCCAAGACTTACATTCCTATGTTCTCTATTGAGTCCCTCAATGGTTTCCTCTAGATCAGTGCATATTACTAATAGGTAATCCCTTTTCTCTTCAGTAGATGCAACTTTTTCCTCTAAGGTGTGTTTCTCATTGTTAAGGCCTTCTATTGTTTCTTTTAGATCAACAACTACTACCATCAGATCGTCTCTCTCATTTTCCACACTAGTTATTCTTTCATTCAAGGCTTCCTTCTCTTGTTCAAGATTAGCTATGATCTCATTTAAGTCCACTACACAGACCACTAGACCATCTCTAGATTGTTCGGCCTCTCCTAGTTCTATGGTCAGGATCTCCTTATCATTTACAAGGCTATAATAGGGATCAATTAGGACATTAGATAAAGACCTTAGCTTCTTAGAAGAATAGGATTTCAGATTTCTCTAAACATCCATGAAGTTTACCCCATCGTCTTCATCTTCTTCTTCATCATCATCTGACTGAGCCATCAGCGCGAACAGTGAATCGTACTTCGTTGCTTCAGTTTCCACTGCCATCATGGAACTGTTTTCTGCATTTGATCCCCTTTCAGATTCACTTGAAGAGTCTCCCCAAGTAGCAAGAGCTTGCTTAACGATATTGTCTGCAGCACTTTTTCGATTAAATCTTTTATCTGGAACCAGGTTCCTTTTTCCTGCTTTGTCAGGATTTTGCTTGTACTGCTCCTGTTTTGTGAGTGGGCAGTCTTTGATGAAATGCCCTGACTTTCCACATCTTTGATAGAGATCGTTGTTCCATGTTTTACTTGAACTGCCCTATTTTGGTATGCCACCAATTCTTCGAACCATCTTTTGAAATATCTTAGTAAGATAGGCCATGTCACTATCTTGATCACTTGAATCACTGCTTTCAGCCTTAAGCACCAGGTGCTTTTCCTTCTTAGGCTCTCTTCTTTCACTGTCTTTCTTTCTTTTCATTCATATATTTTCAGATTACCAATCAGCTCATCCATGGTCAGAGTCTGTAGATCTTTAGCTTCAGTGATGGAATTTACCTTACTTTCCCAAGACCCAGAAAGAACACTGAGAATTTTCTTTACAAGCTTGTTTTTGGGACATCTCCAAGTGAGTGAAACTCATTTATGATGGAGGTGAATCTGGTGTGCATATATTGCATAGACTCATCATCCTTCATCCTAAAGAGCTCATATTCAGTGGTGAGCATGTCGATCTTGGATTGTTTTACCTGAGTAGTTCCTTCATGTGTGGTTTGTAAAGCTTCTCATATTTATTTGGCACTGTCACAAGCTGATACTCTGTTGTACTCATTATATCCTATGCCACACATCAAGATTTTCTTGGCACGATAGTCCTTTTCTACAGCTTTTCTGTCAGTGTCGTTGTACTCTCTTCTCCCTTTGGGCACCAATGGTCCAGTTTCTTCATGGGAACATGTGGACCATCACAAATTATGTCCCACAGCTCTGAATCTTCTGCCATCATAAAATCATGCATCCGAGTCTTCCACCAGCCATAGAATTGACCATTGAACCTGGGAGGTCTATAGGTTGATTGTCCTGCTTCAAAGTTTGGTGGAGCAGCCATTGAGGATCCTTCCTAGGTGTTATCCTGATAGGAGAGACCAGCTCTGATACCAATTGTTAGTTTATATAAGTCCACCAAACTATAGAGTATCTGGTCCTCTATAAGATGATACGTAGAATGCAGTAAAGACTGAATGTAAAGAAGGCAAGAGATTTTCTACATGGAAAAATCCCACACAAGGGGATCACAAAACCACGACCTACACTTGTAAGCTTTTAACTCATAAAGGTCGGGACAGGGCCCCGCCATACCAATCAATACATATCCAAAGCATACTGACCAAATAGGCAACTCCAGAGCAAGTGGAGTGCACCAACACCTTCGCTGAGCTGATAGCCTACTAGGAGGACTGTCAACCTATCAATCGGGACCGGCGGGAATGAAACGCACTGTCCCCAGGCAAAAGGGACGTCAGTACGAATAAAGTACCGAGTATGTTAGGCAGGAAAGCATAAACAAGAGCAGTAATGTAAAGAGAGAGATAGAGGAGATACAACATGTAACATCTCAGTGCCTCAAGGGGCTATGATATGAAATTCATAATACATATATATACATAAAAAGTTTAAAAACATTCATCTCTGTGGGCATCATCATCATCATATCGTACACGGCCTCAAAGAGGACTCGGTAAAAGCGTACCCGACCATCATAAGGTTCGGTAGAATCGTACCCGGCCACGTGGAGCTCGGTAAACCCAACTGATCAGTGGTTGCACAATAGGTGCCGTACCCGGCCGACTATAGCGCGGCTCGGTAGAGTAAAATAGATACTATATATAATGCATGCTAGACTCATGGAATCATCTTCTAAACCTTTTGGAGTGACTTAAGAACATTATGGACATCCCTACCATCAATATGAACCTTAGTAGGATTTAAGGATCATACACACTTGTTTAGAATAATTTTATAAGGAAAGAACAACATGGACAACCTTAGTTGCTAGGAGTAGAGTCATTATGAAATAGCGTATCGTTTATGTTCATTTCATTTTAGATCATGCCAAAAGAAACAATAAAGTGCCTTAACATACCTTAAACTCGTTGATTCTTTAATCACTTCCAAACAACTCTTCAAACAAGTCAACTCAATCTATCATAGTATAAGGAGATTCAAAATCAGTGCTGAGCAAAGGCTAAGTCTATAACTTAAGCTAGTAGCTCGTTTACGTAAATTTTGGCAGCATCTCCCTTGTAACAAGGGCCTCCTCCAATACCATATACAAACAACAATGACCAGAGCAATCCATCAATACATAATTATCAATATCAAGACACCATATAACAACAACAAGTCACAACTACATTACGACGAGCGGCAAGCTCCGATTGGAATCCGTATACCCCTTATCAATCCTTATAGACTTCTTACTTCAACATAAAAGTATCATTAACTTGATAATGAAGTCATTAATCAATGATTCCATCCTTATACCATATATTTATAACAACGAAAATAATCCACAACTTCAACTATCCCCAACTAGCAACTTTATTCACTAGTTCATGTCTAGCCCATCCATTTAACTTAATCAATATCAAGATAACCTTAGGCACAAGCAAGAACACAATATACATACCTCCTACAGTAACTTCAAGTCAAAATCCAAGTTATATTCATTTTACAACAACCCTTAATAGCAATACAACACCATAGAAGTGACTTAAGCTAATCCAAGTATTATCTTGTAGTTTATCATCCTAACAACTTAACCAACATACAAGCAAGCTTAAGCACAATTAGTAGGTTGTTATACTCACCTTATACAGCAGCAACAACTTGGAATTTCATCCAAATACAGCCCACAACAATCCTCAATGACAACACAACCTCAAAGAGGTGTTGTTCTTCACTAGAACTAAGTTTTGATGTTGAAATATGGTGTAATCACTTTGGAATCACTTCAAACCCTTGTGGTATATGTTTAGGAGGGTTAGGAGAAGTTTGGAGACGAATATTAGTTGAAAAATGAGCAAAAATAGGCGTCCAAATCGTTTATAAATTGAAGTAGGTCAACCACCGCCTAAGTGGGTCCCATTGGGAGCTGCTTGCGCGGTCTCGCGAAAACACGAATATCTCTCTACTACGATGTCGTATTGATAAACGGTTTAATGCGTTAGAAACTAGACTCGTAGACCTTCAATTTGGTAGGTAGAACACCCCATGATTCCAAGTATATTTGGAGAAATTCTCAGATACATTTGACCTAAATTTCAGCAAATTTATGAATGTAACTTGTGATGACCTTTGCCAACTCTTGTTCCACAACTTGCTTGCCTTCAAAATGTAGAAAATGAATATCATACGACTAAAATAACTCATAGAATAACCTCCTTATCATGTTAAGAACCCTAGTCTCACCCCAAAGTACATGTTATAACATTCCAAACTTGTCGACTTTTGACGAAACTTATTTTCTTCAATTGGTTTAGCTTCTAAGATTTCCAACCCTCTTGGTACTCGTTATTCATGATCTTAAATATTTGTAACCTCCAAGGTAACATGATTAACTTACTTTATTTTCTTCCAAATATAATCTCATTTCCGAGCTTACATCAATGACTTACGACGTACTCTCAAGTATGAAAACTTGGGGTGTAACATCATTCCCCCCTTTGGAACATTCGTCCTGAATGTTGACTGAAGCGCTTATCAGTTTCATAAAGTATGTCTCTTACGAATACTTTAATGCTCATCTTTCCATCTAAGCAAATGCTTTGTGAATAAATCCAAATGCTTGGGCATTCCCCCCTTTTAGGCCTCTTTGTCACACCATGACATATGGTTGGAATTCTTCCAACATCTTAACATTTGATACCTTCTGTCATGAAGTATGTACGACTGTGTCCTTGTATGAGCGCCTAGCGACTCGTATTCTCTTTTTCCTCCATCTTTTAGCCAATCTCTAAGCCTCAATTTATGAACATATACAGAATTATGACAAGCTGTCCCTCTAGGCATCTATAGGTGTACTGATGTCTTTCGCTTGGTACTTTATCAAACTTAAGACTATTTCTATCTCTTGTTTCATAGCCTTGTATATCTATCCTTATAGATTTACTACATCTAAGTAGGTTATACTATACCATAAAACTTACTTCGATTTATTATTACCGAGGTTTGCTACCCAACTCCAGGTTACTCTCTCGCTGCTTATCCTATATGTATAAATCTAAGTCCTTTAGTGCTTCCTCATTATTATTCATCTAAGAATAACAAACAAATCTCATCTCGAACTTTGGAACTTGTACCCATCTATTGTTTATTCACCTTAATGTTGATCTATAATCTATCACTGATAACTTGCAACCTCTTACGTAATACACTGTCACTAGGGCTCACATCTTATCGGGGAACATATGAAGTGATTTTCCTGATCCACCTAGGGATAATACTATACTTCAATAACCGTATTTCATTGCATCCCAACGCGATTCATCTTATGGGGGTATTCTAATCCCGTGCAATTAATGAAATCCCTTTCTCGTTAAATCGTTACTCAATTAAAGGCCTAAGCACCATCCTCTTATCTATCACAATTAGACCATTATTCTACTGCCAGGGCAGCATTCCATCTCTTCCAAATGCACCTAGTCTTAGACTCCTCTGTGTTCACTCAGGCTGTACCGAGCTTTTTATTACATATGGAAATCATCAGCTCCCTTGTTTTGATAGGTTTAATCCCGAGGACATACATATTCTCGTCACCTTCTCACTCACCTTTTCATATCCTTACTCCTATCAACCTAAAACCTTGTTGCTCTACAATACTTTACCTTAGGACCTACACCGATCTATTTATACTACTCGCAACCTTCCTTTAACTTGCTAGCACCATAAATTTCCTTTCGTGCCTTCTCAGTTGTCCTTAAATGTAAGCAATTACTTTTGCTGGTCGTTCTATCACTTGTTGCATGAATACTTGGCTTGTCTTTTTGCCCACGAATACTATAATTTCCTGTACCTCATATGATCTCAAACATCACCTTTGATGGCTTTTTTTTACCATTCATTAGCCATGATAGGTGCCACTTTCTTATGGAGTGTATACAATATTGTAGTGAGACTGTTGTTACAGGATAATTTACTCTTTAGCTCACTATGCTTAGGTGGAAACCTTCTTCCTTATTTCCTCAGCTAGTCTTTCATTGTAGTACTTAGGGAGACCTTCTGGCTCTTGTAAAGTTGCGAGCTTGATATATCGTACACCCGAAAGTAATTTTCGTTATTCTTACTCGCCTATAATAATCCTTAGTTACATAAATTTATGCCTTTGTGCTTGTAGGGATACTTCTAAGCTCAAATTTTTATTGTCTCCTTAGTGGCACTCTCTCTTATTTTCATAAACCTTAAAAATGGTACATTTAACTGCCTCAACTCCTATCTGAAATTTTTTTAAAATGATTGTGATCTCGTATCTGCGAGACTGAATTCACTATGTTGCGATTCACTACATTTATCTTGCATGATCTATTGATTTATCTGTGACCTCTTGTCTAGCCATAACTGGGCTCTTCCTGAATCAACTACTAATTACTCGTTGGTCCATTCTCATATATATATATATATATATATATATATATATATTCTGCATAATCCCTCTTGGGATATATCCTTTGTCTTAAATTATCTCTCGCCACTAGCTCCTGATGTATCAAGTGTCCATTCACACTTATTTATCAATAATATCTTGGCCGAAAACTTTTGCTGCCTCTCTCCGGTGTCGTGCTTGTATAATGTTCTGGAGTTGCAACATATCTACAGGATCTGAATAAATGCAACATTATCCCTTTCTCCTTTTTACCACATTCTTTCTTTACCATTCCATAGTTAACTGAACCGCTTAACTCCGACTTAATATCATATAACACCATATTCCCCCCTTTAAGGGAGTACTAAGATTTAGTACTACGACGATCTACCTATAGTTGTTTTACCTTTTCATATTTGGAGTCTTTTAACATTATCAATGAACCCTAATCACCTTATGGTAACCTTCTGTACCAGGGATAACTAAATTTCTTATGCACGAAGGTGACACCTACTGTAACTGGCACACTTAGTCCCTTAAGATTAACTCTGCTCAGAGTGCTTGCTTTAGGTAAGCGACTTCCTAAATAGCCTTTAAAGGTTATTCGTCTGTTGTCTATTCTATTATTGTTGGAGCACGATCTTTGAAATTCTCACGATGTCGACCATTATCAAATCCTCCGGTCCCTAATTCATGTTCGGTTTTATCTTGTTCACCAGCCCATACTGATTTTTATTACTCTGGGGTCTAACCTTTCCTCCTGGTAATCACGTTGAAGTCACCATCTCATTTCTCGAAATAAGAATATGACTTTATGGCTTATACTCTTTTATTGCCTTAAGGCTTGTCACCTCTTTTATTTTCCTTCACTTTGACTATAGACTCTGTCATCGTGTCATATTTTGATTTACTATTATCACCCCTATATCACATCTTACTCATGATGCTTTATTTATCTTCTTCTTATTCTCCGAATAATATTCTTTTTGTCTATCACTTTATTCTGAAAACTTCAACAAAAAGTTCTTTCCCTATAAGCTCCCCTAGCTTCATCTCACTGGCTCTTGGGATTTTTTACTCGGGGCTAGAGTCATACTAAGGTAAATATTTGTCCCTTCTAGGATTCCACTGCCTATCTTCTGAAATTTCTGAATATTCCAGTATTCGTATCTGATTGTACTACTCTAGAGTTCACCATCTGGGTGTCTTAGAAGGAGATCTATTACCACATTTGCACCATCTTTCGGAAACGTTAGTTAATGATAACAACCTATCCACAATTTTTGGGTTACTCTAACTCCAACTGGATCCTGATATCCCATCTTTCTCTTAAATAATATCTGTTAGCTCCCATAGAACATAACTGAGATGGGTGTGGCCAATTGTACTTACCTCTGTCATTGATGAAGGTACCAAAATACTTATATTTCTCTGCCTGATTTGAAAATATTGATAATCTTCATTATCTGGGTACCTCGTACCCCTCTTCACCTTACTTCTTTTACTTGTTAAAACTTGTATCTAGCTTCTGAATTCCTCATAGATTTTCACCATATTCATGAATAGATATTCGTGCCTTAAGGCTCCTTATTAAGAAGCATACACATCTTAGTACACACATGATCTGTTGAAGACCTCACATTTACTAATCATAAGCATGATGTGAAATCGAGTTCCTCTGACTCAACTCTTCCACATCCACATGCAATCTCTTACCAACAGTCTTTGTGGATGTAGGTATCGTTGTATTACTACTAAAGTCAAATTTAGGAGTTTGAATTCTTACAACTGAGCTCTACTACACGATCTAGAGTAAGAAGAAAGAGTGACAGACCTAAATGCCCCGTAGCATCCTGCTTATAGGTGTGGTGCACAACACACCCATAAACAAGACTCTACTAGACACGGCTTGTAGACTCCCTAGGACATAACTGCTCTGATACCACTTCTGTCACGACCCAAACCGAAGGGCCGCGATGGGCACCCGGTGCCTTACTCAACCGAGTACCAACGTAACATATCTTTCTTAACATGTTATCATGAGTAAATGAGCCAGAAAACCCGTCATGAGATAAAGAATAAAACATAAGGGAATACTCAACATATGAAGACCCAAAATGATATACAAACTAATATATGTGACATACGGGCCTATAAGGCCGACATGACCATTAGTAAACTCGAAACATAGGCCGACAAGGCCATATGATTATCCATACACCTGACATTTGTCTACAAGCCTCTAAGAGTACATAAAATCATAAAGGTCGGGACAGGGCCCCGCTATACCAATCAATACATATCCAAAGCATACTGACCAAATAGGCAACTCCGGAGCAAGTGGAGTGCACCAACACCTTCGCTGAGCTGATAGCCTACTAAGAGGACTGTCAACCTATCAATCGGGACCTACGGGAATGAAACGCAGCGTCCCCAGGCAAAAGGGACGTCAGTACGAATAAAGTACCGAGTATGTTAGGCAGGAAAGCATAAACAAGAACAGTAATGTAAAGAGAGAGATAGAGGAGATACAACCTATAACATCTGAGTGCCTCTAGGGGCTATGATATGAAATTCATAATACATATATATACATAAAAAATTTAAAAACATTTGCCTCTGTGGGCCTCATCATCATGTCGTACCCGGCCTCAAAGAGGACTCGGTAAAAGCGTACCCGACCATCATAAGGTTCGGTAGAATCGTACCCGGCCACGTGGAGCTCGGTAAAACCCAACTGATCAGTGGTTGCACAATATGTGCCGTACCCGGCTGACTATAGCGCGGCTCGGTAGAGTAAAATAGATACATATACATAATGCATGCTCGACTCATGGAATCACATCCTAAACCTTTTGGAGTGACTTAAGAACATTATGGACATCCCTACCATCAATATGAACCTTAGTAGGATTTAAGGATCATACACACGTTTAGAATAATTTTATAAGGAAAGAACAACATGGACAACCTTAGTTGCTAGGAGTAGAGTCATTATGAAATAGCGAATCATTTATGTTTATTTCATTTTAGATCATGCCAAAATAAAGAAGAAAGTGCCTTAACATACCTTAAACCCGTTGAGTCTTTAATCACTTCCAAGCAACTCTTCAAACAAGTCAACTCAATCTATCATAGTATAAGGAGATTCAAAATCAGTGCTGAGCAAAGGCTAAGTCTATAACTTAAGCTAGTAGCTCGTTTACGTAAATTTTGGCAGCATCTCCCTTGTAACAAGGGCCTCCTCCAATACCATATACAAACAACAATGACCAGAGCAATCCATCAATACATAATTATCAATATCAAGACACCATATAACAACAACAAGTCACAACTACATTACGACGAGCGGCAAGCTCCGATTGGAATCCGTATACCCCTTATCAATCCTTATAGACTTCTTACTTCAACATAAAAGTATCATTAACTTGATAATGAAGTCATTAATCAATGATTCCAGCCTTATACCATATATTTATAACAACGAAAATAATCCACAACTTCAACTATCCCCAACTAGCAACTTTATTCACTAGTTCATGTCTAGCCCATCCATTTAACTTAATCAATATCAAGATAACCTTAGGCAACAAGCAAGAACACAATATACATACCTCCTACAGTAACTTCAAGTCAAAATCCAAGTTATATTCATTTTACAACAACCCTTAATAGCAATACAACACCATAGAAGTGACTTAAGCTAATCCAAGTATTATCTTGTAGTTTATCATCCTAACAACTTAACCAACATACAAGCAAGATTAAGCACAATTAGTAGGCTGTTATACTCACCTTAGACAGCAGCAACAACTTGGAATTTCATCCAAATACAGCCCACAACAATCCTCAATGACAACACAACCTCAAAGAGGTGTTGTTCTTCACTAGAACTAAGTTTTGATGTTGAAATATGGTGTAATCACTTTGGAATCACTTCAAACCCTTGTGATATATGTTTAGGAGGGTTAGGAGAAGTTTGGAGACGAACTTTAGTTGAAAAATGAGCAAAAATAGGCGTCCAAATCGTTTATAAATTGAAGTAGGTCAACCACCGCCTAAGTGGGTCCCATTGGGAGCTGCTTGCGCGGTCTCGCGAAAATGCGAATATCTCTCTACTCCGATATTGTATTGACGAAAAGTTTAATGCGTTAGAAACTAAACTCGTAGATCTTTAATTTGGTAGGTAGAACACCCCATGATTCCAAGTATATTTGGAGAAATTCTCAGATACATTTGACCTAAATTTCAGCAAATTTATGAATGTAACTTGTGATGACCTTTGCCAACTCTTGTTCCACAACTTGCTTGCCTTCAAAATGTAGAAAATGAATATCATACGACTAAAATAACTCATAGAATAACCTCCTTATCATGTTAATAACCCTAGTCTCACCCCAAAGTACATGTTATAACATTCCAAACTTGTCGACTTTTGACGAAACTTATTTTCTTCAATTGGTTTAGCTTCTAAGATTTCCAAATCTTGGTACTCGTTATTCATGATCTTAAATATTTGTAACCTCCAAGGTAACACGATTAACTTACTTTATTTTCTTCCAAATATAATCTCATTTCCGAGATTACATCAATGACTTACGACGTACTCTCACGTATGAAAACTTGGGGTGTAACACCTAGTTACAAAGGATTTAAACTTATGACTATCCCTAGTCACAACATAAACTCAGAAGTTTACGAATTTGGTTTGTTCCTAAGAAAACACTTCTAAGAAAGCAAACCAGGAATTACAATGATGAACAAATAACAAGATTACAACTCAACTATGGATGTATATAAACTCATTTAGAAATTGATCCTTAGTGGATTTGTCTTCTTGTTCTTGACACACCAGTGACTTCAATGCCGAGTGAATACTTTTGCTTCTTGAGAGAATGTCACTGAATGCACAAAGAATGGTGTGTCTTGCACCAGGTTGTTTTATTACAAAAGATAGGACAATGGGTAGTGTTGTCAACTCTTGGTGTACGTTTCTTTCCAACGAGAAGTGACTGTTGTACTGTCTGCACAGCCACTTCTGGGCAGTTGTGTTCCAGCTAGAGAGTGGACTTTGTACTTTTGTCAGGACACACAAACGGACCAGGTCCTAGTTATGTTCCTGTTCTGTGACAGTTGTCAGATGGTCACTTTCTTCTGCTACGTTCCAGATGTGTACTTGACTTGTACTTCTGTCAGAGAACCCTAACAGAGGAGGTCCCTATTGTGTTCCTCTTTATATTGATTGCGTACAGTCACTGACTTGTTTGTGTCGGAGAACCCTAAGGGACCAGGTCACCAGGTCCCTGTTGTGTTCCTCCCTGTGGTCGGTCATCTATTTACTAACAAGTTCACATGAAATGTATCCTGTGGGACAGGATCCCTATCTGGTTCTTCACGACAAGTTTGTTAGATCATCAAAACATAAGAAGCATAAGGCTAAGACATTGAAAATCCATCAATTTCCCCTTTTTTGATTATGACAAACTTAAGCATGGATAGTATTTGTTTAGAGCAGATTTAACCAGATGAGATGCCAACTCCCCCTTAATCTTAGATCTCACTCTTTGTGACTTTTATTTTTTAGTTACCCCTCAATCTCATACTTGATTATTCTTCCCCCTCAATCTCATACTTGATTTTTCCCTGTAAATGCCATATTTTTCCCCCTTTTGGCATCATTAAAAAGAACAAGCAGGTAATAAGCATAAAGAAGTCTAACACAGCTAGCTCATGCCACATATGTGCACACAACATGGCAGAAAAGAGTAGCCAGGGGAGCACAGTATTGTACATGCAACTAAAGGGGAGCTATTTTATTTATGTTTACATTGGACTGAGCAATTCAGGAGCAGTAATGGGTAAGTTCAACATGCAATCACAAAACAAGCAAACAAAATTAAAACAACAGCCACAGGATGTTGGAGCAAAAATAGCTTGACACAAGGAGGATTCTAGGGAACACTAAAGGAAGGAGGATTGGAGGAAGAGATAGCAATGGTTTTGAGAACCAGGTGCAGTCGAGCATTTGCAGACACTTGTTCTTCAAGTAATTGAGCTTGAAGTCTCTCATTTTCCTTTGTCAATCGGGCAACCTACTCATGTACAGAATCAGGTCCTTTAGCTGCTTGACTGAGCTGAGTTTCCAGTATGGCATTTCGAGCCCTCAGCCTTCTTATTTCCTCAGAGGCTACATTTTGAGCGTTGATCAGCTGAGAAATGGTCGAGATGCTTACACCAACATTTTCTATACATTCACATTCTTCTAGAGTGGTCTTAGAGAAGGTCTGCTTGTGTGTGCCCACTCTGGGATTTCCCAAGGGGACCTTATAGAATCTGAATACCTGAGTGAGGAGAAAGCCATAAGGTAACCCATGATTTCCACCCTTAAAATTTGCCACATTCTGCATATGATCTATCATGATTGCTGGCAAATTGATTGGTACAAACTCATCAAGTGCTTCCATCAGGACCAAATCCGATTTTGTAGCAATGGAACACCTCTTAGAGCGGGGTAAGAGAACTTTATTAACTAGTTCAAAGAGAAGCTGGTACTCAGGAAGAAATACCTTCTTATGGACCTGTTCCCCCTGTTGAAGAGCTTGCTCTTTCATGATAGCTCTCCAAAAGTTTATTCCATAAACACCCTTAACTGAGGACACACCTTCACACGGAATTTTGAGAACCATTCCGAATGTTGAAGCGTCGAGTACAAGGTCCACTCCATTTACAAGCGCACAGATGTGATCCCCCTTAATAGTGAAAAGATATGCATAGAAGGTTTGTACTGCATCTTCGTACACAAGAGGCATGCTCCCTTCAAACAGGTGTTCCCATTGTTGAAATTCCACAATCTCCAGAATTTGTTTCAGGCCTCCCATCCCTGAAATTGTTGGATCAAATGTTCGACCCCATAACACTTTTTGAGTTCTTAATCTCTGCTCCCACAGAACACCATCACAGGTCATGGACCTTGTTAAACCAGGTTCCTTAATAGTTTCCCCTATTTGTTTGCTAGATCGTTCAGTAGACTTTCCTTTCCAGCTTGTTGTCCCCACAGTATTGTCCTTAGACACGGCTAGCTCAGTTTGACTCCATTTTGATTTGTTGTTGTACTTCACGGATGACCCTTTCTATTTCTCAACAGTTTCCTCAGTTGTCATAGATTGTTGTACTAAGGAACCAGGTTCCCTAGAAGCATCTTTGTCTGTCCGGTTTACTGACACACTCTTGATGAAATCCTTTGGATTTATTTTCCTCTTTTTCCTTGTCTTGACACTCCTCTTACTTTTCTGCAATGAGGATTCAAAACTCTCTTACTGTAGTGAGCTGGTGGTGGGTGATTTGGAGGAAGACTCCAAGAGCTTAGAGTGAACAAGAGGTGCAGGAGTGAGTTTGCATGGAAGAGAATCTGGTTCATCAGAAGGCTTTTCGGAGAATATCTCATGAGCCAAGGACTCGAGGAGTGTTGTGTTTCTTAAATCTTCTAGGAATGGAATTTCTTCTCCCTGATACTCAAAAGAGAGATATGCTCCTTCATTTATCAAACTCTCAGCAGCTATAGCCATGATGTTATGAGCTGCTTCCTTTTCTGGTGACTCCTTGAGAGTCACTGAGTCTAACATGGAGGAGTTCAGATGTTGATCAGGATCATCCTCAGGTGCTTCTAACACTCGAGGAGTAAAACCTCCTATGTGGTCTTTGATGAGATCGTAGGATTGATAGTAATGGTAAACAGGATTTATTAGAAATGGAAACACTGTAGGAGTGGAGGAGGAACCAGGAGTGGGTAAGGTGGTAGAAGGCATGAAATAATGACGCTATGGGGATGATTTCAAGGATAATGACGAAGTGGGAGTGGTGTCAATGGTGGGAGAATGAGACGATTGTTCAATCGCCATTAAATGAGTACTTGGTAGAAGAGTAGAGAGAGAAATAGAGAGATGAGGAGAAGATCCTAGCTATACAAAGGCAATGAAGGTTCATGACTTGTCGTGAGAGAGAAAGATGGTTTTATTGAAAGAAGGGCTAATGATGAGTGGAGAGCGAAACAGATTCTGAATAGTCCTGAAAATGGCGGTAGGTTTGTAGGGAAGTGTTACCGTGCAGAGGGGATAAAAGGATTTGAAAGACAAGACATGACACGCAGACGTTGAAAAGTCGGATGATGTGGCAGTTGATTTACAAAATATTTTTCTTTTTTTTGTTTAGAGAAGGCATGCAGAATTAAGCACATTACTACTAACCTAAGATACATGAACCTGATGCGAGAGCAATCTTTTGAACAGAGTTTTAGCAGCTCCCCTCTCACAGTTCATAACAGTACCTTTAGCTTCTATGATCGCCATGCGTGTTTACCTACAACAGTATTGATGTGAGTTAGGCTTGGTCAAAAAACACTTTAGCTACCTTTACCTGATGGTGTCTTACACAACATACAAATGGAGGATCAAGTTCTTCATTAGATTCTTGTGACCCCATCTTCACCTTGATTTATTCGGAATACTCTCTACTTGAGGCTTTGATGTAGATATCTGGAGTTTGGTCTTCTGTTCTGCAATTCTTTCCACCGATCAATCCCTTTTTCATATTGACCCTCAGAAGATGATCTCACCCTTCAATGTGTTTGATCCTCTTGTTTTCTTTTTGAAATTTCTCTCCAGTTTTTGATGAGGTCATTCTGTTTTGCTTCCTTGTCTCCCAGAAGATGAGGCATGAATCATGACAGGTGAACCGTTCCAAAAAGCACTTTTCTTTTCCATAGGACAACATTCTATTCTAGCTCTAAGGTGAATGGGAGTGATTGACTTGTTACGCAGATGGGAACCTTTGGTTTTCCAAATTGAGACAGAAACTGATTGAAGAGAGAGATGTGGAGGTTAATTTGATTTCTCCACACTGTGTTCTGCTCTTTGTGCAGTGCCATGAGCTTTATCTTTACTCTTCCTTCAGCTTCAGTGGTACTAGGTGGCGTACCAGGTTCCTTGTGAGACATGGAGGATGATGTTGCATTGTCTTTCGCCAGTCTCCTTCATCTTGTTCACTTTATCATCATCCCTATTTGAAGCCACAGATATTTCCCAGAGACAGGATTGGTTTATCATATTGATCCTCACCGTTTCTTTCTTGGCAAGGGAGAGTGTCTTGTTGAATACCCCATGAGCACCTCCTACCATTGAGTGTGCCCTTTGTTGGAGACTTTGTGGCCTTATTTTGTGGATTTACCCCAGAATGATTCCTTCGCTCGTCTTTTTTGCATTGAGCTTCCCAAGTTGATCCTTCCTGTTGTCAAGAACAAGGCATCTTCTTCCATTTGGCAGCTCCTGGTGGGTTTTGATTTAGGAGTGACATGGTCCAACACTTGTTCTCAAAGTAGAGAGCAGTATTCATTCCTTTTGCCCAGAATTTCTTGGCGATTCCGTAGGCGATGACCATTGTCCATGCAGCATTTTCTAGTTTCATTCTTTCTTTTAGTTACACCATTTTGCTATAGAGTCCTTGGTGTTGAGAAATTGTGCGTTATCCCTTCTCCCACTCCTCCATCATTTTGTGAACTCATGTCCAAGTGACACTTGAGTTTGGCAGACCACGGACCAGGTCCGGTTGAGTTAGTTCATTCGGAGGTGAGAAGTTTGCATATACCAATCCTTCTTGCCATGGTTGCGACTTCACTCATCTCATATCACCAGCTTGTGGAGATTCATGATTAGTAGGAGTGAATGTTCTTGTTTCCTTTGTCCATTGAGACCATTTGGCGAGTTATCAGATTGGTGACTGCACATTTTAGTCCATTCACATAGTGCTCGTTCCCACTTGAGTGCCGAAAGAACCTTTCTACCTTTTCATTCACTGAGAATGTATTGTTTACTTCTTTCTCAAGGATACATTCCCTTCCTGCAGGGCTTTTAGTGAGAAGAAATTCATGATGTTTTCAGTTGCGTGCTTTAAGCATCCACTATCCATAGTCCATCCCAGTCCGCTTCCTCTCATGTCTCCCTACTCATGCACATCAAGGGTTAGATTTAGGAACCCAAACTAGTTTGGGTCCCTTGTTATTATAAAATGGATGAGTGAGGGATTTCCTGGTCCACGCAGGCAATATCCGCTTTTTGCGAGTGGTACCTGGTCCTTTGCTAGTCACTCTATCGGTAAACACTTTGTTCTTCTGGGCAGACTGAACCCTAGCCTGGAAATTTTCTCTAAAATGACCATTGTTCCCATAGTGGGTACATAGCCAGTTGTTAGATACAGTGACATACTTGATGTGCGGTTTGTAGGGAGTTTTCTCCCTTTGGAACCCGATGACCTGCTTGCTCCCACTATTGTTGAGATATATGGCAATGGCAGCATCTGAGGACCAGGTCCACTTCAGGGATTTCTCAAGATCATTTCTTACTTTCTCCAACTCAGCTTGGAGTTGCTGATTCCTCTCGAGTTTACTGCAGAGACTGGTTTTTACAACAGCTAACTTCTTTTCAAGCAAGATGTGCGACTCACTGGCTACTTCCTTCCTTTTCCCAAGACTTACATTCATATGTTCTCTATTGAGTCCCTCAACGGTTTCCTCTAGATCAGTGCATATTACTAATAGGTCATCCCTTTCCTCTTCAGTAGATGCAACTTTTTCCTCTAAGGTGTGTTTCTCATTGTTAAGGCCTTCTATTGTTTCTTTTAGATCAACAACTACTACCATCAGATCGTCTCTCTCATTTTCCACACTAGTTATTCTTTCATTCAAGGCTTCCTTCTCTTGTTCAAGATTAGCTATGGTCTCATTTAAGTCCACTACACAGACCACTAGATCATCTCTAGATTGTTCGGCCTCTCCTAGTTCTATGGTCAGGATCTCCTTATCATTTACAAGGCTATAATAGGAATAAATTAGGACATTAGATAAAGACCTTAGCTTCTTAGAAGAATAGGATTTCAGATTTCTCTAAACATCCATGAAGTTTACCCCATCGTCTTCATCTTCTTCATCTTCATCATCTGACTGAGCCATCAACACGAACAGTGAATCGTACTTCGTTGCTTCAGTTTCCACTGCCATCATGGAACTGTTTTCTGCATTTGATCCCCTTTCAGATTCACTTGAAGAGTTTCCCCAAGTAGCAAGATCTTGCTTAACAATATTGTCTGCATCACTTTTTCGATTAAATCTTTTATCTGGAACCAGGTTCCTTTTTCCTGCTTTGTCAGGATTTTGCTTGTACTGCTCCTGTTTTGTGAGTGGGCAGTCTTTGATGAAATGCCCTGACTATCCACATCTGTGATAGAGATCGTTGTTCCTTGTTTTAATTGAACTGCCCCATTTTGGTATGCCACCATTTCTTCGAACCATCTTTTGAAATACCTTAGTAAGATAGGCCATGTCACTATCTTCATCACTTGAATCACTGCTTTCAGCCTTAAGCACCAGGTGCTTTTCCTTCTTAGGCTCTCTTCTTTCACTGTCTTTCTTTCTTTTCATCTCATATGTTTTCAGATTACCAATCAGCTCATCCATGGTCAGAGTCTGTAGATCTTTAGCTTCATTGATGGAATTTACCTTACTTTCCCAAGACCCAGGTAGAACACTGAGAATTTTCTTTACAAGCTTGTTTTTGGGACATCTCCAAGTGAGTGAAACTCATTTATGATGGAGGTGAATCTGGTGTGCATATCTTGTATAGACTTAGCATCCTTCATCCTAAAGAGCTCATATTCAGTGGTGAGCATGTCGATCTTGGATTGTTTCACCTGAGTAGTTCCTTCATGTGTGGTTTGTAAAGCTTCCCATATTTCTTTGGGTATCTGCTCTGATACAAATTGTTAGTTTATATAAGTCCACCAAACTATAGAGTATCTGGTCCTCTATAAGATGATACGTAGAATGCAGTAAAGACTGAATGTAAAGAAGGCAAGAGATTTTCTACATGGAAAAATCCCACACAAGGGGATCAAAAAACGACGACCTACTTTTGTAGACTTTTAACTCTACTAACTTGTAATCTACCTATTACAAGCCACTTTGCAAACACCATATTGCAAAGACTTCAAACTAACTTATGATGCAACCACCCCTCTATAACTCTCCTAGTTACAAAGGATTTAAACTTATGACTATCCCTAGTCATAACATAAACTAAGAAGTTTACGAATTTGGTTTGTTCCTAAGACAACGCTTCTAAGAAAGCAAACTTACAATGACGAACAAATAACAAGATTACAACTCAACTATGGATGTACATAAACTCATTTAGAAACTGATCCTTAGTGGAGTTGTCTTCTTGTTCTTGACACACCAGTGACTTCAATGTCGGATAAATAATTTTGCTTCTTGGGAGAATGTCACTGAACGCACAAAGAATGGTATGTCTTGCACCAGGTTGTTTATCACAAAATATAGCACAATGGGTAGTGATGTCAACTCTTGGTGTACGCTTCTTCACAATGAGAAGAGACTGGTATACTGTCTACACAGCAACTTTTAGGCAGTTGAGTTCCAGCTGGATAGTGGACTTTGTACTTTTGTCAGGACACACCAATGGACCGGGTCCTAGTTGTGTTCCTCTTCTGTGATAGTTGCCAGATGGTCACTTTCTTCTGCTACGTTCTAGTTGTGTACCTGACTTGTACTTCTGTCAGAGAACCCTAAGAGAGTAGGTCCCTATTGTGTTCCTATTTATATTGACTGCGTACAGTCACTGACTTGTTTGTGTCGGAGAACCCTAAGGGACCAGGTCACCAGGTCCCTATTGTGTTCCTCTTTGTGGTCGTTCATCCATTTGCTGACAAGTTCACATGAAATGTATCCTGTAGGACAGGTTCTCTATCTGGTTCTTCACGACAAGTTTGTTAGATCATCAAAACATAAGAAGCATAAGGCTAAGACATTGAAAACCCATCAGACATGTTGATTGACCCAAACCACCCAAGCACAGATCCTACAACACCAGAGGCACCAGCTGGCCAGTCTAAGGAGCCAGACTTTACTGCCGAGGTAGTGCATCAGATGTTCACCAACCCAATCACTCCCAGAGTTGAGGATGATGAGATCTAGTTGGATGAGACTGTAGGCGGTGACATTGTTGTGGACACAGAGATGTCCAAGGATCCATAGGGAGTTTTCTTCACTCTTTCCCTTCCTTTACTCTTATTTTGTTAAGCATTGGGGACAATGCTTATTTTTATTCGGTGGGGTGGAGTTTATTTGATCTTATTCTATCATTCTGAGACATTTGGCCTGTAATTTACTTGATACTATTTTCTTTTTCTTTCTCATTATGTATATATTTTCTCTCTTCTCTCATTATGGATATTCGTTCTGTTTTCAATAGTTTTTTGCTTTGTAGCTTCTTGATGTTTGTTTCCGTACTAGTTAGTGTTTGACTTAGTAGCTCCTTTTTTATGTTTCAGTAGATAATAACCCTTTGGTTTTCTTAATGTCATGGTTCTTTCCAAAGGTAGTTGTTGTGTGAATCGGGTGACTTGTCCCAACGATGGACGGCATGACAAATTTCTTAAGGGAATGAGTTTGTTTGTGTTTAGGCAATAATAGTAGTAGTAATGAATAAAAGACATAATTGAGTCATGCTCAAAGAGTCAATCGTGCTTTATTTGGTACTAACTCACTTAAATATGTGCTTATGGTTAAAAATAAGGTTTTTTGAATGACATAGCTCTAGTTAGTGACTTTGTGACTCTTGTGATGACTTTGGCAACCATCGAATGGTTTAACTGAACCATAGTGATTTTTAAACTTGAATGTGGTCGTTGCGGGACCTTAAGTCTTTCCACTTTAACAATCCTATTATGTGAGAGGTGATATGCTTTGTTGTTAGTCCAAGTGCCCGTGCAAAAGGTCTAGAACTTGCCCGGAATATGTTTCAAGGCAAAATCCAAAGTTTTGCTTGGCTTGAGAAGTGATTGTAGGCTTTCCTTGGCCCGTTTGAGTTTTATATTGCCTACCAATGATGTCCTCCCTAGTAAACCCCTTCAAACCATTAAACTTTCTCATTAGAAAATATATTACAAGCCTTTACCCATTCTACAATGACCCTCTCTTGGAACCCGAGCTTTCCTTAACACTCATGTGAAACAAATGGCTAAAAATGTAAGTTTGGGGGAGATACGAGGAAATCGAAAAAGGTATCAAGGCACAAAAAAAAATGAGAAGGAAAGGTGAAGAAGAGAAAATAACAAAAAGAAAAATGCAAAAAAAAAATATGAATAAGTAGAAGAGTTGAAAGGGATTCAAAGAATAGGCAATGATCCAAAACATGGAGAAATATGAATGTAATGATCAAGAAAGAGTGATGTTAAGTTTCTCTTTTTCCCCAAGTGAAAGAAAATGTCTCAAGGAATTGGCAAAGTGTGAGCCGAAAAATGAAAAATGGAGTGCTTAAGGAAAGTGTGACCACTTACCATTATTGTATAAATCCCTAATCCAAAAACCTTCATTACATCCCGAAAGAAGTCCTTCTTAATTTTGAGCTGAGTGAGCTTACATTAGTGGTGATATATATGAGGGGCAAGCCTATGGTACTTGAAGTCGTACTTGTAACATTCTCTTGAGAGAGATGAGTGAACCTTTCATAAATCTTAAATTGAGTGCTAAATTCTTAAGTGAGATTGGAAAATAGAAAGTAGAGGAGGAAGATTTTGGAATTCACCATGACCTACAAGATAGAGCGAGAGTCCTTGATGAGTGAAGTCAACTCTTGATGCTCAAATGTCACATTAGAACTATATGTGTATGAATGTTTAACTTGTCGCCTTGTTGATAATTCATGAGTAGTGTGGGTAATTGTTGGTCCAACTGATGTGTAGATGGCTCACTTTCGACTCGCTAAAATGACCCTTAACTTTTGGAGGTGGGAACTAATTTATTTGCTTGAGGACAAGAAAATACTTAAGTTTGGGGAGTTGATAAGTGGGGATTTTGACCGCTTATTAGCACCTTTTAGCCTTAGTTTTAGTCTTAAATCATTGAATTGTATTCCCAAAACTAACGAAATCATGCAAATTACAGGAATGATGGAAGTTAATCTCCTGAGATGAAATTCAGCTCAAGACCTAGGTCAAGGCAACAAAAGGCACAGAAGCACACAATGTGTGGTCCACAGAAGGAATTCTACAGCTGCAAAAGAAATCGCGGACCGCAGAATTCAAACTACGACCGCAAACAAAAAATAGAACATCAGCAGATATTTGTGTAAATTGCGGACCGCACATCAATTGTGCGTCCGCAAAGCTGAGCTAGAAGTTGAAGATCAAAGATGTGCAAAAAGACCAAGTGTGACAACCCGGCTAGTCGTCTCATGAGTTTCCGCTCTGTTTCCTCCATTTCTGCTTCTTTACACTTTGTTATCCGTGTTTTATGTGATCGAGTTGATTAGTTTGAGTTCGGAAAGGATTTGGTAAGAAATGAGACACTTAGTCTCTTTTAAGAAGGCTTAAGTTGAAAAGGTCAACCAGATGTTGACTTATGTAGTCTCTTTTAAGAAGGCTTAAGTTGAAAAGGTCAACCAGATGTTGACTTATGTGTTAGAGAGCTCGTATGTGAGTTCTGACAGTTCAGTTAGCTTCGGGAGGTGTTTATGGCTTAGGAGCATGATCATAATTGGTTTTGGAGGTTCGGAGTAGAATTAGACTTGAATTGGCAAAATTCATATTTTGGCGATTTTCGGTTGATAGGTGAGATTTTGATATAAGGATCGGGATGAAATTCTGAGAGTTGCAGTAGCTTCGTTATGTCATTTGGGATTCGTGTGTAAAATTTCAGGTCATTCGGACATGGTTTGGTCGGGTTTTTGATCGAAAATGTATTTCGGAAGATTTCTCAAAAATTAGGCTTGAATTCGATGAGTTTTGGGTAATTTGATGTTGTTTGAGGTGTTTTGGTGATTGAAACAAGTTCGAATAAGGTATTGGGTCATGTCGGTGCTTTTGGTTGAGGTCCTGGGGGCCTCAGGGTGACTTCGGATGGTTAACGGGAAGATTTTGGACTTAAGAGATTTTAGAAGATTGTTGCTTCTGGTATTTCTGCACCTGCGGATTGGGGACCGTAGATGCAGTGCCGCACATGCAAAAAGGGAGCCGCATAAGCGGATTTGGAAAGAGTAGTCAGGGACCGCAAATGCGGCATATGGACCGCACCTGCAGAGTCGCAGATGCGGCTCGTGGACCGCAGATGCGGCATATGGTCCCTTAAGTGATTTCCGCAAAAGCGGAAGCTAGACTGCAAATGCAGTACCGCAGAAGCGGGCTTTTGTTCGTAGATGCGAAAAACTCCCAGGCAGAATGTTTTAATTCGTTTCATCCGCGATTTTGAAGCTCATTTACTCCATTGTTGATCATTTTGAGAGCTTGTTGAAGGAAATTGAAGAGGGATTCAAGGGGAATCACCTAGATGTAAGAGTTTTGAACTCAATACTCGATTATTATTGTGAAATCCACCTAGAAATTCATGAAACTAAGCTAAAACTGGAAGAACTAGGGCGTGGGATTTTGAACTTTTGAATTGGGATTTGAATGACCATTTGAGGTTGGAATTGAGAACTTTTGGTATGTATGAACTCGTGGGGTGATAAGGAATCTAATGATGTGAAAATTTTTGAGTTTCGAGAAGTGGGACCGGGGCTCGGCTTTTGCTAACTTTAGGATTTTTGATAATTTTCGACTGTTTTCGCTTGGGCTTTGCTCCCTTAGCATATTGTGATGTATTCGCTCTGATTTTAGATATATTCGACGCGTGTGAAGGCCGATTCGAGGGGCAAAGGCGTCGCGAGATAGAGTTGTAGCCGGTTCGAGGTGAGTAATGATTGTAAATGATTTCCTGAGGGTTTGAAACCCCGGATTGCACATCGTAGTGCTATATTGAGGTAAGACACGCGCTGGATGATGAGCGTGGGGTTTTTTACTACTGGGGATTGTGACTTGGTCTATCCCGATTGATGATTTTATCGCGTATTTGACTGAAACTTATTTGTTATCTTCATGATTTGGGCTGATTGCCATATTTGGGCTTCGTGCCAACTATTTGGACCCTTCGGGGATTCTTATCACTGTTTCCTCACTGCTTGACTTATTATTGGAACTTAGTCCTGTTGATATCTACTGTTTTACAAACTCAGCCACTTTTACTCAGATTTGAAACTTAAATGATATTTCTAAATGATGTTTTGGGCTGAGAACTAATGATTTACTAATGCCCGAGGGGCTTGTGATAATTTTCAGACTGAGTGAGGCCGAGGGCCATATGTGAAGATATGTTGAGTGATATGAGGCCGAGGGCCTGAGATACTTTTATGCGCCACGAGGTGGCTTGGTATAGCGCTTGGGCCGTAAGGGGACCCTTCGGAGTCTGCACCCCACAGTGAGCACGGGTACCCATCATGATTTGAGAGTGAGCTCGAGGGGCAAATACTGTACTGAGAGTGAGCCCAAGGGGCTGATGTTGTACTGAGAGTGAGCCCGAGGGGCTGATACTATTCTAAGTGATTGTTACTGTGCCCGAGGGGCGGATTTCTACTTGTTATTTACTTGCTAAATACCTGTTTTACTTGGTTTAAAGGAATTTCATTTGACTTATTCATGGATTTACTGCTTAATATAGAATTGATTTGTGCCTTACGTGCTTTCTTGCTTTCAGCCATTATTTATATTTATTACTCACTAGGTCGGAGTACTCACATTACTCCCTGCACCGTATGTGCAGATTCAGGCATCGTAGTGTCCGCTCTTAAGTGCTGACCTTCCCAGTCCAGGCAGTGTTTATGGAGACCACTAGGTAGTTGTTGGCGTCCGCAGCCCCATGCCTCCCTTATCTTACTATTATCATGTTCTTGAACTTATGTATCAGATTTGTATCTAGTAGGGGATTTATTAGTTTCTCATGACTTGTGACACCCCGGTTTGGGCTGTGTCGGAAGGTTCTTACTAATGTTATCGTAAATTCCACAAATTATGGATATTATATCATGCTTTAGAATTGTTTATGATATTTAACTGTTTAAAAGAGGTGTTCTATTTAGTCTGGTTAGCCTTGTCTTCACGAGAGGCACCATCACGACCGGGTTCGGGAATTGGGTCGTGACAAGTTGGTATTAGAGCCTAGGTTACATAGGTCTCACGAGTCATGAGCAGGTTTAGTAGAGTCTCGTGGATCGGTACGGAGACATCTGTATTTATCCTCGAGAGACTGTAGAACCTTTAGGAAAAACTTCATATTCTTGAAACTCTTGTCATGCGAACTTGTTGGTCCGAGTACTAAACTTCTGTTATTCCATTCTCTCACAGATGGTGAGGACGTGAGCTACCGGACGAGGTGGACGACCACCAGTACCACCAACTGAGACCAACAGAGGCTGTGGACGCAGTCGTGGTCGTGGCAGAGGCAGAGCAGTGAGAGCAGCACCTGTAGATCCACCAACTGCCCTAGATCCGGATCAGGCTCCAGCTATGGATGCTCTAGCAGCACCAGTTCAGGCACCAGCTGTGCCTATTGTGATTCCGGGTCTTCAGGAGGCCTTGGCATAGATCTTATCAGTTTGTACTGGCCTGGCTCAGACAGTTTCGGCCACCACAGCAGCAGCTACTTTACAGGTCGTGGGAGGCAATCAGACCCCCGCTGCTCGCACACCTGAGCAGGTAGTGCAGGGACTTCAGACACCGAGGGCACCTCCAGCCCAGCCGGTTGCACCAGCTCAGGAGTTTGTTGTACCAGTTATGCCGGATGATGAGCAGCGTCATCTTGAGAGGTTTGGTAGACTCCAGTCTCTGTCATTCAGTGGCGCTGAGGGCGAGGATGCCTAGGGTTTTCTATATAAATGTCAATAGATGTTCCGTATAGCAGGGATTCTTGAGTTTAGTGGTGTGGCATTTACTACCTTTCAGTTTTCTGGGGCTGCCTTCACTTAGTGGGAGGCGTATGAGAGGCATAGTCCTGTGGGAGCAGCGCCCCTCACTTGGCATCAGTTCTCCATTCTCTTCCTGGAGAAGTATGTGTCGTAGTCTCGTAGAGAGCAGCTGCGTAGACAGTTTGAGTGGTTGAGGCAGGGGGTTATGACTGTGTCACAGTATGAGTCGAGGTTTTCTGAGTTGGCTCGTCATGCCGTCTAGATGGTTCCGACAGATCGTGAGAGGATCAAGAGATTTGTTGATGGCCTTAACTATCATCTCTATATTCTTATGACCCGAGAGAGGGTGTTGGGTGCTACATTCGAGGAGGTGGTTGATATCGCTCACGAGATTGAGACGGTTCGCCGTCAAGATCGAGAGGATAGGGAGGCCAAGAGGCCTTGAGGATCCAGCTTGCCCAGGTTATTGTGGGGCATTTTTGAGTTATGGTTATCACGGTACTCAGCAGGGCCAGTCATCACTTAGTGCTCTTCCAGCTCGGAGTTCATCCCGTGCTCCGTCAGCTCAGGGCTCTTCTATGTCGAGTGCATCAGCTAGTCACTCCGGTGCGAGGGGTTCCCTTCAGTCCCCTTCTCCAGCACCTGGGAGTTGTTTTGAGTGTGGAGAGTTTGGGCATGTATGGAGGCAGTGTCCTCGTCGTGTTGCTAGTTCGTCCTAGCAAAGGGGTCAACCCTCGACTTCTGCTCCAGTTACTTCACCACCTGCCCAGCCAGCTAGGGGTGGAGGTTAGGCAGCCAGGGGTCTCCCCAGAGGGAGAGGTCGATCAAGCAGTGGCCAGGCTCGTTTCTATGCACTTCCAGCTAGACCCGATGTTATTGCTTCAAATGTTGTCATTACAGGTATTGTCTCAATCTGCCACAGAGATGCCTCTGTATTATTTGATCCCGGTTCCACCTTTTCTTATGTGTCATCATACTTTGCTCATTATTTGGGTACGCCCCGTGAGTTTCTTGTTTTACCTATTCATGTATCTAACCCGGTGGGCGATAATGTTGTTGTAGGCCATGTGTACCGGTCATGTGTGTTGACTATTGGGGGTCTGGAGACCCGAGTGGATCTATTTCTATTGACCATTGTGGATTTTGATGTAATTTTGGGCATGGATTGGCTGTCTCCGTGTCATGCTATTCTAGACTGTCATGCTAAGATAGTCACTTTGGTTATGCCGGGTGTACCGCGGATCGAGTGGCATGGTATGACTTATCATGTTCCTAGTAGAGTGATATCTTTCTTAAGGGCTCAGCATATGGTTGGGAAGGGTTGCATTTCATATTTAACATTTGTGAGGGATGTGGGAGCTGAGACTCCTAGCATTGATTCTGTTCCAGTTGTGAGGGATTTTCCCGATGTTTTTCCTGCAGACCTGCCGGGCATGCCACCGGACAGGGATATTGATTTTGGTATTGACCTGGTGCCGGGCACTCAGCCCATTTCTATCCCGCTGTATCATATGCCACCAGCAGAGTTGAAAGAATTGAAGGAGCAGCTTCAGGAACTCCTAGATAAAGGGTTCATTCGGCCTACTGTGACACTTTGGGGTGCGCCGGTTCTGTTTGTGAAAAAGAAGAATGGCACAATGAGAATGTGCATTGATTATAAGCAATTGAACAAGGTAACAATTAAGAACAAGTATCCTTTGCCTCGCATTGTTGATTTATTTGACCAGCTTCAGGGAGCGAGAATGTTCTCCAAGATTGATCTCCATTCGGGTTATCACCAGTTGAAGATCAGGGATTCAGAGATTCTTAAAACTGCTTTCAAGACTAGATATGGTTATTACGAGTTCCTTGTGATGTCTTTCGGGCTAACCAATGCCCTATCAGCGTTCATGCATTTGATGAACAGCGTGTTCCGGCCTTATCTTGATTCATTCGTTATAGTATTCATTGATGATATTCTGGTGTACTCTCGTATCCAGGAGGAGCACGCGGAGCATTTGAGAGTTGTGTTGCAGAAATTAAGAGAGAGAAGAAACTTTATGCAAAGTTCTCCAAGTGTGAGTTTTGGCTCAGTTCAATGGCTTTCTTGGGGCACGTGGTGTCCAGCGAGTGTATTCAGGTTGATCCGAAGAAGATAGAGGCGGTTCAGAGTTGGCCCAGACCATCCTCAGCCACAGAGATTCATAGCTTTTTTGGTTTGGCAGGCTATTATCACCGGTTTGTTCAAGGATTCTAATCTATTGCATCGCCCTTGACCAAGTTGACTCAGAAGGGTGTTTCATTTGTATGGTCGGACGAGTGTGAGGAGAGCTTTCAGAAGCTCAAGATAGCTTTGAGCACAACTTCAGTGTTGGTTTTGCCATCAGCCTCAGGTTTATATACCAAGTATTGTGATGCTTCGAGAGTTGGGATTGGTTGTGTATTGATGTAGGAGGGTGGAGTTATTGCTTATGCTTCTCATCAGTTGAAGCCCCATGAGAAGAACTACCTCGTTCATGATTTGGAGTTGGCTGCCATAGTTCATGCATTGAAGATTTGGAGGCATTATTTGTATGGCGTATCTTGTGAGGTATTCATCGATCATCGGAGTCTTCAGCATTTGTTCAAGCAAAAGGATCTTAATTTGAGGCAGTGGAGATGGTTGGAATTGCTTAAGGATTATGACATCACTATATTGTACCATACAGGAAAGGCCAATGTGGTGGCCGATGCTTTGAGCCAAAAGGCAGTGAGTATGGGAGTTTGGCATATATCCCAGTTGGGGAGAGACCTCTAGCAGTTGATGTTCAGGCCTTGGCCAATCGGTTTGTAAGGTTAGATATTTCGGAGCCCAGTCAGGTGTTGGCGTGTGTGGTTTGTCGGTCTTCCTTATATGATCGCATCAGAGAGCGCCAGTATGATGATCCGCATTTGCTTGTCCTTAAGGACAGAGTGCAGCATGATGATGCTAGAGATGTGACCGTTGGTGATGATGGGGTGTTGAGGATGTAGGGCCGGATTTGTGCGCCCAATGTAGATGGGCTTCGGGAGTTGATTCTGGAAGAGGTAGCTCGCGGTATTCCATTCATTCGGGTGCCGCAAAGATGTATCAAGATTTGAGGCAGCACTATTGGTGGAGAAGAATAAAGAAAGATATTGTGGGATTTGTAGCTCGGTGTCTAAATTGTCAACAGGTGAAATATGAGCATCAGAGACCGGGTGGCTTGCTTCAGCAGATAGTTATTCCTGAGTGGAAGTGGGAAAGGATCACTATGGACTTTGTTGTTAGACTTCCATGGACTTTGAAGAGGTTCGATGTTATTTGGGTGATTGTGGATTGACTAACCAAGTCCGCACACTTCATTCCTGTGTGTACTACCTATTCTTCAGAGCGGTTAGCAGAGTTATACATTCGGGAGATTGTTCGGTTTTATGGTGTTCCAGTTTCTATCATTTCAGATCGGGGTACTCAGTTTACTTCCCAGTTTTGGAAGTCTGTTCAGCGAGAGTTGGGTACTTAGGTGGACTTGAGCACAGCTTTTCATCCTCAGACGGATAGGCAGTCCAAGTGTACTATTCAGATATTGGAGGACACGTTGCATGCTTGTGTCATTGATTTCGGAGGTTCATGGGATGCGTTTCTATTGCTTGCAGAGTTTGCTTACAACAACAGCTACCAGTCGAGTATTCAGATAGCTCCATATGAGGCTTTGTATGGGAGGCATTGTAGATCTCCAGTTGGTTCGTTCGAGCCCGGCAAGGCTAGGCTATTGGGGACAGATTTGGTTCAGGATGCCTTAGAGAAGGTGAAGGTAATTCAGGAGAGGCTTCGTACAGCGCAGTCGTGATAGAAGAGTTATGCGGCCCGAAAGGTTCGAGATGTGTCCTACATGGTTGGTGAGAAGGTCTTGCTGAAGGTTTCGCCCATGAATGATGTCATGAGATTTGGGAAGAAAGGAAAGTTGAGTCCGCGGCTCATTGGGCCTTTTGAGGTGCTTCGGAGGATTAGGGAGGTGGTTTATGAGCTTGCTTTGCCACCCAGCTTGTCGAGTGTGCATCCGGTGTTTCATGTTTCTATGCTCCGAAAGTATATTGGGGATCCATCTCATGTTTTGGACTTCAGCACGGTTCAGCTGGATGATAATTTGACCTATGATGTGGAGCCAGTAGCTATTTGGGTCGTCAAGTTCGGAAGTTGAGGTCAAAGGATATAGCTTCAGTGAAAGTGTAGTGGAGAGGTCGACCCGTGGAGGAGGCTACCTGGGAGACCGAGCGAGAGATGCGGAGCAGATAACCTCACCTATTTGAGGCTTCAGGTATGTTTCTTGACTCATTCGAGGACGAACGTTTGTTTAAGTTGGGGAGGATGTGACGACCCAGCCAGTCGTCTCATCAGTTTCCGCTCTGTTTCCACCATTTCTACTTCTTTATGCTTCGTTATACGTGTTTTATGTGATCGGGTTGATTAGTTTGAGTTCGGAAAGGATTTGGTAAGAAATGAGATACTTAGTCTCTTTTAAGAACGCTTAAGTTGGAAAAGTCAACCAGATGTTGACTTATGTGTTAGAGAGCTCGGATGTGAGTTCCGACGGTTCGGTTAGCTTCGGGAGGTGATTTATGGTTTTGGAGCATGATCGGAATTGGTTTTGGAGGTTCGGAGTAGAATTAGGCTTGAATTGGCGAAATTGATATTTTGGCAATTTCATGTTGATAGGTGAGATTTTGATATAAGGGTCAAGATGGAATTCCGAGAGTTGCAGTAGCTTCGTTATGTCATTTGGGATGTGTCTGCAAAATCTCAAGTCATTCGGATGTGGTTTGGTCGGGTTTTTGATCGAAAATGTATTTCAGAAGATTTCTCAAAAATTAGGCTTGAATTCGATGAGTTTTGGGTAATTTGATGTTGTTTGAGATGTTTTGATGATTGGAACAAGTTCGAATAAGGTATTGGGTCATGTCGGTGCTTTTGGTTGAGGTCCCAGGGGCCTCTGGGTGACTTCGGATGGTTAACAGGAAGATTTTAGACTTAAGAGATTTCAGAAGATTACTGCTACTGGTATTTCTGCACCTGCGGATTGTGGACCGCAGATGCGGTGCCGCACATGCGAAAGGGGAGCCGCATAAGCGGATTTGGGAAGAGTAGTCAGGGACTGCAAATGCGGCATATGGACCGCACCTGCGGAGTCGCAGATGCGGCTGGTGGACCGCAGATGCGGAATATTGCCCCTTAAGTGATTTCCACAGAAATAGAAGCTAGACCGCAAATGCGGTACCGCAGAAGCGGGCTTTTGTTCGCAGATGCGAAAAACCCCTGGGCAGAAGGTTTTAATTCGTTTCATCCGCGATTTTGAAGCTCATACACTCCATTAATGATCATTTTGAGAGCTTGTTGAAGGAAATTGTAGAGGGATTCAAGGGGAATCACCTAGAGGTAACATTTTTGAACTCAATAATCGATTATTATTGTGAAATCCACCTAGAAATTCATGGAACTAAGCTAAAAATGGAAGAACTAGGGCTTCGGATTTTGAACTTTTGAATTGGGATTTGAAGGACCATTTGAGGTCGGAATTGAGAACTTTTGGTATGTATGAACTCGTGGGGTGATAAGGAATCTAATGATGTGAAAATTTCTGAGTTTCGAGAAGTGGGCCCAGGGCTCGGGTTTTGCTAATTTCTGGATTTTTGATAATTTTTATTGTTTTCGCTTGGGCTTTTCTCCCTTAGCATATTGTGATGTATTCGTTTTGATTTTGGATAGATTCGATGCATGTGGAGGCCGATTCGAGGGGCAAAGGCCTGGCGAGCTAGAGTTGTAGCTGGTTTGAGGTGAGTAATGATTGTAAATGATGTCCTAAGGGGTTTGTAACCCTGGATTGCACATCGTAGTGCTATATTGAGGTAAGATACGCGCTGGATGATGAGCGTGGGATCTTTTACTATTGGGGATTGTGACTTGGTCCATCCCGATTAATGATTTGAAACTTATTTGTTATCATCATGATTTGGGCTGATTGCCATATTTGGGCTTCGTGCCAATTTTTGGACCCTTCGGGGATTCTTATCATTGTTTCCTCACTGCTTGACGTATTATTTGAACTCGGTCTTGTTGATATCTACTGTTTTACAAACTCAACCACTTTTACTCAGATTTGAAACTTAAATGATATTTCTAAATGATGCTTTGGGCTGAGAACTACTATTTTACTAATGCCAGAGGGGCTTGTGATGATTTTCGGGCTGAGTGAGGCTGAGGGCCATATTTGAGGATATGCTGAGTGATATGAGGCCGAGGGCCTGAGATACTTTTATGCGCCATGAGGTGGCTTGATATAGTGCTTGGGTCGTAAGGGGCCCCTCCGGAGTCTGCACCCCCACAGTGAGCGCGGGTACCCATCATGATTTGAGAGTAAGCCTGAGGGGCTGATACTGTACTGAGAGTGAGCCTGAGGGGTTGATGTTGTACTGAGAGTGAGCCCGAGGGGCTGATACTATTCTGAGTGATTGTTACTGTGCCTGAGGGGTGGATTTCTACTTGTTATTTACCTGCTAAATACCTGTTTTACTTGGTTTAAAGGAATTTCATTTGACTTCGACATGGATTTACTACTTTAAGTGATTTTACTGCATGATATAGAATTGCTTTGTGCCTTACGTGTTTTCTTGCTTTCAGCCATTATTTATATTTATTACTCTCTGGGTTGGAGTACTCACATTACTCCCTGCACCGTGTGTGCAGATTCAGGCATCGCAGAGTCCGCTCCTGAGTGCTGACCTTCCTAGTCCAGGCACTGTTTTCGGAGACCACAAGGTAGCTATTGGCGTTCGCAGCCCCGTGCCTCCCTAATCTTACTATTATCATGTTCTTGAACTTCTGTATTGGATTTTGTATTTAGTAGGCTGGTATCCGAATTTATTAGTTGCTCATGACTTGTGACACCCCAGTTTGGGCTGTGTCGGGATGGTTCTTACCGATGTTATCGTAAATTCCGCAAATTATAGATAATATATCATGCTTTAGAACTGTTTATGATATTTAACTGTTTAAAAGAGGTATTCTGTTTGGTCTGGTTGGCCTTGTATTCATGAGAGGCGTCATCACGACCGGGTTCGGGAATAGGGTCGTGACATCAAGTCCATAGCCTCTATGAATTGCGGACCGCACAAGAATTGTGCGGCCACAGTCCTAATTATGCGGACTGCAGAAGAGTTGCCTCGCGGCCGCAGTTCAGAAATGTGCAGCCATAGACCTCCCGTTCTTGACAGATGAAGAAATCTGTGGACCGCACATGGAATTGTACAGCCGCAGAACCTCCTGAGGGGTATTTTTGTCTGAGATTTTCAGCCTTGTATAAATAGAAGAGTTTCACAAAATTAGGTCAAGTTTTGAATATCTGAAGCACTATAGGC
This sequence comes from Nicotiana sylvestris, assembly GCF_000393655.2. Lineage (NCBI taxonomy): Eukaryota > Viridiplantae > Streptophyta > Magnoliopsida > Solanales > Solanaceae > Nicotiana > Nicotiana sylvestris. Next base: position 97,839,949 of record NC_091064.1, on the reverse strand, counting down.
GTTTTTCTTAGCTGTTTTAGAGACTTTAGCTTATTTTGGTATTTTAACATTAGATTTCTTTATTTTAATCTCTCAATATGAGTTTAATTATCTTTTTTTCTTTATTTTCTTCTACACCCACTATGAGTGGCTAGATATTTACTAAAGTTGTGACCCAACCCTAGTGTGTAAACCTTGTGGGTGATTAATTTTATGCTTGTTTATGATTGGCTGTTTATTATTTAGCTTAGTTCATGATTCATTTATAGAATTGATGGTTGCAAATATCGATTCATGCATATTTGACTTGGTCTCTTCTTAAGAAAGAGGGACCTAGTCTAGGCTAACTTAGCTAACAAGAAATTGGGTCAATTGAGAGATTGATTAACCCAATTAAAGGGTTCAACCTAGAGATAGTAATAACCTCACTTGAGCTCTTATCAACTGTTTTGGTTGTTAACCATTTGGTCTTGATAAAGCCAAATTGGACAAAAGCACTCTTTGACCGAGAGCTATTGAGTGGGAAACATAGAGTTGTGAGCTATAATACACCCCAATCAACAAAACGAGCATAAAATTCTTTATCCCATTAGGCAAACACCTAGGTCATGGTCACAGCCCTAGGCCTTTTATATTTTTGGAAAACCCTCAAAAATAATTAACTCTAGTCTTATATCTTTAATTTTCATTGCATAGATTAATACCAGATATAGAAACAAATACCCTATTGTGGAAGTGCAATCTAGATAATTCACTTACCCATTCCGAATATAGATACTCCTAGCTCCCATTTTAGATCCATGTGGATTCGAACCCAGCTCTTTGTTGGGTTCTATTATTGCATACGACAGTGTTATACCTCTTGTTAGGTGTGCATTTGGACGTGATCAGAGGCCTCCTCATTCTTTTTCAGTGGTAACTCATCTTAAGGTAGAGGTCAGTTTGGCAGAGGCTTTCATGGTAGGCCAGCTCATGTTGCACATCATGGAGTCCATGGTACAGTGGCTCGACCATCTTTCAACACTCCAATTCTATCATCCTTTAGTACTCTCCTTGAGAGCTCGTATCATGCTTCGTTTGTTCATAGTTCCTCTAGTGGGTATTTAGGTTATCAAGGGCAGTATCAGTCTTACAACCTTATTCATCTAGGAGTTGTTATGAGTGTAGAGAGTCCAACCATGTGAGAAAGTATTGCCCCAAGCTTAGTAGAGGCACAACTCATCAAATTTTTTAGTTAGTGGTTCTTGTGCCAATTACATCACTCCCTGCTCAATCAGCTAGAGGGGGAGGGTATGTAGTAAGAGGTCACCCAATATGAGGATGTTAGGTTGGTCGAGGCTCGACTAGTGGTAGTCAAGCCTATTGATATGCTTTTCCAGGTAGACCCGAGGTGGTGGCCTCAGATGCTGCGATCACAAGTATGGTTTTGTTCTGTCATAGAGATGATTTTGTGTTGTTTGATCCGAGGTCTACTTATTCATATGTGTCATCATATTTTACTCCTTATTTAAATAGAACAGTAGCATGAGTTATTGGATAAGGGATTCATCAGGCCAAGTGTTTCTCCTTGAGGTGCACCGATGTTGTTTCTAAAGAAGAATAATGGTTCCATAAGGATGTGCATTCATTATAGGCAGTTGAACAAGGTTACCATCAAGTACAAATATCTATTACCTCTCATTGATGATTTGTTTGATTAGCTTATGGTGTTCTCAAAGATTGACTTGAGATCGGGTTATCACAATTGAAGATTAGGGCATCATATTCCTTAAGACGGCTTTCCGGACATGTTATAGGAGTTATGAGTTTTTGGTGATGTCTTTTGGTCTGACTAATGCCCTAGCAGCTTTCATGCATTTGATAAACAATGTGTTCTAGCCTTATTTGGATTTTTTTTTATTGTGTTCATTGATGATATCTTGGTATATTCCCGCAGTAGAGAGGAGCACGAGCATCATTTGAGGATCTTGCTTCATATTATGAAAGAGAAGAAGTTGTCTGGTAAGTTCTCCAAATGCAAGTTTTGTTTGGACTTAGTGGCATTCTTGGACAACATTATATCTAGTGATGGGATCGAAGTGGATCAGAAGAAGATTGAGGCAGTTTAAAGCTGGCACAGACCTTCTACAGCTATATAAATCATGACTTATTGGGTTTCGATGGCTACTATCATCGCTTTGTAGAACGGTTCTCATCTATTGCAACTCCATTTACCAAGTTAACTCAGAAGGGAACTCCACTTAGATAGTCTAACGAGTGTGAGGAGAGCTTTCAGAAGCTCCAGACTACTTTGACTGTAGCTCCAGTTTTGGTATTGCCCTCGGGATCGGGGATATATACGATCTATTATGATGCTTTGTACGTTGGCCTTGGTTGTCTATTGATGTTGGATGGTAGGGTGATTACATATGCATCACGACAGTTGAAGCCCTATGAGAGGAACTATCCGGTACATGATTTGGATTTCGCAGCTAGTGTGCAGGTGCTTAAAATTTGGAGGCATTACCTATAAATCGTGCCATGTCAGGTTTAGACTGATCATTGTTGTGTTAAGCATTTGTTGAAGCAAAATTATTTGAATTTGAGGTAGGGGTGATTGGAGTCGTACAAGAACTATGATATCATTATCTTGTATCATCCGGGTAAGACTAATGTGGTAGCAGATGTTTTGAGTTGGAAGACAGAGAGTATGGGGAGTTTGGGATTTATTCCAGCTATGGAGAACCTTTTGCTAAGATTGTTCTGGCTTTGGCCAACAGATTTATGAGGATGGATATTTCTACGCCTAGCAGAGTTCTTGCTTGTGTTTATGCCCAACCGTCCTTGTTTGACCACATTAAGTCTTGTCACTGTGATGATCCCTATTAGCTTGTTCTAGGTACACGGTGTTTCTAGGTGGTTCTAAGGAGGTGGTCATTGATGATGATGGTGCATTGCTCCTTTTGGGTCGGATTTGTATTCCTAATACGGATGATTTGAGGGAATTGATTCTTGAAGAGGCTCATAATTTGCGGCATTCTATTCATCCAAGTACTACTAAGATGAATCATGACTTGAAGCAGTATCATTAATAGAGGAGGTTGAAGAAGGACATTGTTCGACATGTTTCGCGGTGTTTGAATTGTCAGCATGTCAAGTATGAGCATCAGAAACTAGGCGGTTTGACTTAGAGATTGGTGATACCATAGTGGAAGCAGGATCTCATTACTAGGGGGTGTACATGGACCGGGTTGGTTCGGTTTTTATCAAAACCAAACCAAACCAACTGTAGCGGTTTGGATTGGTTTAGTTTAGTTATTTTTTCGGGTTTCTCGGGTTTTTTTATTAAATGAATATTATTTCAAACTTACTTTGTTAAAGTTATCGATAAAGTTCTGATAAGTAAATATATATTTAGTAAAATTTAAAAAACTGACAAATATATGATCAATTAATATATTATTATGGGAGAACTTTTTTAGTAATACATGATAGTTATTTTCTTAGTCGTCTAATAATAATTTTTCGTTGATGTACGCTTTCAAGGTTAATATGGAACATAAGGTCAGTGAATACACAGTAGGCCTTTCCTAGGGTGATCATTATGAATCGGGAGCATAACTTTCGTGTAGTTGCATTGATAGAGCCTTTTTAAGAAAAAGAGACTCATTGATAGATATAGAAGAAGGTCGAATATGGAGACTGCTTATGCAAATATTAATGGGCAAATATGGTTGTACTTTGATGCAGTGGTGGAATGGGAATTAGTGGAGGATACTGAGCAACAGGTGACTGTGAGAGTGTTTCACCATGACCTGGGGCAGCACATGATGATGACATTTGTTTATGCAAAATGTTCAGCAATGGAGAGGTTGGAATTGTTGGATCACTTGTATTACTTAGCAAGTGATATGAAATTGCCATGGTTGGTAGGATTTCAATGTGATATTGCATGAAGATGAGAAAATAGGAGGACTACCAGTACACCCTCTTGAATATGAGGATTTTGCATTTTGTGTAAACTCTTGTGGTTTGTTTGGGCAAGGATACAAAAGAAGTCCATTTACATGGTGGATGGAGATCCAATGTTGCATGTATATTCAAAATATTGGAGAGGACATTTGTGAATTTGCCATTTCAAAACATGTTGCCAACTATTGAAGTTGAACATCTAATCAGAACTGGATCAGATCATACACCATTGTTAATGACATGTGGGGAGCAGACCACCAATTTTGTCAAGCCTTTCAGGTTCTTGAACTTTTGGACTAAACATGCTACATTTATGAATGTGGTGATGCAGAATTGGGAAGCTGATTTCATAGGGGATCCATTTTTGATGTTCAAGCAGAAGCTCAAGAGGGTAAAGGCGTCAAAATGGAGTAGGGAAATATTTGGTGATATCTTCAAGTAGTTGGCTATTTTGGAGGACATTGTTAGGGTGAAAGAGATGTTATTTGAAGAAGAGACTACAATTGAGAACAGGATTGTGCTTCAAAAGGATCAATCTGAATTGAAAAAAGACTTGAGTATTGAGGAGCAGTATTGGAAGCAAAAAGCTGGGATGACTTGGTTTGTTGATGGAGATAGGAATACAAGTTTCGTTCACAATCATGTTAATGGCAAAAGAAAGAAATTGCAACTGAAAAGGATCAAAAGTGTAAGTGAGGTATGGATTGAAGACCAAGAGCAATTGGCTACAGCTGCAGTGGACTTCTATCAAAATTAGTTCACAAATGAAGGTGATACATCTGACTTTTCCTTGCTCAATAATGTACCTTCGATGGTCACTATGGAACAGAATTTGGAACTTAACAGATTGCCAACAATTGAAGAGGTAAAGACAGCAATTTTTTAGCTTAATGGGGAGAGTTCTAGTGGTCCAGATGGATTCATTGGCCTGTGTTATCAAACATGTTGGGATGTTATTGGTGTTGATATACACAACATGGTGCGACACTTTTATGGAGGAGCTGCACTGCCTAAATCCATCACTCACACCAATCCTGTGTTGCTGCCTAAGAAACCTAGAGTTGAGACCTTTTCTAACTTAAGACCTATTAGCTTGAGCAACTTCATTAACAAGGTCTTGTCTAGGGTGTTACATGATAGATTGGAAATTTTTTTGCCTTCTCTATCTCCTAATCAATCCAGATTTGTGAATGATAGGAGTAGATTTGAGAACATTTTATTGACTCAAGAAATTGTAACTGACATAAGGTTAAGGGGAAAGCCGGCTAATGTGGCGATCAAGCTTGATATGGCTAAGGCCTATGATAGGGTTTCATGGAAGTACTTATTGCATGTACTAAGGAAGATGGGATTTTCTGAGCACTTCATCAACATGGTGTGGAACTTGGTGTCAAATAACTGGTACTCAGTATTGGTGAATGGTCAGTCCTCAGGGTTCTTTAAGTCTACAAGGGGTGTGAAGCAAGGGGATCCTCTATCACCGGCATTGTTTATTCTGTCAGCTGAGGTACTTTTCAGGTCTTTGAATAAGCTATTTGAAGACAGGTCATTTGTGAGATTTGGAATGCCTAAGTGGTCTGATCCTTTAAACCACTTGGCATATGCTGATGATACTATAATCTTTGCTTCTGCACATCTTCCATCCTTGAGCAAGATTATGACAGTGTTGGGGAACTATGAGAAGATATCAGGCCAGATGATCAACAAAGATAAGAGTTCATACTACATGTATTGAAAGCTTTCTAATGGATTGTGTCAGGCGGTTGGAGCTATTACAAGATTTGCAAGAGGTAAACTCCCTTTCACATATATAGGGTGTCCTATTTTCTACACTATAAGGAGGAAGGAATATTATGAGGATCTTATCAAGAAAGTTAAGGCTAAATTGCATTCATGGAAATGGAAATTTGTTGTCATTTGGAGGAAAGGCAACACTCATCTCTAGTGTGTCGCAAAGTATGTCAGTCCACATGTTATCAGTCCTCCATCCACCAAAAAATGTCCTGGACCATCTTCATAAGATTTTTGCTAGGTTCTTTTGGAGCACAAAGGAAGAAGGGAGAAGCAGACATTAGGCCTCATGGCAAAATCTTTGCCTTTCTAAAGAGGAAGGGGGCCTAGGTTTTAGGTTCTTACATGATATGTCAAGGGTATTGTTTGCTAAACTATGGTGGAGGTTTAGGACCACAAAATCTTTGTGGTCTAATTTCATGTGGAATAAGTATTGCAAGAAGGAAATACCAACGGTGGTGCAGTTTAGAAGGGGGACTCATATTTGGAGACAAATGTTGAATGCTAGGGAAGAAGTAGAACACGAGATCCTATGGGAATTGAAGAATGGAATTACTAATATTTGGCATGAAAATAGGACTAGATTGGGTGCACTTTATCACGTATTACCGAAAGACTTCCCAATCAACGAAGATCTTCAGGATGTGGCAGAATTATGGCAATGTGAAACATAGGATGATCAGCTGCTAGATCAAACCTTCAATGAGTAAATTGCAGAACATATAAGGCTAAATGTGCATTATGAAGGCAGTGAGGAATACTTGGATAGTCCATACTGGATGCCAACTCCTTCAGGGAAGTTCAATGTTACTAGTGCTTGGCAAATATTAAGGCATAAGGCTGATCCTTATCAAGAATTCAAGTTAATGTGGATTAAAGGCTTACCATTCAAGATATCCTTCTTCTTGTGGAGATTGTGGAGGCGGAAAATATCCACTGATGACATTTGGAGGAGGCAAGGGAAAATGATGATATCTAGGTGTTGGTGTTGTCAGCAGCCCCAAGTGGAATCAATTGCGCATATATTTGTCACAAGTCCTATTGCCTCTAAAGTATGGAACTTGTTCATGGGGGTTGCTGGAATTACTGTGCCATTGATTCAATTGAAGAAGATTATAAGGAATTGGTGGTATGCTCAATGTTGTCCAAAGTTAAAGCCATTGTTTCAAGTAGCACCAGCTATCATCACTTGGGAACTTTGGAAGAGAAGAAATACAGGTAAACATGGGGGTTCAGTATCCACAAATAGGGTGATTCATGAGATCAGTAGGACAGTGCATCAACTAGCAAGGGTGATGTATGCTTGGATGCCTAATATTACATTGTTATGTCCATACATAATTCAATATTTTGAAGGATATAAACCTATATTGATCACTACAAGAGTAACATGGAAGCTTCCTTTTCATGGTTGGTACAAATGCAATATAATGGAGCCTCAAAAGGAAATCCTAGTCCTAGCTCATTAGGTTTTTTTGTGAGGAATGATTAAGGTGATGCGGTGTATGCAAGGGAAGTAGACCTGGGGGTGACAACTAATATGGCGGCTAAAGCTAAGGCTATTCTTCAAGGATTGGAGTACTGTGTGGAGCATGATCTTTACCCTCTCATATTGGAGACTGATTCATCAGTGATGAAGAAAGTGATAGAATGGGAATGGGATCCTCCCTGGGTAATTGCAAACGATGTGAAGAAAATTATAGAAATGAAGGGAAACTTCAGTGTGATCTTTCAACATGTGTTCAGAGAAGGCAACTCAGTGGTGGATTTTATAGCTAACATTGTGTTTTCTTTTGCAGGTACATCTGAGTTTCACTCATTCTCTAAAATGCCTAGTGCAGGGAGGAGGAGGATTAATTTAGATAAATCACAAACTCCTAACCTTAGGGTTAGAATAGCAAAGAGAAGATCCCCAGACTGATGGCTTCACAGGATTGGAATCTGCATATACCTCCGTGTTTCTTTTATGTCTCATTCTGTATTCTATTAAGGTACTTTCCAGTGGTATTAGTATGGTCACATGTTCATTCTGGAGGTTCTTTGATAGTGTACAGGACCAATGTGATAAGTAGGTACTGGATGGTGCAATCTATTCTACTTCTGATATGTTCAAATGTTAAGGAAAAGGTTGAATTTGTTATGTGGAATTTTTGGAGATTGTTGAATCATTTCTCAGTGGTATTAGCATATATTTATGCTCAATATGAGGATGGTTTAGCAATGTTTAGAATGATTTCTACATTAAAGGTTAGGGAAGATAAGGATCTGAGCTTACAAGATCATAAAATCATCCAACTCCAAAGGCCTTGTGGCGCCAGGCTAATGCCTGATGATACCTTGGTGTTACCCTAGCGTCGCCAGCTTAAAGTCAGCCATGGCCTGGCTTTTGCCTTGCAAAGCAAGCCTAAAGCCAGCCCCAGCCTGACTTTTGCCTTGTAAATCCTTCCTAAAGCAACCCACCCTGGCTTTTGCCTTGCAAAGCCTTCCTAAAGCAACCCACCCTGGCTTTTGCCTTGTAAAGCCTGCCTAAAGCCAGCTTCAAGTTAGGTATAGCTACACTCTTTTACACGATAATACTGATGATCGACCACATGATTTATACTTGGATAGAGTCAGTACACTACCTATGGAGATCATATTGTAGCAACACTAATGATTGGAAGACTATATTGGCTTCAATTCTGTGGTGGAGATGTTTGGAATTCATTTTAGCCTATGGACTGCATACCCTGGAACCTGGTGAGAGCTTGATAGGTGTTTCTTGGTATTTGCCACTTGCAATTAGATTCACATACACTAACAGGAGAAGGAAGCATTCAGCGGACAATGTTGTAATAGCTAGTTCATTAGACTTTAGCTTTTCTATCTTTTTAGTAGCTAGTAGCTTCATGCAACTTCTATTTTGGTTTGGACATCTTGTAAGCTTTGGACCCATTTTCGAATTTTATTTATATATTAGCTACTAGGCAGCCTGCCTAGTGGTATATTTGCTGGAACAAAAAAGGTTAACCGAATTTAATAATTAAACACAAAATTTAATATGAAAACTAAATAATGATATGTCCTATTTAATTAAACAAAAAAATTAATATGGACCTTGTGGCAAGATTACCAGTGGCCTAAATAATGATATGTTCTATTTAATTAAACTAAATCCTATTTCAGCTAATCTATCCCAATACACAAGCCCAACCACCCTTGACCCGGTCTAGACCCACCATATCTATCCAAGTTGACGATCCATGCCAATCCATCTAAACCAATGGTCTAACGACATGTCACCCGTCATCTACACTCACAAAAGAAACACAAAGGATCTGGACCGTTGGCCCATCTCATCGACCGTCCACAGTTGATCTTCATTTTTCCTTTATTTTTTTTAAAACTCTGGCCAGACACCATCTCAACCGTTGTATTCTGTTGGATCACAGAGATCCAATGGCTATCATTTTTCTATAAAATGCCAATTTATTAATCTTTATTCTCCAAAATATCAGTGTCGTCGATCAAAAGATTCAATGGCCCAGATTCCGTCTCTCAATTTTAAACTTAGAGACACCCCTAAATCCTACTCATTTGCATCCTGATTGGACACCTTAGTTTCCCTATTCTCTCTCTTTTCCCTCATCCCCCGATCAAGCCCTATCAATCAAAAACCTTGAACAAATATGTGCAAGGTCACCCTTATCGAACAAGAATCATCTCCTCTATCCCTGCTACTTGAGAATCCCGTTTGAATCTTTCCTTTTTCGTTGTTCTAATTTAAAATCCCCAAATCAGAACCTATACCTAAATCGTGCAACTTGAAAATCCGTCCACGTTCCGTCGAATTGGAGCATGCATGAATGCTATCTCTTGTTTTATCGTGGTTATTCATTGTCCAGAGGTCAAACGCAATGACCTCTTGACATTAGGGTTTAGCCATTGGTACGATGGCTTCAACGGTCTTCCTCCTCCATCCATATGCCCAGGTAAATCCTACGCTATTTTTTCCCATCTGTTCTTCTCTAATTTCATCTCTATTGCTATCATCATCCAACTATCGTCGCTTTTCACTATCTATTTGAATTTATCGGAACCCTACGGCTTGAAGGCCACTATAAATGCAGCCTTAAATGCTCTCACCTAACAGACATCAATATACATCAATACATATCTAATACTACTAATTCATACACTGAAAGAATTAAATTTCAAGTCTTTTCTACTAAAATTTAAGTTCCAGTAGTTCCTGCCTAACTTCTCTTTCTTCTTTTCATTCCTTGTTCAAGTTCAATCTAATGTGAGTTGATCATACTAAGTTTGGATATCCTAGATGGTTGTTAGTATCTGCTTGGTTTGCTGCTCCATAAAAGGTCAGTGTAGACTGACCTCCTCTCTTTAGTTTTCCCTAAATTGGCTATGTGACTCTATGTTTATGCCATCTATACTGATAATCATCTGTTGAGCATGCTAATGTGTGGTTTTCATTATGTCTTGCTATTTATGTCATTCTGTTTTTTCTTCTAAGAATGATAATGTTTCTTGGTAGTTATATTTCCTTTAGTTAATATGATTCAACACTATCCCTAAGAACAAATCATGTTGAGACTTTATAGATTAAGCCTTATGTTAATAATATGTGTGTTCCATCTCTATTACTTAGGTGATAGCTACACTACCATGTTTAATTACTCGATTGATTCATGCTCTTAAATTCTTCCTGATATCATGTTAAAGCCACATATCTACTGTGTTGTGCTAATTGATCCTTATGTATATGATGTTATGTTATATGGTTTTAGTTTAACAAAAAAACGATTCCCATCATTGTTTATACTTACATATTGAACATGTTTGACCCTAAATGACAACTTATTCATACTACTGTGATGATATGATCTCTGTGTATTCTTCGTAATAAAGAAATCACATGCGAAGCCTTGCTAGTGTATCATAAAAACCTTTCCTCCTATTTAAATATAATTTGTTGGGATTGGCCCCGATAATGAGTTTTAATAGTTTCCATCTCATGACTGTTTGATCTTTGTGACAATATCCATATGAAATTCTTGTTGTTGTAATAATGACTCTTCTTAACCTCTATACCTGAGTTCACATCTATCATGTTAGTTCTATCGTGCTCATAGACTGTTACATGACCTTCGTTTGAGGAATTGTGTACTTACATCTGTGTGTTAACTCTGTACCAGCAATAATCCTGACCTTTCTATGATGTTGTACTGGTTTAAGTTCGGTCAAAAAGTCTCCTTAAGAAATCTGTATGTAATGTCTGTAATAACCTGTTCTTACTTAAATAGCTCCATATAGTAGACTTGGTTATGAAACTATATTATTAACCTGCATACATAATCATGCACTAAGCTTGTGTTGACATATCATATTAATAAACTTGTCAATATTTTCATAGTGTTAACTTATTGGAGTCTATTTGCTTTGCCAAATTAAAATGAGTATCATTGCATGTTGCCTTATTCTAGTTAATATCACTACTTATAGAGGATTTAATCGGAAGTTGTTTGAGCCTGATAGCTGGAAAGTTTGATAAACTATGTATTTTTATAATTAGATATCATGCCATTAAGATCAAACAAGATTAAAATTAACCTTTCCATTTAGGTTGATGTCTCTATTGACTTGATCTTAGTATGCCCTTTTAAGAGTTTTGAAATGAAACTATTAGCCTAAGTGTTTAATAGATGTGTGATGACCCAAAAGGTCATTTTCTGTTTTAGAAGTCGAATCCATGTTCCGAGGCCATAAAAACCTCATTTTATTTCTCCTCGGTTTTTGTGTGCAATCCGGACACGATTCCGGAAAGCCTTTATATGGAAATTCAAGAAAATAATAATTTTTGCATTTAAAAGTTGATTTTTGTTTACTTAGATCAACATTTTGGGTAAACGGACCCGGACCTGTATTCTGACGGTCTCGGAGGGTCCGTAGTAAAATATGGGACCTGGGCGTATGCCCGGAATCGAATTCCGAGGTCCTTATATCGAGAAATGAATTGTTGATAAAAATTGTTAAACTGAAATTTTAAGGATTAAAAAAAATGAATAATGTGTGATCTCGTTGGTATTGGGTCTGTATTTTAGTTCTGGAGCCCGGTACATATTTAATATGATATTTAAACTTTATCTGTGAAATTTGGTAAAAAACGAAATTGATTTGACGTGATTCGGACCATTGGTTGAGAAAATAGAAGTTTTGAAACTATCTTGAAAATTTCATGCAATATGGTACTAAATTCATAGTTTTAGGTGTTATTTTGACGATTTTATCGCATGAGCAAGTTCGTATAATATTTTAAGACTTGTTTTCATGGTTGGTTTGGAGCCCCGAGGGCTCGTGTGAGTTTTAGATAGGCTACGGAGTGATTTTGGAACTTAGGAATTTCCTGGTGTAACTGGTGTCTGTAGCAGGCGTCTGATCTCGCAATTGCGAGATCAGTCTTAGCAAATGCGAACCAAGCAGGCATGGCAACTGTAAGGTATTGATCACAATTGCAAAGAAAGCCTGGGCCAGCAGAGTTTCCAAATGCGAACAAATTTTCGCAAATGCGAAGGGGGTCTGGGGAAGGGCATGTTCGCAAATGCAAACATTTACTCGCATTTGCGAGGAATAGTGATCACAAATGCGACACATTCTTCACATTTTCGAAGGCAGCAAATCTATGAAGGGCTTCGCATTTGCGAAGCTCAGGTCGCAAATGCAATATCTGTGGTTGTTCTAAACATATGTTACATGGGATTTTCTCCCATTCTTCACATTTTTCAAATCCTAGAACCCTAGAGACGATTCTCCCAAGACCAATTTTTCCCCAAAACATTGGTAAGTGATCCTAACCTAAATTCTTTCAATTTCCTATCACATTTCATGAATTTCCAACCAAAACTCTAGGATTTCTATGGTAGAAACTGAGGGTTTGAGTAGAATTAGGAATTTTTATAAATTGGGATTTAGACCTCTATTTGGGGTCGGATTCCAAAACCAATTGTATATCTGGGATCGAGGGTGAATGGGCAGTCGGGTTTTGGTCTGAATTCTGAGTTTGGACTAAGCAGGCCCTGGTCGGGTTTTGACTTTTTGGGAAAACATTGAAAAACCAATAATTATGCATTGGAATTGATTTCTTTAGAATTTACTGATGTTATTAAGTTAATTATGACTAGATACAAGTTGATTGGTGGTGGAATTGAGGGGTAAAGCGGTAATTGAGCTTTGAATTGTCCGTTGGCTTGAGATAAGTGTTTGGTCTAACTCTGACTTGAGGGATTAGGGATCCCCGACTTATTTTCTATGTGAAATTCCATGTATGTGGTGTATAGGTGTGGTGACGAGTACCTATGCGTCACCAAATTATCTGTTTAGCCTGTTCCCTTCCTTGTTCTTAATATATTATTTTCCTGTCTTAACTGTTACGTGTTTATTGATGTTTCCATGTCTAATTGCTTCTTGTTAAATGTTGTTTTCTCTATTAAAGGTATCATTTGTTCCTTAGTTTTATTATATTACATTGTTGGATTAAATTGGTTTATTGGTGCTTCATACTTTGGTTGGTCTTGCTTTGTAGTAGTAACTGATGAAGTTTCATTATTGTATAGATTTCCCGTTGTTTGGGTTTGAGGTATAAACATTGTATATATTTCATTATTGTATAGATTTCCATGTCTAATTGCTTCTTGTTAAATGTTGTTTTCTCTATTAAGGGTATCATTTGTTCCTTAGTTTTATTATATTACATTGTTGGTTTAAATTGGTTTATTGGTGCTTCATAGTATACTTTGGTTGGTCTCGCTTTGTAGTAGTAACTGATGAAGTTTCATTATTGTATAGATTTACCGTTGTTTGGGTTTGAGGTATAAACGTTGTTGAGGGTTTTGAGTTAATTTGTGAAATACTTGTTCTTATTTTGTGATTGGTACAGATATGGTGGGATCGGTTTACACGCTGCAACAGGAGGAATAAGGGTGAAATGTGATTGTTTGGTGGGATCGGGTTGCGCGTCGCAACAAGGAGTAATAAGGGTGGACAGGTAGGATCAGGTTGCATGCCGCAACAGGAGGAATAAGGGTGATATATTGAGGAGTAATAAGGGTGGACTGGTGGGATCGGGTTGTACGCCGCAACAAGGAGTAATATGGGTGAATGTTCATATTGTCATTGATTATATGGTGGGATCGAGATGCGCGCCACATCATTTATTGTTTATGTATTCTTCTTCTGCTGAGATTCATGATTGTGGTGCTGAAATTCTCTTAAGGATTGGTTATAACTGAGTATTGGTAGAACGATTGGGTTCCGTATTTATTAAATGCAACTTATTATCCTATTTCAATCTTAGTCTTCTTTTTGCCTTATTATAAACTGTTGCAGGATATATACTGTTTATATCCCACCGTATCCTCGTCACTACTTCGTCGAGGTTAGGCTCAGCGCTTACTAGTACATGGGGTTGGTTGTACTGATACTGCACTCTGCAGTTTCTGTGCATATTTCGGCTCTGGTAGTGGCTGATCGAGAGGTCGGTTGTTGATACTTCATTCAGGAAACCCAAGGTAGTCCCGCAGGCGTCCGCAGGCCCTGGCGTCCCCTCCTACATTCCATACCTCTGTTTTATTTACTTTCGAGATATATGTATTTTTCTTTCAGACCTGTATTTGTAGTAATCTATAGAAAGTTCGTGAGTTGTGACACTAGCTTCTAGGTGGTAACTGTTTGGTTTTGTTAATAGCATAAGGATAATCCGTTAATCATGTACTTCCGTTTTTTATTTCTGCTGATTTAGTTTTTGTTAAATTTTTAATTATAAAAAGGTAAAGGAAAAGGTGAAAATTTCTATAACTTCGGCTTGCCTAGCAAGTGCAATGTTAGGCGTCATCACGGTCCGAAGGTGGAAAATTTGGGTCGTGACAAGTTGGTATCAGAGCACTAGGTTTCCTAGGTCTCACAATTCACGGACAAGCTTAGTAGAGTTTGAGGGATCGGTATGGAGACGTCGGTGCTTATCCCCCAGAGGCTACACAGTTAGGAAAAATTTCACTTCTATTTATCTTTGTTGTGTGGTTTGATCTCTCAATGCTAATTGAACTCTCTACTCTATTCTTTCACAGATGGCGAGAAAACGTACTGCTTCATCAGCTGATCAGCAGCCCGAGTCCCTAGTGGCAGCTCCTACAAGGGGCAGAGGACGAGGCTGAGGCCATGCTAGAGGACGAGGCTGAAGCCGTGCTAGAGGCCGATGCAGGGGCAGGGCACAACCTAGAGCTCGAGCAGCAGCACCAGCGGTGGAGCCTCTGGTAGAGTTCGATGAGGAGGCTCCAGCCCAGACCATTCCAGCAGGCCAGCTCAGGTTCCAGAGGGGTTCATAGCTACCCCGGTACTTCAGAATGCTTTGGTCTGCCTAGTGGGCCTTATGGAGAGTGTTACCCAGGCCGGTATGCTTCCTGTAGCACCAGTCGTCTCTCGGGATAGGGGAGGAGCATAGACTCCCGCTACTAACACTTTGGAGCAAATGGCTCCCCAGTTTCAGACTCTAGTAGCTCAGCCAGTTAGGGTAGTTTCGTCGAGTGTTGTAGCGCAGATCGGCAACGGATCACCTATGTCTTCTGATGCCTTGTGGAGATTGGACAGGTTTACCAAGCTTTTCACTACTACCTATGGCGGTACATCTTCAGAGGATCCCCAGGACTATTTGGACAGTTTTCACGAGGTTTTACGGAACATGTGGATATTGGAGACCAATGGAGTTGACTTTGCTGCCTTTTGTCTATCAGGTTCCGCCAAGAAATAATGGAGGGATTATTGTTTGGGCAGACCAGCTGGGTCACTAGCTCTCACTTGGGTCTAGTTCTCGCAGTTATTCTTTGAGAAGTATCTTCCTATCACTTAGAGAGAGGACTATCGACGGCAGTTTGAGCGCCTTCAGTAGGGTTCTATGACCGTCACTTAGTACGAGACCAAATTTGTTGATTTGGCCCGTCATGCTCTTCTTATACTTCCCACCGAGAGAGAGAGGGTGAGGAGGTTTATTCAGGGACTTGCTCGGCCTATCAGATTGTAGATGGCTAAGGAGACAAGAAGTGAGATTTCCTTCCAGGATGCAGCCAATGTGGCCAGACGAGTTGGGATGGTTTTAGCTCAGGGGAGTGGTCAGGGGTCTGACAAGAGGCCTCGTCACTCCGGTGGATTCAGTGGGGCCTCATCTGGAGGTCGAGGTACTTTTGGTAGAGGCCATCATCCCAGGTCGTTTCATTTAGCACTTCAGATATCCCATGGAGATTTAGGGGGTCGTGGTCCTTATGTACCTCCTTTAGGGCAGCCAGCTTACAGTGTACCGCCAGCTCCCATCTGAGCACCTCCTCTTCAGAGTTATTATCGCGATCAGCCGGCCCGTCAGGGTCAGTCTTAGTTTCCTCAGCCGTAGTATTCAGATGGATGTTTTGAGTATGGTGAGTATGGGAATGTTTGGAGGACCTGTCTGAGATTAGTGGGTGTTCAGTCATAGCAGCTGAGTTCCCGTGCCATGATTCCAGCACCGCCTGCCCAGCCAGCTTGAGGTAGGGGTCAGGGAGCTAGAGGTAAGGGTCAGCTCGCTAGAGGTGGAGGTCAGGCCATGAGAGGTAGAGGCCAAGCCGTCAGAGGTAGATGCCAACCAGCAGGAGGTCATCCCAGGGATATAGTTCAGGGTGGTGGGGCCCAACCCCGATGTTATGCTTTCCCAGCCAGGCTTGAGGCTGAGTCCTCTGATGCAGTTATCACAGGTACTGTTTTGGTTTGTAATAGAGATGCTTCAGTTCTATTTGATCCAAGATCTACGTACTCATATGTGTCATCTTATTTTGCTTCGTATTTGGTTGTTCCTCGTGATTCTTTAAGTGCTCCTGTATATGTGTCCATACCGATGGGTGATTCTATTGTTGTAGATCGTATTTATTGCTTGTGTGAGGTTATTATTGGGGGTCTTGAGACTAGTGTAGATCTCCTACTTCTCGATATAGTTGATTTCAATGTCATTTTAGGGATGGATTGGCTGTCACCTTATCATGCTATATTAAACTATCACGCCAAGACCGTGACCTTAGCATTGCTGGGGTTGCCTCGATTAGAGTAGAGAAGGACTCTTGGTCATTCAACCAGCAGGGTTATCTCTTATATGAAGGCTCGGCGTATGGTTGAGAAGGGGTGTTTGGCTTATGTTCATGATTTGAGTGTTGAGGTTTCTTCTATGGATTCTTTGCCAGCTGTTCGGGAGTTTCTAGAGGTGTTTCCTGCAGACCTGTTGGGGATGCTACCCAACAAGGATATTCACTTTTGCATTGATTTGTCTCCGGGCACTCAGCCCATTTCTATTCTGCCATACCGCATAGCCCCACCAAAGTTGAAGGAATTGAAGGAGCAGTCGCAAGACTTACTTGATAAAGGCTTTATTAGACCTAGTGTCTCGCCCAGGGGTGTGCCGGTGTTGTTTGTTAATAAGAAGGATGGATCGATGAGGATGTGCATAGACTATCGGCAATTGAAAAAAGTCACTATCAAGAACAAGTATCCATTTCCGAGGATTGATAATTTATTTGATTAGCTTCAGGGTGCCAAAGTATTTTTGAAGATTAATTTGAGATCTGGCTACCATCAGTTGAGGATTAGGGCATCCGATGTCCCTGAAACAGCTTTTCGTACTTGGTATGGGCATTATGAGTTTCTAGTAATGTCATTTGGGTTGACGAATGCCCCAGAAGCATTTATGGATTTGATGAATCGGGTGTTCAAGCCCTATCTAGATTCCTTTGTGATTATTTTCATTGATGATATCTTGATCTACTCCACAGCCGAGATGAGCATGAGCAACATCTTCGAATCGTTCTCCAAACTCTGAGAGACAGCCAGTTATATGCTAAGTTTTCGAAATGTGAGTTTTGATTGAGTTCGGTTGCATTCTTGGGTCACGTTGTATCAGCAGAGGGTATTCAGGTAGATCTTAAGAAGATTGAGGCAGTCAAGGACTAGCCTAGTCCCATATCAGCTATAGAGATCCGAAGTTTTTTGGGTTTGGCAAGTTATTACTGTTGGTTTGTGGAGGGGTTTTCATCTATAGCAGCCCCAATGACCAGGTTGACCCAGAAGGGTGCCCCATTCAGGTGGTCGGATGAGTGTGAGGCGAGCTTTCAGAAGCTCAAGATAGCTTTGACTATGGCGCCGGTGTTGGTGTTTCCCAAGGTTCAGGGCCATATACAATATATTATGACGCATCTCGTATTGGACTTGGTGCGGTGTTGATGCAGCATGGCAAGGTTATTACCTATGCTTCGCGGTAGTTGAAGATCCACGAGAAGAATTATCTAGTTCATGAGTTGGAGCTAGCATCTATCGTATGAGGTGTTCACGGATCATAAGAGTTTTCAGTATTTGTTCAAGCAGAAGGAGCTCAATTTGAGGCAGAGAATGTGGTTGGAGCTATTGAAAAACTATGATATCATCATCTTGTATCATCCCGGGAAGGCCAATGTGGTGGTTGATGCTTTAAGTAGGAAGTCGGCTAGTATGGGTAGCCTTACGTATATTCAAGTCGGTGAGAGACCGCTTGCTTTGGATGTTTAGGCTTTGGCCAATCAGTTCGTAATGTTGGATGTTTCTGAGCCCAACCATGTTCTAGCTTGTACAGTCGCCCGGTCTTCATTATTTGAGCGTATCAGAGATCGGCAGTATGAAGACCCTTATTTGCTTGTCCTTAGGGACACATTGCGACACGGAGATGCCAAGCAGGTTACAGTTGGAGATGATGGAGTTTTTAGGATGCAGGGTCGTGTTTGTGTACCTAATGTGGATGGGCTTCGTGAGTTGATTCTAGAGGAGGCCCATAGTTCCCAGTATTCTATTCATCTGGGCACCGCTAATATGTATCAGGATTTACGGCAGAATTATTGGTGGAGGAGGATGAAGAAGGATATTGTTGCATATGTAGCTCGGTGTTTGAATTGTAAGAGGGTAAAGTATGAGCATCAGAGACCTGGTGGTTTACTTCAGAAGATTGAGATTCCTGAGTGGAAGTGGGAGCATATCACTATGGATTTCGTGGTTGGACTCCCACAAACTCAGAGGAAGTTCGATACGGTATGGGTTATTGTGGATAGGCTGCCTAAGTCAGCGCACTTCATTCATTTGACAGTTACCTATTCTTCGAAGTGGTTGGTAGAGATCTATATCCGTGAGATCGTCCATCTTCATGGTGTGCCCGTGTCTATCATTTCTGACCGAGATACGCAGTTTACCTTGCATATTTGGAGGGTAGTACAGCATGAGTTGGGTACACGGGTCGAGTTGAGCACAACACTTCATCCTTAGACGGACGGGCAGTCCGAGCATACCATTCAGATTCTGGAGGATATGCTCTGTGCATTTGTTATTGACTTTGGAGGTTCTTGGGATCAGTTCTTGACATTAGCGGAGTTTGCCTACAACAACGGTTATCAGTCAAGCATCCAGATGGCTCCCTATGAGGCATTAAATGGTAGACGGTGTCGATCGCCGGTTAGGTGATTTGAGCCGGAGGAGGCTCGGTTATTGGGTACATATTTAGTACAGGATGCCATGGAAAGGTTAAGATTATTCAGGATAGACTTCATACAGCACAGTCCAGGCAAAAGAGTTATGCCGATCGTAAGGTTTGGATGTAGCATTCCTGGTCGGAGAGAGAGTGTTGCTTCGGGTGTCACCCATGAAGATTGTGATGCGATTTGGGAAGAATGGCAAGTTAAGACCTAGGTTTATCGGGCCTTTTAAGATCCTTGATCGAGTGGGAGAGGTTTCTTACAGACTTACGTTGCCGCCAGGTTTATCAGTAGTGCATCCAGTGTTTCATGTGTCTATGTTTTGGAAGTACCACGGCAATACATCCCACGTATTAGATTTCAGCACTGTCCAGTTAGACAAGGATTTGACCTACGAGGAGGAACCGGTAGCTATTCTAGACTGGCAGGTTTGTTAGTTAAGATCAAAGAGTTATCCTTAGGTTCGTGTGCAGTGGAGAGGTCAGCCTGTTGAGGCAGCTACCTGGGAGTCCGAGTTCGATATGCGTAGCAGATATCCCCATCTTTTCACTGACTCAGGTACTTTTCTATGTCCGTTCGAGGACGAACAGTTGTTTTGGAGGTGGAGAATGTAATGACCCAAAAGGTCATCTTCTATTTTAGAAGTCGAATCCATGTTTTGAGACCTTAAAACCCTCGTTTTATCTCTCCTCTATTTGCGTGCGCAGTCCGTGCACGATTCCGGAAAGCCTTTATATGGAAATTCGAGAAAATAATAATTTTTGCATTTAAAAGTTAATTTTTGTTGACTTCGGTCAATGTTTTGGGTAAACGGACCCAGACCCGTGTTCCGACAGTCCCTGAGGGTCCGTAGTAAAATATGGGACCTGGGCGTATGCCCGGAATCGAATTCCGAGATCCCTAGACCGAGAAATGAATTTTTTATGAAAATTGTTAAACTAGAACTTTAAGGATTTAAAGAAATTGAATAATGCGTGATCTCATTGGTATGGGCCCATATTTTGGTTCTAAAGCCCGGTACTAGGGCTGCTTATCGAGCGGATTGGGCGATTATTTACTCTTAACAGTTCGACTTATCGGTTATCGGCTTTTAACTGTATTAATCCGCAAGCCACCCGATAAGATATTGGGCGGATTGGTATTGGTTTAGCTCTTATTGGGTGGTTTATCGGCCATTTATTCAAGATTCGATTTGAACACATGGGAAAATTGATGCATGTTTAGTCATTAGTTTTATTTCAGTTTCCTATTCATTGCTTTTATCTGGTTTGTTGTATGTTGCTTTGGGTCATTATTTTATGTCCTCTAACGTTTACTTTTCCCTTGTCTGGATATTTTGATCAATAAATTGCATACATAAAACAGTGGATGAATATTAATGCTCCAAGTGCATCAAGAAAAAGGAAATAATGCCTAAAATTGCACAATCCACTATTGGGGATTCAGTTAAAGTTTGTGCCGACAATAAAAAGACTACATAAAAGTATTAACTCAGTTAAAAGTAAAATACTTTTAGTCCATTCAGCTTGAATTGTTAGAAAGATAGAGTGCTGGAAGTCGACGAGATAGAGTGTCGGAAGCCTGGAAGTCGACCAGATAGAGTACTGTTGGTGGTTGCTGGTTGACACTTAGGCATTAGGGACTTAGGGTTTCTAATTATTTAGGCGTTAGATTAGAGATAGAGTATTGGAAGAGTGGAAGTGGAAGAGTCTTTGATTATTTAATATATATGGGGATAAAAATAATTTAATTAATTAATTTTATATGTGTATGTATATATATATATATATATATATATATATATATATATATATATATATATATTCTTAACGGGTTAGTGGATTATTCATTAAGAAAATTGAATAATCCTCCTCCAAAATGATAAGCCGTTAATAAAAAAATTCAATATGTTCCCCGTCTGTTACACCGTTAACCCGATACCAATAAGCCATTAAGCTTCAGTTTAGGTTCGGTTTACAGTTTCGGTTCGGTTTTGAACACCCCTACCCGGTACAGGTTTAATATGATATTAAACCTTATCTGTGAAATTTGGTGAAAAACGGAATTGATTTAACGTGATACGGACTTTTGGTTGAGAAAATAGATGTTTTGAAACTATCTTGATCATGCAATTTGGTTCTAAATTCATAGTTCTAGGTGTTATTTTGGCAAATTGATTGCATGATCAAGTTCCTATAATATTTTAAGACTTGTGTGCATGATTGGTTTGGAGTCCCGAGGGCTCGGGTGAGTTTTGGAAAGGCTACATAGTGATTTTGGAACTTAGGAATTTGTTGGTGTAACTGGTGTCTGTAGCAGGCCTCTGATCTCGCAATTGCGAGATCAGGCTATGAAAATGCAAACCAAGTAGGCATGGCAATTGCGAGGTATTGATCGCAATTACGAAGAAAGCCTGGGTCAGCAGAGTTTGCAAATGCGAACAAATCTTCGCAATTGCGAAAGGGGTCTGGGGAAGGGCATGTTTGCAAATGCGAACATTTACTCGCATTTGCGAGGAACAGTGTTTGCAAATGCGACACTTTCTTCGCATTTGCGAAGGCAGCAGGACTGTGAAGGGCTTCGCATTTGCGAAGCTCAGGTCGCAAATGCGACATCTGCAGTTGTTCAAAACATAAGTTAGACGAGATTTTCTTCCATTCTTCACATTTTTCAAATCCTAGAACCTTAGAGGCGATTCTCCCAAGACCAATTCTTCCCCAAAACTTCGGTAAGTGATCCTAACCCACTTTCTTTCAATTTTCCATATCATTTCATGAATTTCCAACCAAAAATCTCAGATTTCTATGGTAGAAATTGGAGGTTTGGGTAGAATTATGGATTTTTATAAATTGGGGATTTAGACCTCGATTTGGGGTCGAATTCCAAAATCAATTATATATCTGGGCTCGGGGTGAATGGGTAATCGGGCTTTGATCCGAATTTTGAATTTGGACCAAGCGGGCCCTGGGTCGGGTTTTGACTTTTTGGAAAAAATGTTAGGAAACCTATAATTATGCATTGGAATAGATTTCTTTAGCATTAACTGATGTTATTAAGTTAATTATGACTAGATACGAGTGGATTAGTGGTGGAATTGAGGGGTAAAGCGGTAATTGAGCTTTAAATTGTCCGTTGGCTTGAGGTAAGTGTTTGCTCTAACTTTGACTTGAGGGATTAGGGATCCCCGACTTATTTGCTATGTGAAATTCTATGTGTGTGCCGTATAGGTGTGGTAACGAGTACCTATGCACCGCCAAATTATCTATTTATCTTGTTCCCTTCCCCCTTCTTAATATATTGTTTTCCTGTCTTAACTGCTACGTGCTTAGTGATGTTTCCATGTCTAATTGCTTCTTGTTAAATGTTGTTTTCTCTATTAAGGGAATCATTTGTTACTTAGTTTCATCATATTACATTGTTGGTTTAAATTAGTTTATTGGTGCTTCAAAGTATACTTTGGTTGGTCTTGTTGTGTAGTAGTAACTGATGAAGTTTCATTATTGTATAGATTTCCCGTTGTTTGGGTTTGAGCTATAAACGTTGTGGAGGGTTTTGAGTTAATTTGTGAAATGATTGTTCTTATTTTGTGATTGGTACAGATATGGTGGGATCGGTTTGCACGTCGTAACGGGAGGAATAAGGGTGAAATGTGATTGTCTGGTGGGATCGGATTGCGCGTCGCAATAAGGAGTAATAAGGGTGGACAGG
The DNA here is from genome assembly GCF_000393655.2 of Nicotiana sylvestris. Lineage (NCBI taxonomy): Eukaryota > Viridiplantae > Streptophyta > Magnoliopsida > Solanales > Solanaceae > Nicotiana > Nicotiana sylvestris. The sequence goes on along the minus strand of NC_091064.1, from coordinate 97,816,970 downwards.
TGGGATCGGGTTGCATGCCGCAACAGGAAGAATAAGGGTAATATATTGAGGAGTAATAAGGGTGGACTGGTGGGATCGGGTTGCACGCGGCAACAAGGAGTAATATGGGTGAATGTTCATATTATTATTGATTATATGGTGGGATCGAGATGCGCGCCGCATCATTTGTTGTTTATGTATTCTTCTTCTGCTGAGATTCATGATTGTGGTGTTGAAACTCTCTTAAGGATTGGTTATAACTGAGTATCGGTAGAACGATTGGGTTCTGTATTTATTAAACGCAACTTGTTGTCTTATTTCAATATGTATCTTCGTTTTTCCTTATTATAAACTGTTGCAGGATATATATTGTTTATATCCCGCCGTATCCTCGTCACTACTTCGTCGAGGTTAGGCTCGGCGCTTACCAGTACATGGGGTCGGTTGTACTGATACTGCACTCTGCAGTTTCTGTGCATATTTCGGAGCTGGTAGTGGCTGATCGAGAGGTCGGTTGCTGATACTTCATTCAGGAGACCCAAGGTAGTCCGCAGGCCCTGGCGTCCCCTCCTACATTCTATACCTCTGTTTTATTTACTTTCAAGACAAATGTATTTTCCTTTCAGACCAGTATTTGTAGTAATCTGTAGAAAGTTCGTGAGTTGTGACACCAGTTTCTGGGTGGGAACTATTCGGTTTTGTTAATAGCATAAGGATAATCTGTTAATCATGTACTTCCGTTTTTTATTTCCGTTGATTTAGTTTTTGTTAAATTTTTAATTATAAAAATGTAAAGAAAAAAGGTAAAATATTCTATAACATTGGCTTGCTTAGCGAGTGCAATGTTAAGCGTCATCACGGTCCGAAGGTGAAAAATTTGGATTGTGACAAGATGTGAGGTCTTGGTTGAGTACATGCTTTGGCATGAACTGTGTTGAACCACTAGAGTACCTGTGGACTGTTCTTATGACTTGAACCTACTTAGGGGAGCTCTGAAAACAATGAATCTTGTTGGAATCAGTAGAACAAATGCGTGTGCTCATCTCTGTATGCTACTGATGATTGCCTGATAATATTTCTGAGCCTAAAGTTATAAGTAATGAATTATGTCACTTGTGTTTTGTGATCCTGCCTGATTATGTCCCAACAGTGACTCTATGCATATACTTTGATATGGATTCTTCTAAGTCAATGCTGTGTCCTAAGTTACTTATGTAATTTGATAATGAATTGTAGCGTCCTGATTGCTTGAAGTTACTGAATCTTTGTGGGCCTGAACCTTGGAAAGTTTTATCATGATCTTTTATATCTACTGCTTGTGTTCTGGCAATATGGAACTACTAAGTTGACACTTCACTTGTGCCTAAACCTTTGAGGAAGATTATAAATGAATGATTAAGCGTATTTAGGTGTAAATTTGGTTCGTGGATAAATACCCCTCCCTGACACAAGCACTACTCGGAGTCCTTGAGACCCTGTGAACTTTGAAGTGCCAAGGACCCGCATGGAGATTTTATCCATGAATAAGGTCTCATTCTAAGCCTTTGGTCGTTAATTCTTATTAATCTCATCGGATTAATACTAAGTAAAATTAGTCTCATTGTATCCTTTACCCCCTTTATTATTGTTACTTGCAATATTATCTCCTATTGACTTTCACTAATTATCCCCTTTATTATTGTTACTTGCAATAAAACTTACCTGATTTTCGTTTCTTTAGCGTATTTAATCTTTTACAGTTTAAAATTAATCCTTTCAATAAATAAATAGTTTACTCACATTTATCGATGATGATTTTCAGCTTTAAGTGTTTTACAGATTCGAGAATGAAAACCAACACTTCTGGTAAAATTTCAAAGCAGATAACACACGATAACAGACTCTTTTCAAAAAAAAAAAAAAAACTAAAGACAGCCGTATAGTCTAAATTTACAAGAACAAACATTGACAAGTTTTAAAAAGAAGAATTTTTCACTACAACAGTCTTCAAAGACGAAGGTATATCCGATTTCCAACTTGAGACATATTTTTAAAGGGTAAATCTTTTGTTTTACAAGTTACATAACCTCACAAATAATATCTCCTTTTAAAATAGAATACATAACTTTTTCCCAAATATTGAGTTTTCAAAATATTTTACAAATCTTACTTAACTACTTTAGCCACTAACTACACAGACATTTCTTTCCCCAAACCTAGCTTTAGTTTAAGGATCCACTTCAGGCGGATTTTAAGGGATGCCTAACACCTTCCCCTTAGAATAATTAGAACCCTTATCCAAATCTCACCGATTAGCAGATCATTAGAATAATAATCTCATAAACCTATAATATACCTTAAAATATTAGGTGGCGAATCTCTTTTATCAACTTCTGAAGAATCATTAGTTGTATTTTATTTTGACTAGTGCAAAATAGGGTGCAACAAGGCCCAATCCAAAATTCTATGAACCAAGGCCATAACTTTTAAAGCCCAAATGCCTCTCCTCCACTGGACCAAACGCCAAATTTCAAATTATAGACCGGATAGTTCTCTTCAAGGGCTTCAACTGCCGTGATACGTAAGCAATCACCATACCATTCTGCACTAATAACACGCTTAGACCAACATATAAAGTATCACAATATGTTGTGCAAGTCCCCAAACCCATGGGCAACATCAACACTGGACAGCTATGGATGGAAACCCCTCCACAAAGATAGTAGTCAGCCCTCAACAAAGGGAAAAAACATCCCATATCATAGGCGAAACATCACCATAAATCGCCGGATCTTAACTGATATCGAGTGCTTAGCATCACGTACGAACAAGTATAAGGGGAATTGAAGATATAGGCTTCAAGGCGAGATAAAGTCGCACGATAAGAAATCAAAAAAAAAGAAATTTCCTAACATCTTATAGCCTCTCGGAGATAAGTAAAAATGTCTCTATAACGATACACAAGATACTACTATATCTGCTCGTAACTCGTGAGACCCTTAGAACCTAGAGCTTTGATACAAACTTATCATGACCCTAAATCCCCCTAAAGGTCATGATGGTGCCTAACATGCTCACTAGGCAAGCCAATACAATAACAATCATAATTATAAAGCAAATTCACCAAATCTTGATAAAATTCTCAATATGATAAGAAACATGAATAATCTCAAACTGATAACATAGATAAACTATCTGAGGCTGGGTCTAATACGACCACAACTATCTATACAGCCTCAAAATATGGTGTCACTACATCACGAGCATCTAAAAAGAGTAACTAATTATCAACTCAACAAATATCTGTCCAGAAAAGAATACAAAGACAGAAATACGTAAGTAGGGAAGGGGGACTCCATATGCTGTGGATCGGATAAAATATAGCATCTCATCACGAAGTCTCCAATATATTACTCCTACTCAACTCAATGGTACCTCCAATACCAATCTCAGAACTTGCACAAAAGCGTGCAGAAGTATAGTATGAGTATACTACAGACGATACCTAGTAAGTATCAAGTCTAACCTCGAATAAGTAGTAGCGAGGCTATAGGCATCATGATACTTACAATATAGATAAAGATAACAAAGATGGGATCAAAACAATAAATAATCTCATGAATAACAAGTATCAAAGATATTAATAGCCGAGAGATGTAAAGCATGCTTTTTCAATTCAAAGATAATCATAGCGCTGCTCAGATATGATATGTAAAGATGGCATGCTTCAATCAACGGACTCAAGGCTCCCAACTAGCATATATAGGTGACATGCAATAGTTACCATTTAAATAAATACTTCTAAATGAGTAAATAATATCTGTTCATGCTCAAGACCCTACCTCTTACCATAACCGATACAAAATCCATGTACCCTGATATAAAATTCATGTATTCCATACAAAATTCATGTATTACAGTAACCAATACAAAATCTACGTATCGACCCGATATATAATTCGTATATCGACCACGCTCAAATTAACATGGGTATACCTGACTCCGAGGGAATGGTAACAAATCCAAGCACAAAAAGAAGCTTGATAGCTCACCTATGATTAAATATCCGCTCATCATGTCATGTTCCATAATTGTATCTCAACCGCACGAAACTGTCTTTCGTGCCACAATTTGAGTCCAATTCAAGTATCCAAATATAACACATATGCTTGTGCCTAAGAATTAATAGATAAAAGATGCACAGGAACTTAATAATAATCATGTGAATATGTGCTCAAGAAATTTCTATATGACAGCAGATGATTCAAGCAATTCAACATATCAAGAACAAGCTCCCATATCTTCATAAATAACCATAAATCTGGGTATGATCTCAAACACGAATAAGAGGTGAATGTATTCATACAAGTCAAACAAATCATAAGTCAAGATGAGCACATAATTAAAAAAAGGCATAAAGTATCTCAATTGTACCCGGACATGATATAATTTTTGTAAGTGCATATACGCTCGACATCCCGTATATACACACCCCCAATACCATAAACACATAACAATCAAGTAAAATCCTAGGGGTTTCCCTCTTAATAAGATTAGCCATGAGACTTACCTCTTTCTTGCCTAGCCTCAATCAAAAATTGCGTCAAAACCTCGCTCCAGCCCTCAATCATGAAAATCCAAGTCAAGCTTCATCCAAGGAAGTCAAACAATGTTATAGGAAGTGAATAGAACTTCAATCTTTGATGAATTCCCAAAAAGTCAACCTGGACGCATGTGCCCGAAATTCGAAACCATTACTAAAATCCGATGACCCATAACCTACTGAGTCGAAATATAATTAGATCCAAATCCGGATCTAATCGATGGTCAAAATTACAAAATACAATCTCTTAAAAGTATAGGCAAAAACCCCAAATTTTCTTTCAATATTTTTGGATGTAGGAGTCCATGTAGATCCTTGAATTATAATCACAAATAGGTAGAAATCACTTTCCCTCTTGCCTTGCATGAAAATCCCCATGAAAAATCACCTATTTCCAAGTCTATGGCTTAGAATATGAGAGACTGAGTAAAAGTCTTGAAATAATATCTTAAATAATCTGCCCAGAAGTACCCTTCGCGAACACGGCACAAGTTTCGCATTCGCGAAGCACAAAACACTGCTGCTCAGGAAAATGCTCTACGCGATCGCGAAAGAGGCCATGCAATCGCGAAGGCCTGCTGCTCTCACAACATCGCGAAGCGTCTGACCAACCGCGAATGCATTAACCAGACACCGGCCACGCTCCCGTTCTACGCGAACACAATTAGAGACATGTGAACTCGTATACCAGTCTGCTTACAACACGTGAACGTGAAGGAACCATTGCGAACACGAAGCACAAAGCCCTGATTGGCCAAATTCTTCTCTGCAATCTTGATCCTAGCTCCGCGATCGCGAAGCACTCCAGAATACCAGCAACACAGCAGCTCCAAACTCAACCAAAATGGTCTGAAACCATCCCCAAACACACCTGAGCCCCTCGAGACTCCGTCCAATCATGAAAACAAGTCCAAATACATTATCCAAATTTATTCAAAGACTTGAAACATTGCAAATAATATTAAAACCACGAATCGAAGATTAAAATTATTCTCTTAACTTTCGAACATGCCTATTTCGTCGAACTCATCCGAATTACGCTCAGACATTCCGGATTACAGTTAAATTTTGCACACGTATTCCATCCAACTAAATGAAAATTTTCAAGGTCTCAAAAACACAATCCGAGTCTGATAACACCAAAGTCAACTTCCGTTTAAACTTATGAACTTTTTAAATTTTTTAAATAGCAGAATAGCCTAGTAGACACTTGTACTTGTCCCACTTGGTTATGCCGGTCCCAGTACTCTATAGTTTGCCAATTGAACACTTATACTTGTTCAAATTCTATATATTGATATTATGGTATTAATCATGATATTATGGTATATTTGGGGAAGATAGAGGAATCTTGAATGCCTTTCCAGATAAAAAATTAGGGTTTTTTGAACAAGTATAAGTGTTCAATTGGCAAACTATAGAGTACTGGGACCGGCATGACCAAGTGGGACAAGTACAAGTGTCTACTAGACTATTCGGCCTTTTAAAATTGCCAACTTTCAATAAATAGAACTAAAACCTTCTAGGAATATCCAAATTCATATCCGAACATGCGCCCAAGTACCATCACACAAACCCATTGAAATCATCAATCCCAATTCCAAGGTCGTTTACTCAAAGTCAAACTTTGGTCAACTTTTCATACTTAAAGTTTCCAAATCGAGAACCATTCTATCAAATCAATTCGAACCATATGAACATTAAAACTAACCATATACGCAAGTCATAATACAGCATATGAAGCTACTCAAGAGCTTAAATCATCGAACGAAATGCTAAAACTCAAAATAACTGATCAGGTCATTACAAGAACAAATTATTTGATTTGGCACCATCTATCTAGTAATAAGTATGTTTTATATTACTTTTTTCTTTGTTTACTGTATAAACGATATTTGCTATACATTTATTTCATGTTAGTTATAAAAGTTACATTTAATGTAAATGACTTCATGATGAAACCAAATAAAGCATTATTATTATTATCATTCTATAAAATATGATACCAACATTAATTAAACGCCAAAACTTTAATGCAACATTTTTCTAAGTTGTAAATGATATATCACTAATTTTTTAATGAATATCACGTAAAGTACATACGATATTTCGTAAATGTTGCAAATCTTCTCATTGGCATTCAACAAACTGTCAGAAATTTCAAAACTATATTTTATAAAGGTCACACGTAAATGTCATATTTTTTTACTATATTGCTTTATATGTCGGAAATTTTAAGTGACGTTTCCGGGATGTCGTAAACTAAATGTTGTAAAATTCTTACGATATTTACCTAAATATCATAAAATTTTATAGACAACAACAACAACTCAGTAATAATCTCACTAGTAGGGCAGGGGAGGATAGAGTGTATGCAGATCTTATCCCTACTTCGAGGGTAGAGAGACTGTTTTTGGGAGACCCTCGACTCAAAGACATTTACCGACATTTGATGCAATTTTTTATAGACATTTACCTATATGTCGTAGAATAAGTGTCGTAAATTTCTTATCGACATTTATGTGTCGTAAATTTCTTACCGACATTTGATGCAGATGTAAATTAAATGTAGGTAGACGAACTTGTGGCATAAAATAATGTAATACGATATTTATTAAATGTCGTCATATCTGCACTTTCTTGTAATGTTTGAAGGAAAATCCTACGAGAGTATGTCGTGGTTTTTTACTCCCTTTATACAAGGAGGTTTTCTACGTAAAAATTATTGTGGTCTTTCACTACTAAAAAAACTGAAATTAGCTACGAACTGCGCCGCTAAATCGCTCGTAGCTAACAGATTTTTTTGGTAAATCGCTAATCCGTCGCTAAGTAGGACGGATTTTGCTGTTTAGCTATAGAATTTTTTCGTCTCTATTTCCTATTATTTTTTAGTAGTATTTATATTCTGCACTTTACTAGTTGTTTCTATCTGTTTTGGGTGTATCAAAAAACTTGATTCTTCGTAAAATCGGATAAGACACAATTCACCTTCTTTCTTCTTGTGTCTAGGTGCACACTAAAATAATAAGATTGTACTTAACTTGTGGTTCCTGTCGTACACGGAAATAAGAGCAAGGCTATGTTCTAGTAATTAAACTAGATCCTTATGTGAAACTCCTGTTGGAATACACTTTCACGACTCTACCACCCAGTTAATTCTATTCCACTTAATTCCTCTTTCATGGCCATATATCATTCCGGCTAAGAAATGGAAAATCTTTTATCTACACGCCTTTATCAACGCTGTTTTTCGATAGGAAGACCGAAAGCTAATTATCGAGACTTTGAACTATCCGTACACATTAGTTCATACATGTTTGTTGCCAGGAGCAACAAGAAATGAATGATGTTGCTAGTTCTAGTTAAGAGAAAGGATTTATTATGTAAAGTTTTTCACCGACTAAATAATAAAGTAAATAAATCCAAACTTGAAGAGAGCTAATGCCACACCCCTTTTTTAACAAACTTCGCTAAACCCTCTTAATAAAAGGATTTCGCAAAAAAAGCTTGAAAAAAGTTTTCAATTTGAAAAGTGACAAAATTGTGTGTTCAAAAGGATTAACTTTAGAGTCGCCACCTGCCACCTGACATTTGATTTCGGTGTGTCAGGTCACCGTTTTTCCAAAAATAATAATTTTCCTTTCAAGACACTTTGAACTCTAAAACTAAGTCTACACCAGAATTTGGGTAAGGGGGTTCATTTGACTGGGGGAGAAGGTGTTAGGCATTCCCCGAGTCTCGTGAAAGTCACGGTTGTGTACTCGATCTAGTTGGCTTTTAAAATATTCAAGTTGAGGTGGAATCATGGAAAAGCAAAATAAACACACACGAAGCTCGAGGTCGTCCCCACCTAATAAAAAAGAAAAGTAAAAATAAAAATAAAAATAAAATACTACAAGTTCTACTATCGATCTCCAAGTACAAATACTTCAGGGCATACCCCGGAATAAAATATATACAAATCCTTCGGAGCATTCCCCGGATAAATTTAACTAAAAAAACAACCTCGAAACTAACAAAATCCTTGGTTAGGCAGTAGCCGGCCTAAACATGGTCCTAATGAATGATGCGACAAAGTAAATAAAAGGGACATAAATAGAAGAAAAATTCAACTCATGGTCATGTTCTTTTATCCTTCATTCACTTAACTATAATCCCCCGTGACAAGTAGGTGCACCAAACATTGATCCAATAAACCAAACAAAGAACCTAATCAGATAAATGTTCGCACATTTAAAGGAGAGGGCCAACTAGGGAAAACTATGGCACATCTACTAAGGACAGTGAATAAATCTATCCAAAGAGCATCGAAGTTTTCTATCACCCCATTTTTCTGTTAGTTCCTCATCAGGCAAAATACAGGCTAAGCAAGCTTATATTAATTAATCTTCCAAATCAATTGCATGTGACCGAACAAGTCTAACAAAGCACTAGCATAGAATTAATTACTAAACATAGCAGGAAAAGACAATCGAATGAAAGCCAAATATTCACAGGACTAGCATGGTAAATGTCACAGTAAAAGATAATGAAGCTTTCAAACAGTCATTCATGTGCTTAAACAACCAGAAGGAAAAGAAAATGCACCAAAACTTGCCGTTCGTCTACTAAAATATTTTTAGGAGTCAAGTAAGTTAGACACAAAATGACCATTTACAGAAAGCATGGAAAAGAACCTCGGACAAAGCTATAGAAGTGCTAGTCAATCACTTTCACTGTTTTTTAATCTTCACTATCAAAAGTTTACTCCGAACAGAAAGAATATTTCATTGGAACGAATACTCCAAACAGTCAACACAAATTCACATGATGGTATTGCAGCAATATGTAACCCAAATAAAACTAGCCATGACTCAAACTTCAGAAAACTCATCACAAAAAGCTGAAGAGGGAACAATAATAGGAATAACACATATTACACTAAGATGAACTAACAAACTCCAACCATCATTAGTGTTTTAATTCACACTCTTAGACATAAGAAGAAAAGAGAAAGAGATGAACCTGTTAAAGCTTTTCAATTAATCTCTCGGAAAATTACAACAGTTAAAATGAGCAACGACGACGAACTGCAACCGGAAGACTCGAACAGCAATTCCACAAATCGAACATCCAACTCTGCTTCACTCCGTTTCGAAAATCCGAATCACAAAGAAGAGACCACAATATTTGTTTTCGTCATTTTAAAATTGAATCAAAATCAGAGAATCAGGACCAAACCATTAAACCTTTCCTATTTTTTCTAAAAAAAAATCTCTATTTCGATTTTTCCTCCTCTCCAAGACTCCCTATTTTCTGATTATTTTTTTTTTTTGATTTTTTTTTTTTTGACTCTTTGAAATAAAAGAAAAAAACAGAAGCAAACCCAGAAAAAGGAAAAATAGATCTCTGAAAATCAAACCCTCCTCTTTTCTCCAATTTTCTCTGTCTCCTTTCAATCTCTATCCAGACCCAAATATATAGCACCCTCCCGAAGCTTCTCTCCTTCCTCTGCAAGAAATCGCAAAAACCCCTCAAAAATCCGAAAATCCCCACGAAATTCTCCGAAAAATCAAAACCAAAATCGGAAAATCTCTTATATTGGTGAGATAAGAGAAATGGAGGGAGTAGATCGAGTGCAACTCAATCCTACGCACCCCATTTTTCCTATTTTGCCTAAAAGAGAAATCCGAAAAATGAAAAATAGGAAAAAAAACGCGTAGAATCAAATCCTAATGATGAGCGGGGACCATGAGGGGACCATGTGAGTTAACTCGGCCGATTTACTGAGTTTTCCGGCGAGTACGAGTGGCAAGGGATGCGGGCAGGGGCTGGGAAAGGGGGGGGGCGATTTGGGTTGGGATTTAGGTTTAGGGTTTGGGAAATATTAGGATTTTATATGGGGTTAAAATGAAATGTGGGCCATTGGATGAGAGGAAATGAATGGCTGAGATTTAAGGCCAAAAGCGGGGCGGGGCGGGTAGGTCTGGCGGGTCGAAGGGGTTGGGTGTGGGTCAAGAATTAAGGGAATTGGGTTGCCCCAATTTGGGCTCAAGCTTGGTCGAATTTGGGCCTAAATTTGGGACTATGACTCTTTAAAATCCATCAATTAAGAAACACTTAAACCTTTTCTTCTCAAAATATAATTCAATTCTAATTAACTAGGGTAAATTATATAACAAAATGCAACTATATATTTTATATATATATTTATATATAAATTAATATATTAAAAATAAAAGTAGAGAAAAATACGTAAAAATCGTAGTAAAAATAAAAAATAAAAATATATTTGCTATAAAATACTGATGGCCTTAAGTTAAAAATAAGAAAATATATAAGGAAACTATTTTTTGTATTTTTTTTAAAATTTTTGCGCCTTTAAAAATAGAATTAAAGTTAATAATAAAGTGAAATCTTATAGAAATAAATCCAGACAAATATCCTACAAAAAATACTAGAACTATTAAAGGTAATTCGAAAGTTCAGGTCAAAATTACATGTCTACAGCTAAGACCGAGTATTGTGTATATATGCATAATTATGTATTGTTGCATTTTGTGAGTTGAAATAGATAGGACATATTACAGTACATCATAAGAAATATACGAATATCATAGCGACGACAGAAAAGATAATTTGATAATACAAAATTAAGAAAGGATAGATGAAGAGAAAATGATTATACAGTGTTCAATATAAACTTGTTAATTCTTCTTTAATACATAAATGTGAAGCTCAAGCTGTACTTTCTGATCTTCGTTAAACAAGTAGAAGCTCTCGTGCATTGCTCTGATTTCTCTTTCAATAGATTTCGATTTAAATTAGCTAGTGCTTTACGAAACCAACTTCAATGACGACACGATGTGTAATTAACATCTCCAATCTAAATTGACAATGAATTATAAAGTAACATTTCTTATCCTATTTAAAGTTGTACGCAGCAAAATAAAATACGGGAACACACACTTTTAGTTTTAGCAATGGGAGTACCTGGGCCTGGCATGAATTAGTTGGAACTGAAGATGCTTTTTTGAATTCACCTCCTTTAATTTATTTGCTTATTTATTTTCTCGCAAATTAAAGACTGAATCGTCGAGATCAGTCCCTTTCTGCAATGAACCTTATTAAATTTCCATCTTTAGTTTGAAGTTCTTTTCTTTAAGGCATAATAGGCCGGCAGATACTTATACTTGTTCGTGTTTGTCATCTCGGTTCCTATACTTAATAAAGTTTCATCCAGACATTTATAATTGTTCAAAATCAGCATTTTAAATTCCTCTGACTGTTGACCAAGTCTATGTGGCAACTTAACCGTTGAATTTGACAAAATACTTGTATTGCACGTGTATAAGGAGCGTGAATATATATATTTAAATCAAAAATGATTAAAAAAAAAATACAGACATAAATTAAAAAGTGAAAGAAGAGTGTTTCTTCTCTTTCACTTTCTGCCGCTTCAGCCACTCCCCCCCCCCCCTCCCTTTTTTTGATGTTATCCATCCTCCCCCATTTTAACCCAAAAACCATTGTAACACAGCCCTCCTCCACCACCTCTTCATCAACCAATAACTTCCCTAGACATCCGAAATCACCGCTAGATTAGCAGTATTTTTTGGGAAAATTTCTTTCCCACATCCCCATTCCCCAACTTTTAAGATGAGCTTTTGCAAAGAAAATAAATAAAAATAGTGGAAGAAGATTGCTGATGAAATATGTTTCCGACAAGTTTATCTGTAGCGAAATTTCAAAAATTTTGGGTGAAGTTTTTGGTGATGATAGTCTTTTGGTTGGTTATTTCTAATGGCATGTTCTTTTGGTGGTTAGGCAATTTTACGATTTGGGGCTAAATACAGAAAAATTTATCAGTTTATTCTCTTGATTATTTGTAACCTAACATTATTTTGAAGGTGTTAGTAAAGGTAGAGGGAATACTGGGGAATAAAGAAGGTGGTAGAGGAGATGGTGGAATGAATTTGTTTAAAAAAATATGAGAAATAAATTAATGATGATGTGTCAAAAAAAATCTGACGGGGACACTGATGTTGTTGGGGCATATATTATTAACCATGTATTTGGATATAGTATATTCTAATAATTATCATGGTTAAAAGTCTAAGTGGGAGATTGTTGAGATATATACTATTAACCATGAGTTTGGTTTAGATATAGTATTTATTATGAAATAATTGTTTATTCAGTTTTAATAAAGTTTTAAATAGATCATATAATAGTCTGTGTCCTTTGCTTATATAGTAGATGATTTAGTGTATAGAGTTTAGCTTATACACGGAAGATTAAATCATCGGTTCTTATAAGTATAAAGTTTGAGTTCACAATCTAATGATGGAATTGGACAAACCATCAGGAATGATTGTAGCACAAGATTAAATATAATTAATCTTGATTATGGGAATGGTTTAATTCCAACTTCTTGTGCTAGTACATTTTGTATGTATTGAACGGACCAGGTAGAGATAAGTATTTTATACTGACTTAATAAAATAAACTCTCTAGCCATTAAATGTACTTATACTCTTAATCTTGATATAATTATTATTAGCTGTGTATATTATTATTGTTTTGATTTATTAAAAGGCGAGATTCTTTCGTGGGTCAATATGCCTGGTAAATTGGATAATAATAATATACATTGGCGAAGTAATAGTTAGTTGATGGAATCCATGTCTCAGTTTAGAGATTGATGATATACCTTTATGAAAGCTTATAAGTTTTCATGTGTAAACCCGGCCGGTGGATTTTGTATCCGACACATGAAATAAGTTAAGCGAAAGTCTAAAGGAAATAATCAATAAATTAAATCGTCAGTAATTTAATTTAATTGATTCGTATCTGAATCTTAACATGGGGAGTTAAATAAGATTTAATGGATGAATTTCGAAATTGAATAAGGAGTGTAATTACGAATTTTTAGTGGAATAATTCGTAATTAATTATGGTGGATATTAATTTCGAAAATTACAAATTAATTCCATAATTGGAAGCCTTGTTAATTAAATTCTGTGGTCCCTACTGTGCCTAAATAATAGGAAATAAAGGAATCCTTTTTCTGGTGGAAAAGAAAACCTAACAGGTTTTGGAAAAGGGTCTTAACCCTTAAAACTTGTGCTATAAATACATAAGGTTTTCCACCTAGAGGGATGAGTACATGGTGGCTGAAATTTTCAGCCAAGTTTTCCTAGAAATTTCGCCCACACGAAATTGCTATTTTCGGGTATTATTTGGGTAACACAGTAGAAGACCGTGGAACGTTCGAGGATCACGATTGTGCGGGTGATGGAGATTCCATTGAGAAGTTATGGAACTGAAGGCTCACGTGGTAGAAGAGATATGTTCACGCTTCAAGAGGTAACCCGTGAAATCCCGTTTATGCTAGTTGTCTAAATTACATGTGATTTTGATACTGGGATTGCTTCCGCTGCATATAATAATCCATCAATTGGTATCAGAGCTCACTCACATCTAATTAGATAACTAAGTTTTTCATGAAACAAGAATATGGTGTTTATGTGCATTTTTTGAATTACATATATATGTGGTTTTCTGAAAAACTGCACTGCTGTTTTGTGAATTAACTGTGCATAATTTATGGATTATTCTTATAATCATGAGATATATGTTTTCTTATTGATATTTGATTGAGATTATCTGAATTTTTTGGGGTAAACCCTAGAAAAACGCAAAACCTGTTTTTGACCGAATAGCCGGAATTTTCGGAGGTCTGCGAACTTGACGGACTCCGATTGAGCTGAAATTTGGTGGGTCCATCGGAAACGACGTGGTGAGAAAACCTCACTGCTTATGCAGTGAATCATGGTATTTTTCAGCGTTTTGAGGTCGTTTGGACTGTGTTTTGGACGTTTTTCTATTTTCTGGAAATTATTTCTTAATAATTTTAATTCTTTTTAAATTCAATGGTGTTGGGGATGACTCCCCATGGTCCCCATGATTAAATACTAGTCATATAATAGGTTTACACATTGACTATTAGCAAATAAACGTGTTGTTGTATTAAATTCAATAATAGAGGTGTAAGATTTTATTGACTAGGTCTTACAAGGTATAATTCATATTGTGTAATGATATAATTATTTTGTAAGAAAGTAAAATTCTCTATTTGATATCCTGGATGACTAATGATTGGAGCGTTTGGCATGTTTGTGCATAAAAAATTTCTTAAATTTAAGTTTATATTTTCATGCCCTACTGTAATCACGTGATTTTTGCCCAATATGAGAATTACTCCCAAAAAATTCAAAAATAAAATGATTTTTCTTTGATGTGCAATTTTGTGATATTTTGTGATATTTTGAATAATTATTTGTATTTGTCTGTGCATGTTTATTTGCTAAATTAATAAAAAATACAAAAATATGTCGCATTTTGCATGTAGGATTTAATTCTACAATTGTTAGTAATTAAATTTGTTTTACAAAAATTAAAAATTACAAAAATAGGCATCGTTTGCATTTTTAGCATTTAATGTCCAAATATACAATTTTATGCTTAATTAATACTTAATTGTGCGTTAATTGTTATTGGGAGTTAATTTGCGCTTTTATAACTTAATTTAGTTCTTAATAATAGTTTAAGTATTTTTATAATTTAGTTTTAGAAAAATAAAAGAAGAAAAGAGAGCGAAAATATAAATAAAGTCGGAATTGGGCCTTTTCTTCAATTTCAAGCCACAGGCCCAAAAAATGGCCCAATCTTCACTACGACCCAGTCCATTTTGAACTGGGTCAACCCGGTCCATAACCCAACACCCTATTATCTTGCATTTCAAAAAAATAAAACAAAGAAAAACAAAAAAAAAGAATAGTAAACCCTAAAAATGCCTAAGCATCCGCCCCCCCCCATTTCTCCTTCTTCTTCCTCAAAACTCCAAAGCACAACCATGGCTTCCCTCACCAACGTCGACCACCCTCCACCACGACCACCCCATCACACTCACACACACACGCACCAACAACTCCATAGCTGCCCTCCTCCATCGAGCTTCGTCATCCATGGTGAGCTCAAAGCTCATCCATGGCTTCCCCAACTACGTCGCCTGCTTCTTATTCTTCTTCTCCACTGTTGTTACTACCATGGTTGCGTCACTGCTGCCAGCTTCACGTCGCCATGGCTGCTGCCAGTTTCTTCTTCGTCCTAGCTCACCCTAAGTCGCCGGAAAACTCGCCATGCCCGCGACCACTTCTGCCTCATCACCATGGCTGCACGTTTCTACTTCACACTGTTTCTTCTTCCCACAGCTCGCCATGGCAGCTGTCACTGCTGCTCTGCGATGCTACAGCTCGCCGTGGCCAGCTTCTTCGGCTTTCTTCTTCGTCATCCAAACAAATCCCATTGCAGCTGCTTCGGTCCAGTTGAGTTCGCATACCTGATTGAGTTTTGGTCGATGTCGTCGATCACTGTTCGAGTTCGTCGTTGGTTGGTCGTTGTTCGTCGTTGGTTGGTCGTTATTCGTCGTTTCATTTCCGGTTAGTTGGTCTTTTGAATCTCATTTATCGTCCATATTTTGTTTGGTATTTTTCGGATCCAAAATCGATAAATGATTCAATTCTTGTTTGGTTTGTTCTTCATTGAAATAATTTTCTAGTTTGTTCATATGTTTTGATTGAATTAATTTTCAGATTTCAAATGGAAAGTTAATTAGTGGTTTTTTCATGTTTATTTCATGTTTGTTTTATTGTTAGAATAAATATTTGTTAGTTTGATGTTTGTTAGATTCAAATTGAAGTTTAATTGATTATTTCTTCAATTTGTTTCATGTGTTTATGTATTTTTAGAAATTGTTAATATTGTTAAGTTCAAGTTTAAGTTCATAATTGTTTCTAACAACAAATCTTGTTATTTGTCTAAAAGATTTTAGTTGTGTTGAAGGAAATATATTGATTTAATCGTTTGAATCCGTCACGTTTGTTGTTTAATATAGATTTAATTCATGTTCATACTTTGTTTGGATGATCTTGAATCCGAATTTTGTATAGTTTAATTTCTTGTTTACCATTTATGATTATTTCTTGAATTGTTCTCATAATCTTGTTTAAAGTTTAATATAAGAATTGTTTGTTGTAATGTTGTTAGAGTGGATTTTAAGTTCAATATGATTGAATTTAGAAATCTTCATACTTTGTTTGTTGTTGGTGTTGAATCAGAAAATAGGATTGTTTGTTGCTAAAATATTGTTCAATCAAATTTTAGTTGTTCTTGGTTGTTCAATTTGTGTTCATGTGATTTGTTGTTGAAATATTGTTAAAATCATGTTCATGTGATATTGTTGTTATGATGTTCATCCGTGTTCATATTGTTGTTTGAACATTGTTAGAAATTGATCATATTGTCTATATTTTGGTTAAGTTTGATTAATTGATGTGTTATAGCTGATGGGTAGTTTGGTAAATTTGTAATACGTTCAGGGGTAGTTTGGTAATTTCAGTAAGGTCGGAAGGGGTAGTTTAGGAATTGTACATTTTGTAATTGTTTATTTGAAGCATGGGGGACAAAATGAAATGGGGTGGGTTGTGATATGATTATTTAATATAAAGGGGGGACAAGATTTAATTTAAAGGGGAATCTTGCATTATTTTAAATGAAGCATGGGGGACAAAATGAAATGGGGTGGTGTGATATGTTTATTTAATGTAATGGGGATGAGTGGGAAGATAATGGGTTTGGTAGAGAAAGGGATTGATTTTAATTGATTAAAGGATGGGGATTATATATATAGAGGTCTGAAAAATGGACAAGAAATACAGACAGAAAAAAAAAGCTGAACATTTATTCCGAAAAAAAACATTGAAACTCTCAAGAAAAGAAAAACATACAAAGAAAAAAAAATTGAAAATTAGAAGAGAAAGTAGTACACACCTGATAAATATTCTGGTATACAGGTGTAGAAATTAAGGGTTGAAGATTAACTAGCCTTTCAAAAATCTGAAAATTTCCCTTGGTTTCTGTCCATTATTTTCGGCATTCCTGGATTTTATTTTGAATTTTTCAAAGCTGTCACTGGGATTTTCGTTGACTGGTTATTGCTGGTTATTGTTGTTGTTGCTGTGTTACGTATTACGTTGCTGACTTTCTTCTTCTTATATTGACAATATCAGGTACACAACTGTAATTTTGGCATTTTGTAAGCTGAAATGAAGAATGGAGTGTTAAATTTTTAATTTAGTTTAATTTAATTTTTTGTATTGTATTTAGGTTATTCATGTATTATTATTCTGTAAATCACTGTCATCGGCATAACTAGGCATATTATAGCGACATATTAAATAACGCCTTTACCAGATTATTAGGAAATATATTTAAGCCTGATTATTAATTAAAACTGTTTAATAAAAAAAATAGAAGAAATAACGTAAAAATGGCGTTATTGAATCAGTTTTGCAAAAATTAACTAAATTCCTTATTCATAAGGTTTTTCGTCAACGATAAGTTAATCGGAATCATGTAGTCAATTTCAGTTAAAACATGAATTAGTTTGCGAATAAGTATTAGGACATGATGTGAATTAAAACAAAGTTAGTTAAGGTTAAATGGTTTAAATTTTTTAGAAATATGGTTTAGTAATCAAGTTTTTTTTTCTTTCTTTCAATTTTCAGTATTTGTAAATAATTAGTTTCAATAAGCTTAAGTCTTACTAACAATTTGAATTTTAATCCAACTATGGGATAATTTTTTTATTTTATTTTTTATTTTATTTTTCGACAATTCCATGTTGTATTTATGATTATAATTTTATTACTTTCTGTTAATATTTGTTTTTCTCTTCTATTTAATATGTTATTTTCAAGAATGTAGATATTGATTTTATATTTATAGATAAACTTGGTAATAATAAAAAGGTAGTCATTAAGGGATATTCTTAAAATAAGGAAGGATTTCGCTAAAAATAAATAGATGTAAATAATACAAATTTACAGGATTCTCCAATCTCATTTATTTATTTAATTATTTTAAAAAAAATTACTTAGAATTTGGGATGGATTGTTTAGTGAATTTCACTTCCTTCCCCAAAGATAATGACGCGCTAGACTCTTTAGGCGCGATTTAATTAATTTTACCTTCTTAAACTCGGATGCGCATTTCATGCGACCCAAATCTAAATCCTAAAACATCAAATAAAATATGTTTCGTATTGTGGGTGCATTTCATGTGACACAATCCAAAGATATGTTTTAAGCGATGTTCACATTCCTAAAAAAATAATAATTATAATAATAAAGCGGTAAAAGATAAAATTTGCACATGGTTCATAATTGTATTAAAAATCAGATAAATAAGCCGAATATAACAGTTGAGCGACCGTGCTAGAACCACGGAACTCGGGAATGCCTAACACCTTCTCCCGGGTTAACAGAATTCCTTATCCGGATTTCTGGTACGCAGACTGTAATATAGAGTCATTCTTTTCCTCGATTCGGGATTAAAATTGGTGACTTGGGACACCCTAAATCTCCCAAGTGGCGACTCTGAAATAATTAAACCAATCCCGTTTCGACTGTCCTTTAATTGGAAAAAACTCCCTACGCACCTCGCGGTGCCGGAAAAAGGAGGTGTGACAGCTCTGGCGACTCTGCTGGGGACTTAACCCAGAACCAGTGGTTCAGGGTTAGAAATTCGAGCTCATATATGTAGCGAAGAAGAAATAACTGGGGGGTGTGTTTGGTGCTTGCGCGAAGAAGCTTGCAAGCAGGAGCAGCTGGCCATGGTGAGCTCAAGCAGCAACGACGCAGCAGGAGTAGTGCTCGACGAGCAAAAACGCAGCCAAGGCAGCGGCGAAGCAGTCGGGGAGGTCGACGTGGATGGCGGTGACGTTGGTTGTTCTGAGTTGGACGTAGCGGGCAGCAGAACGCTCATGATAGTATGAGGTGAAGAAGAAGAACCAACCATGATCAGTTGGAGCTCGACAAAGACGCAACAGTGGGGTTTTCTTCGGAAACCAGCCATGGTTGCTCCAATTGTCAAGTTTTCCGGCGATTGGAGGGGTCATTTGGAGACGAGGAAGAAGATGGAGACGTGATGTGAAGACCCAGAAGATGGAGACGTGATGCCAAAAAATGGCCCAATCTTCCCTACGACCCAGTCCATTTCGAACTGGGTCGACCCAGTCCATAACCCAAAAGACCCAATACCCCTATCTTGCATTTCAAAGACACAAAACAAAACAAAACAAAAAAAAAAAAAACCAAAAACCCTAAAAATGACCTAAGTCATCCGCCCCCCCCCCTATCATTCTTCTTCCTCTTTTCTTCCTTCTTCCTCCAAAGCTCCAACCCAACGTCCATGGCTGCCCTTCACCAGCCCCATCGACAACCAACTCTTCACATAACGTCTCCATCTTCTTCCTCGTCTCCAAATGACCCCTCCAATCGCCGGAAAACTTGACAATTGGAGCAACCATGGCTGGTTTCCGAAGAAAACCCCACTGTTGCGTCTTTGTCGAGCTCCAACTGATCATGGTTGGTTCTTCTTCTTCACCTCATACTATCATGAGCGTTCTGATGCCCGCTACGTCCAGCTCAGAACAACCAACATCACCGCCATCCACGTCGACCTCCCCGACTGCTTCGCCGCTGCCTTGGCTGCGTTTTTGCTCGTCGAGCACTACTCCTGCTGCATCGTTGCTGCTTGAGCTCACCATGGCCAGCTGCTCCTGCTTGCAAGCTTCTTCGCGCAAGCACCAAACACACCCCCAGTTATTTCTTCTTCGCTACATCCAGTGCGTCGACCTTCTCCATCATTTGCCGCTACTGCTGAAGCAGAAGCTCCGTCCCCAAGTAAGAAAACTGGGGCAGAAATTATGTTTCTAAATTTTGAAAAAAAAAAGAGTTTGATTCCAGAGGTTGTAATACTTTACCCATTAAAGTTATTTTGAATTTTATATCCTTTTCTTCTAAAACCTATATTGATATCCAAAAAAAAAAGACCTTCCGATCAGTATCCGAGAGGTGTTAAGATAAGCAAATGAAAACCAAGAATAAAACGTCGGTCCCTGACTGAATGAGGATCATGAATTGAAAGAATTGATAGCCAAAAGAATTCCCGGCAGAGAAAAATCTTATCGGCAACACTCCAATCCCAAGCTGAGAAAATAAGATGAGAGAGTCTTATCGGCGAAAACCTTCACAGGCGCCATAAGGCGACGTAAGCTGAGAAATACAAAATGAGAGAGTCTTATCGGTGAAAACCTTCACAGGCACCATAAGGCGACGGGAGTTGTGAGAAATGAGAGAGCCTTGTTAGTGAAAACCCCGCGAAGGGCACTATAAGGCGACAAGATAGATTGACGGAAAAGATCCGTATTTTGCGAAGAATTGGGCACCTATTTATCCCCAGCAAGTGAAGACATCAGAAAGTTTGATCGACACAAATAGACTGGGTTGATTAATCCGGAATGCACAACATGATCATTGGAATCGGTTGTATCACCCAGATAAGTTCATTTTTTTCCATCATTTGTCCAGAAAGATTTTCTCATTTTTCTATCTTTTCATTTCTTTGTTTAAAAGAATTTTTCTAGAAATTTATGTTTTAAGAAAGGTCTTTCAGAGCTTACTACCAGTTGCCAAAATGGTACAACATAAAAGGTGAAAAGGGTAATCCAGAGACAAGGCAATAAGACAAAAGACGTTGATTGCCAGGCCGAATAATACTGTCCTAAAATGGCAAGGAAAGTACGGGGAAGAGCCGGAAAAAAAAACGAACAAGCAGAAAAACGATCCCCAACATGGCTTACATGTTGAGGAAATTGTAAGCCAAGTTCCAAGACGATCCCCAGAGTACTCCGACCGAATATCGACCAAGCTCCGAGGTGGTCGGACAACACAGAAGTGGAAGGGAAGAAAGGAAAATCCATCTTCGGCAAAATAACCTCCAGAAATTTTTGAGATACAAAATGGTGAAGGGATAAATGGAAAAACCATCCCCAGCAGAATGTTATCCCCAGCAAATAACATCATCCCCAACAAGTTTTGAGAACGCCGAACAGGAATAAGGGAAAGGGAACAATCATCCCCATCAGGAGTGACATGACCACTCGCCATATTTCAAAAAAAAAAAACTAACTAAATTTTCTTTGATTTGAACAGGAAAATAAAGTGTTGATGATGGCCTAAAGATACGCCATAAGAAAGATCGCCAGAATTGGGGCAGAAAATTTTCTGCCACAAGTGGAAATTTTCTCGGAGAATCGAGGAAACAAATTCAAATTATTCTTTACCAATTAGGCGCCCACCAGTATAATGCGGGAATACATTTCTGTCTTTTCATTTCATGTTCTAGGTCACCCACCAGTATAATGCGGGTATGCATTTTGTCTTTTCATTTCTGTTCTAGGTCACCCACCAGTATAATGCGGGAATACATTTCTGTCTTTTCATTTAAGTTCTAGGTCACCCACCAGTATAATGCGGGAATACATTTCTGTCTTTTCATTTAAGTTCTAGGTCGCCCACCAGTATAATGCGGGAATACATTTAAGTTCTAGGTCGCCCACCAGTATAATGCGGGAATACATTTCAGTTCTAGGTCGCCCACCAGTATAATGCGGGAATACATTTCAGTTCTAGGTCGCCCACCAGTATAATGCGGGAATACTTTTCAGGTTCTAGGTCGCCCACCAGTAAAATGCGGGAATACATTTAAGTTCTAGGTCGCCCACCAGTATAATGCGGGAATACTTTTAAGTTCTAGGTCGCCCACCAGTAAAATGCGGGAATACATTTAAGTTCTAGGTCGCCCACCAGTATAATGCGGGAATACATTTCAGTTCTAGGTCGCCCACCAGTATAATGCGGGAATACTTTTCAGTTCTAGGTCGCCCACCAGTAAAATGCGGGAATACATTTAAGTTCTAGGTCGCCCACCAGTATAATGCGGGAATACTTTTAAGTTCTAGGTCGCCCACCAGTAAAATGCGGGAATACATTTAAGTTCTAGGTCGCCCACCAGTATAATGCGGGAATACATTTCAGTTCTAGGTCGCCCACTAGTATAATGAGGGAATACATTTTGTCTGTTCACTCCATATTCTAGGTCGCCCACCAGTATAATGCAGGCATACATTTCAGTTTTCCATTTCCAGGTCGCCCACCAGCATAATGCGGGCATACATTTCATTTTTCCATTTCCAGGCGCCCACCTGTATAACGAGAGGAATACTTTTCAGTCTTATACTGCAGATTTTGAAGTCAGTAACCCCACCGGAAGGCAAAGGTTACAACAAGAATCCCCAGCAGGAAACAATAAAAATTCCAACACCGGAAGGCAGAAGGTTGCAACAAGAGGTCACAGCACAAACTCAAGTGCATGTGTCAAAAGAAGAAAAGTACCGGAAGAAATGCAAGCAGACAAGGAAGCAAGACAACAAAAACAAATTGTACTCTAGCCTAGCTTCTTGTTTTCTTTTAAGCACGTTGTAACAAGGAGATCGGAAAGCAGTAGTAATAGCATGCAACAACAGTAACAGTGCAGTCCAACGGTAGTCCCAGCTACCAAAGTTTCCCGAACTACATTGACCTGATTCTTGTTTAGCCCAGGATATGTAGGAAACCTTTGAAGCAAAGGTTCGGTCAAATCTTTTTCAAAAAATGCTTCAACGGAGTACTCGAATGGGCAAAAATCGCTCGCTTTATCTTTGCACGAAAACCCTTCGTGTCTTCGGGCAAAGAGGGGCAGCTGTAAGCACGTGATTTTTGCCCTATATGAGAATTACTCCCAAAAAATTCAAAAAATGAAGTAATTTTTCTTGGTGTGCAATTTTGTGATATTTTGAATAATTATTTGTATTTATCTGTGCATGTTTATTTGCTAAATTAATAAAAAATACAAAAATATGTCGCATTTTGCATATAGGATTTAATTCTACAATTGTTAGTAATTAAATTTGTTTTACAAAAATTAAAAATTACAAAAATAGGCATCGTTTGCATTTTTAGCATTTAATGTCCAAATATACAATTTTATGCTTAATTAATACTTAATTGTGCGTTAATTGTTATTGGGAGTTAATTTGCGCTTTTATAACTTAATTTAGTTCTTAATAATAGTTTAAGTATTTTTATAATTTAGTTTTAGAAAAAATAAAAGAAGAAAAGAGAGCGAAAATATAAAGAAAGTCGGAATTAGGCCTCTTCTTCAATTTCAAGCCACAGGCCCAAAAAATGGCCCAATCTTCCCTACGACCCAGTCCATTTCGAACTGGGTCGACCCAGTCCATAACTCAAAAGACCCAATACCCCTATCTTGCATTTCAAAGACACAAAACAAAACAAAAAAAAACCAAAAACCCTAAAAATGACCAAAGACATCCGCCCCCCCCTATCATTCTTCTTCCTCTTTTCTTCCTTCTTCCTCCAAAGCTCCAACCCAACGTCCATGGCTGCCCTTCACCAGCCCCATCGACAACCAACTCTTCACATCACGTCTCCATCTTCTTCCTCGTCTCCAAATGACCCCTCCAATCGCCGGAAAACTTGACAATTGGAGCAACCATGGCTGGTTTCCGAAGAAAACCCCACTGTTGCGTCTTTGTCGAGCTCCAACTGATCATGGTTGGTTCTTCTTCTTCACCTCATACTATCATGAGCGTTCTGCTGCCCGCTACGTCCAGCTCAGAACAACCAACGTCACCGCCATCCACGTCGACCTCCCCGACTGCTTTGCCGCTGCCTTGGCTGCGTTTTTGCTCGTCGAGCACTACTCCTGCTGCGTCGTTGCTGCTTGAGCTCACCATGGCCAGCTGCTCCTGCTTGCAAGCTTCTTCGCGCAAGCACCAAACACACCCCCCAGTTATTTCTTCTTCGCTACATCCAGTGCGTCGACCTTCTCCATCATTTGCCGCTACTGCTGAAGCAGAAGCTCCGTCCAAACAAAACCAAATTCAGCTGCTACTGCTTCAGCTTCTGCTTTCGACTGTGTATCGCTATATTTCGTGTTCGAGCTTTGTTTCAGGTTTGGTCGTCGTCGTTTGGTCGAGTTTTGGTCGAGGCTCGTCAAAACAGTCCGTACATATTCGTTTCGATCCGGTTAGTAGTTTTTGAGTTTTATTTTTGTTCGTATTTCGTTTGGATATTTTTCGAATCTAAAATCGGCAAATGTTTGTTTTGTTCATGTCTATGGTTGGATATTTGATTTTTGGTTTTATTCATGTTCATGTGTTTTATTAAAATTAATTTTCAGATTTCAAAATGAAAGATTAATTAGTTATTTTTCATGTTTATTTCATGTTTGTATTGTTGTTTAAGTGAATATTTGTTAGTTTGATGTTTGTTAGATTCAAATTGAAATTTAATCAACTATTTCTTCAATTTGTTTCATGTGTTTATGTATTGTTAGAAATTGTTAATATTGTTAAGTTCAAGTTTAAGTTCATAATTGTTTCTTCGTCGATCTTGTTATTTGTTTAAAGAATTTAGTTGTATTAAAGGAATATATTGTTTTAATCGTTTAATCTGTCATGTTTGTTGTCTTAAAATAGATTCATTCATGTTCATACTTTGTTTGGATGATCTTGAATCCGAATTTTGTATAGTTTGATTTCTTGTTTACCATTTATGATTATTGCTTGAATTGTTCTCATAATCTTGTTTAAAGTTTAATATAAGAATTGTTTGTTGTAATGTTGTTAGAGTTGATTTTAAGTTCAATATGATTGAATTTAGAAATCTTCATACTTTGTTTGTTGTTGTTGTTGAATCCAAAAATAGGATTGTTTGTTGCTAAAATATTGTTCAATCAAATTTTAGTTGTTCTTTGTTGTTCAATTCGTGTTCATGTGATTTGTTGTTGAAATGTTGTTAAAATCGTGTTCATGTGATATTGTTGTTATGATGTTCATCCATGTTCATATTGTTGTTTGAACATTGTTAGAAATTGATCATATTGTCTATATTTTGGTTAAGTTTGATTAATTAATGTGTTATAGCTGATGGGTAGTTTGGTAAATTTGTAATACGTTCAGGGGTAGTTTGGTAATTTCAGTAAGGTCGGAAGGGGTAGTTTAGGAATTGTACATTTTGAAATTGTTTATTTGAAGCATGGGGGACAAAATGAAATGGGGTGGGTTGTGATATGATTATTTAATATAAAGGGGGGACAAGATTTAAATTAAAGGGGAATCTTGCATTATTTTAAATAAAGCATGGGGGACAAAATATAATGGGGTGGTGTGATATGTTTATTTAATGTAATGGGGATGAGTGGGAAGATAATGGGTTGGGTAGAGAAAAAGTATTGATTTAATTGATTAAAGGATTTATGGGATGTGATATATATATGTGAAGTCTTGAACACAAGAAGAAGGACAAGAAATACAGACAGAAAAAAAAAAGAGATTGAAAAAAAAAAGCTGAACATTTATTCCGAAAAAAACATTGAAACTCTCAAGAAAAGAAAAACATACAAAGAAAAAAAAAGTTGAAAATTAGAAGAGAAAGTAGTACACACCTGATAAATATTCTGGTATACAGGTGTAGAAATTAAGGGTTGAAGATTAACTAGCCTTTCAAAAATCTGAAAATTTCCCTTGGTTTCTGTCCATTATTTTCGGCATTCCTGGATTTTATTTTGAATTTTTCAAAGCTGTCACTGGGATTTTCGTTGACTGGTTATTGCTGGTTATTGTTGCTGTTGCTGTGTTACGTATTACGTTGCTGACTTTCTTCTTCTTATATTGACAATATCAGGTACACAACTGTAATTTTGGCATTTTGTAAGCTGAAATGAAGAATGGAGTGTTAAATTTTTAATTTAGTTTAATTTAATTTTTTGTATTGTATTTAGGTTATTCATGTATTATTATTCTGTAAATCACTGTCATTTGGCATAACTAGGCATATTATAGCGACATATTAAATAACGCCTTAACCAGATTATTAGGAAATATATTTAAGCCTGATTATTAATTAAAACTGTTTAATAAAAAAATAGAAGAAATAACGTAAAAATGGCGTTATTGAATCAGTTTTGCAAAAATTAACTAAATTCCTTATTCATAAGGTTTTTCGTCAACGATAAGTTAATCGGAATCATGTAGTCAATTTCAGTTAAAACATGAATTAGTTTGCGAACAAGTATTAGGACATGATGTGAATTAAAACAAAGTTAGTTAAGGTTAAATGGTTTAAATTTTTTAGAAATATGGTTTAGTAATCAAGTTTTTTTTCTTTCTTTCAATTTTCAGTATTTGTAAATAATTAGTTTCAATAAGCTTAAGTCTTACTAACAATTTGAATTTTAATCCAACTATGGGATAATTTTTTTATTTTATTTTTTATTTTATTTTTCGACAATTCCATGTTGTATTTATGATTATAATTTTATTACTTTCTGTTAATATTTGTTTTTCTCTTCTATTTAATATGTTATTTTCAAGAATGTAGATATTGATTTTATATTTATAGATAAACTTGGTAATAATAAAAAGGTAGTCATTAAGGGATATTCTTAAAATAAGGAAGGATTTCGCTAAAAATAAATAGATGTAAATAATACAAATTTACAGGATTCTCCAATCTCATTTATTTATTTAATTATTTAAAAAAAATTACTTAGAATTTGGGATGGATTGTTTAGTGAATTTCACTTCCTTCCCCAAAGATAATGACGCGCTAGACTCTTTAGGCGCGATTTAATTAATTTTACCTTCTTAAACTCGGATGCGCATTTCATGCGACCCAAATCTAAATCCTAAAACATCAAATAAAATATGTTTCGTATTGTGGGTGCATTTCATGTGACACAGTCCAAAGATATGTTTTAAGCGATGTTCACATTCCTAAAAAATAATAATTATAATAATAAAGCGGTAAAAGATAAAATTTGCACATGGTTCATAATTGTATTAAAAATCAGATAAATAAGCCGAATATAACAGTTGAGCGACCGTGCTAGAACCACGGAACTCGGGAATGCCTAACACCTTCTCCCGGGTTAACAGAATTCCTTATCCGGATTTCTGGTACGCAGACTGTAATATAGAGTCATTCTTTTCCTCGATTCGGGATTAAAATTGGTGACTTGGGACACCCTAAATCTCCCAAGTGGCGACTCTGAAATAATTAAACCAATCCCGTTTCGACTGTCCTTTAATTGGAAAAAACTCCCTACGCACCTCGCGGTGCCGGAAAAAGGAGGTGTGACAGCTCTGGCGACTCCGCTGGGGAATTCTTAACCCAGAACCAGTGGTTCAGGGTTAGAAATTCGAGCTCATATAAATTGTTATATTTGGTTTTATCTGATTTTTACATGTTTGAGCCTAATGTGCTAAATGCTGCTTTTACCGCTTTGATATTACGTGAACTGTGTATAAACTGTGCCGAAACCCATCTCCTCTCTGAGTCTTCTAAATCATGAAGAAGGGTGTACTTCGTACGACTTCTTTTCTGTATAGTGTAAAATCCCAATTTAGAACGAGGTTCGGACAAGTTGCTAAGCCGGTGAAGCTTCTGTATTCCCGGTACGCTACCCCCCCTCGGCTCGAGCTGTCCGCTCGGGTAAGCCAGGTCTAGAACAAACACCCAGGTTCTGAACCTAGTATAACAAAGCCACATGCCGGATCCCTAGTAGGAACGTTTGTTTGCATCACGTGCATCTGACTTTGGAGGCTCAACACAGGGGTTGGGTCTGTCTAGGACAGGTGCACCAAAAATGAAAATGACCATCCTGATGCATCTTATTTGTTTTATGTGCATTTATTTGCTCGGTCTTGCATGTTGACCGGCTTCTGAGTCTCGGGAGTGTAAAAAATAAAATAAAATAAAAATAGCAAGTGGAAAGTTAGATGATTAATTTAGAAAAATCAGTGTCCAAGTACTGTCGAAATGCTGCCGAATTTTTTTTTTTAAAAAAAAACATATATATTTTTACTTTTAGAATTGTTTGTTTGCCTAGAAAGCAGAAAGTGTGTAGGAATAAATCTTTTATTTTAATTTGCTTTATTTTCAAAAAAAAAAAATTGTTTTCAAAAATTAGTTAATTTATAGCATGAACTACGCGGGTCTGATTTTCACCGGATGTGAGATCAGAGGCAAACCTCTTTGGTTTCGGCTCACCGTATTCAAAAAAAAAAATCCAAAAATATTTAACATTACTCACTTCTTTAGAAAGTTTTTCTTTTAGACCTCAATTTTTTTCTTAAAAAAAATAAAAAAAATATATTTCCTTTTAATCTCAAAATCCCAATTATTTGTTTAAAAAATATTCAAAATAAAATTCAAAAATATTTTTCTGTAGTATTTCTTTCATAAATTCAGAATATTAGTTCAAAAATATTTCCTTTCTCCTTAAAGGTTTTTTCAAAAAAAAAAAAAAAAAAAAATTAAAATCCAAAAAATATTTCTTTAGAATATAGATAGTTTTTAAGTCAAATAAAAGTTTTTCCTTCTTTAATCACTATAATAAATGTGCAGGATGAGCACAAGTCAAAATGAACCATTCTCAGTGTGTAGCGAGGTCCCTTCGCAACTCCACATGTGGTGGAATGATATGGGAAAGGATAGTATAAAGATAGTGGAAAGAGTTTTGGGAGGTTTTGTCGATCTGTTGAATATCAAGCCAAGGACAGATATCATCGAGGCTCTAATACCGTTCTGGGACCCAACACGCAACGTGTTTCGTTTTGCTGACTTTGAACTTTCACCTACACTAGAGGAAGTCGCCGGATATGCGGGGTTGAATGGGAAACTAAGAGGGCAGTATTTACTTTCACCAAGACCAGTATCTCCGCACGCGTTCTTGGATTTGCTAAGCATTAGTCGGAAGGTGCAGAATGATGATTTGTCGAAGGGATGTTGTACTCTCCAATTCTTGTATCAACGGTACGGAATTCCTCAGGGTTTGGAAGAACCAAACCTCGGATTAATTCACACTGGGAACAGAATCAAGTGGGAAGCAAGACGTACTTTGGCATTTATCACAGCATTTCTGGGAGTTGTGGTCTGTCCCCGCAAAGATAAAAAAATAGAGATAGGCCTTGTAGGGATGGCCGATGTTGCAATCAAAAGAACCGACAGTACTGTGGTTCCTTTGATTTTGTCTGAAATCTACCGAGCTTTAACTATATGCCGAGAAGGAGGCAAGTTCTTTCAGGGATGCAATCTGTTACTCCAGCTGTGGATGCAAGAACACCTCCATCACCGAGTGGGATACATGAACCACGGGTTGACTGAGAGAAACTGCATTAGCGGCTTTGAGAAACGAATGACAGGCGTCATATTTCCCGAAGGCGTCGAAGCATGGCTTGCACAATTGAGGTCAACAACAGCCGACCAAGTTGAATGGGCATTTGGGTGGTTGAATGATACTGAGGTAATATACATGGCGGCCGAGGAATGTCATGTTCTTTTGATGGGACTTCGTAGCATCCAACCATATGCTCCTCATCGGGTACTGCGCCAACTAGGAAGATTTCAGGTAATTCCCACTGATGAGGATCTAAGCAAGCACGCCATTGAGTTGAGTCCAGGAGTCGTGTTCCCCGAAGGAAAAATTAGAAAGCTGTGGCACGAATGTAGATTCCTTGAACCCAAGACTATGGTTCGAGAGCTGGCTAAGGGTGAGGTAGACCCAAAATACGATGTTTGGTTCGGGAAAAGGTTCCAGATTCGTCAGAGGCCTGCCAAAAGAGCTCACGTCCAACAATTTACGGATGATTCGCAGGAACAGTGGGGCTGGTTAGTGAGAGAGGAAGGCTACCGGGTTGAAATCGGGAAGCTGAAGCGACAAATTGAAAGGCTTATGTTTGAAAACAACGTTCAAGTAGCCTCAGAGCAGGGTGAGAAGAACAAATTAGCCAAAGAAAACCAGGCACTGAAAGCCCGAATTCGCCAAGTCAGTAAGAGTGATAGCGACCGACAGAAACGTCGCTCTGATGAAAGGTTGATAGCGGAATTGAGAAATCAAGTCAGCCAAAGCCGAGAAGACTTGGAGAGATCCCAGGCTTGTATAACAAGAATGCGGGTCAGGTGGGCTACAGTTACAACATCACGGAGAGAGCACCTATGGCAAGTAAAAAGGGACTACGAAATGAGTGTTGCGACATTGAGAGAGATAAACTCCATTCTCAATAATCGGGTCCTCAAACAAGCCCAGGATGCTAGAACATATAGAGAACACTGCTATGAGTCGATAGCCCGGATGGAAGAACAAATGGAGAGGTTCCAAGAGCAGCTCATTGACAATACTCGAATATTGGGACTAAAGAATCAACGGATAGAACAGCTGTGCATAGAGAGGGATAGAATCAGGGGTAGGATCAATGATATAGGGCGCTATATCACCACGAAGTGCCTAACATGTGAAGAGATGCCTCGTGATGTCCTATTTGCCTCAATCATGGGTTATGTCCATCAGATCATGGAGGAACTAAAAAGCTTGCAAAGAAGCCTGGCCCCCAAGCCCGCGGAAAGGCCGAATGATGCCTCGCGGGCACCAAAATTCAAAGCTTTAATGTATCCCTAGTTCAATCTTGCACTTGTTTGTTTTTCGAGTCTGTTGTCTACCCATATGTTTTTTCCTTTTCTTCAAACATTCTCAAAAAATATATATATATATATATATATATGTATTTTTTGTTTTTTTTTGTGATGGCTTGTAATAGCATTATTTTGAGTAATAAAAAAAATATTTGGTCTTATGGCACGAACTACGCTTGGTCTGATTCGTGCGGGGTCACGATACGTAGGCAATCTCTATAGGATTCGACCGTAATTATAAAAAAATATATATATATATATATATATATATATATATATATATATATATATATTTGTCAGAGCAAAAATAAGCCGGGATGATGCATGCGGTCAGAGCAAAAGCATGTTAGAAATGATTAACTGCCTAGGAGCATTGCATCCCTCTAACGTGCAATTACAATATCTGTTAAGACTCTAACACTGACAAGTTTGTTGTTTTTCCAATCAATATCAGTTAGTTGTTAGAGCGTACTGGCACCGTACCATTATCAGACAAGATCAAAAGGTCCTATACCAGAAAGCATGACTGGGTCAGACAACAGCGTTGAGTCAGAAAAAACGGCCAATCAGATGCTGAAGGAAGCCCTGGAGAAAATGGAAAAAATGAGGCTAGAAATGAATGAAATGCAGATAGCCTTAGCTAGAGCCCAGAAGGGGCAAGAACTACCCGTTACTCCTACCCTCCAACCAACACACACGCCGGAATACCCCTCTCCCGGTCCTTCAACAAGTTTCCCAAGCCATCACTATTATCAGGGAAGAGAGGCTTATGATTCCCAAGCTCCACCACCCACTCAAAACCCTCCTCCACCAAATGTTCCCGTCTTTGTGGCACCTCCCCCAGCCCCATTGCACAGATCATCTAGTGAGCCACTGTTTCAGGCTCACGATACACAATATTACCCCCCTGAACTCACATTCAAAGCACCCGAGCCACATACCTATAATCCCCACTTTGAGGTCCCGGCGGAGATTGAAAAGCCGGCTAAGAGCCCAGAGCAGGACGAGGTGATGCGGAAATTTAAAAGCCTGGAGCAATCCTTCAGGAACATACACGGGTTAGGTAACCAGGTCAGCGTGGCTTACAAGGATCTATGCCCTTTCCCTGACGTTCAATTACCAGCAGGGTTCAAGATGCCCAAGTTCGATTTATACGAAGGGCATGGTGATCCTATGGCACATCTACGGGGTTTTTGTAGCAAAATGAGGGGAGCAGGGGGCAAAGATGAGCTATTAATAGCTTACTTTGGCCAGAGTTTGAGCGGGTCGGCATTAGAGTGGTATACAAGACAAGATCCGAGCAGGTGGTACACCTGGGATGACTTGGCACAGGCTTTCGCAGGACATTTCCAATACAACCTTGAGATAGTCCCAGACCGTCTCACATTGCTAAAGCTCGAGAAGAAACCCGGAGAGAGCTTCCGGGAATTTGGGTTCCGATGGAGAGAACAGGCAGCCAGAGTTGATCCCCCAATGAGAGAAGGAGAAATGGTGGATTACTTCTTACAAACTCTCGAGCCAACTTACTTTGGTCACTTGGTGACGTCAGTTGGCAAATCATTTAATGAAGTGGTGAAAATGGGAGGTATGATAGAAGAGGGACTTAAGTCCAATAAGATCCTGAGTTATTCGGCAATTAAGGCAACAACTCAGGCCATTCAGAGCGGCACGGGAGGTGCGCTAGGGAAGAAAAGGAGAGAGGAGGTCACGACATTAGAGGCCGACAATTGGTCCAGATCTAGAGGTCCTTCCCCTCATTACCAACCCAGACCCCATCGTCTAAACTACCCACACATTCCAAATTACCCTCCACAACCCTACTACCAACCACAAGAACAACATTTCACCGTCCATCAAGCCCAGACATACACCCAACCTCCGGTTCGCCCACAATGGCGCGCGCCGGTTCCCCACAATACATACCCACCTCCACATAACACATACCCACCACCACAAAACACCTATCCACCACCAAGAGCCTACAGGAACCCTCCAGGGATGGGTTTCAGGGGAAATCCGGCCGCCAGAAATGAAAGATTGCAGAGGCAAAGAACTTTTACTGAGTTGGGGGAAACTTATATTGCCTTGTTCCACAAATTGAGGCAGTTGGGTTTATTAAATCCTGTTGAGCCTAGATTACCAAATCCCTTACCCCAAAATATGGATCACTCGGTAAGATGTGAATATTGTTCGGGAGCTCCCGGACATGATACCGAGAAATGTTGGAGGCTGAAACATGCAATACAAGATCTTATTGATACCAACAAGATCGAGGTACAGGCACCGGAGGCACCCAACATTAACCAGAACCCATTGCCAAAGCACCCTGAAGCCCACATGATCGAACTTGTGCACGAAGGAGGGGAGCCGAAGAAACCCTCACAGACAGTGATGATGATCCGTGCCACTCCGAAAGAAAAATCGATCAATGAGGAAGCAGGGGTACAGTTGAAGGGGGAAGATGTCAAGCCAGTGGTGATATTGGGGAAGAATCCATCTGCCGCTACAAGGAAACCAGAACCAGCCAAGTTGGTAATAACGGGAGCATCATCTGCACCCGTGGTTGTTGTGAAGGGGGTCTGCAGGGAACCGGTCATCATAAAACCAGTAGTCCAAACACCAGTGATTGATAGCAAGGCTGTGCCTTGGAAGTATGAGAAGGCAGTAGTGATGTACAAGGGACAACAAGTGGAGGAGAATAGTTGTGAGGCGCAGGGACTGACTCGATCAGGATGGTGTTTTGCTCCGGCGGAGTTGAGAAGACCCAATCCAGCTGCAACAAAGAAACCTGTGTCAGAAGAAGAAGCTGAGGATTTCTTAAAGAAGATGAAAGTGCAGGATTACTCCGTGGTCGAACAGTTGAAGAAAACACCGGCCCAGATCTCACTGCTATCATTATTAATCCATTCGGATGAACATCGTCGGGCCCTGATGAAGATACTGAATGAAGCTCATGTGCCCAATGAGATTTCTGTAAATCACCTGGAAACGATTGCCAACAAAATTTTCGAGGTGAACAGGGTAACATTTTCAGATGATGATCTGCCAGTGGAGGGCACGGAGCATAATAAAGCTCTCTACCTAACTGTCAAATGTGAAGATTCGGCAGTTACTCGGGCATTGGTGGATAACGGCTCAAGTGCCAATATTTGTCCATTATCCACCCTGAACCAATTGAAGATCGACCACGGAAGAATCCAAAAGAATAGCATTTGCGTCCGAGGATTTGACGGAAATGGAACAGCCACCGTGGGGGATATTGTACTTGAGTTGACCATCGGTCCAGTCCAGTTTACCATGGAATTCCAGGTATTAGATGCTACGGTATCTTATAACCTTCTGTTGGGACGACCGTGGATCCATGCAGCCAAAGCAGTGCCATCCACCTTGCATCAGATGGTCAAGTTCGAGTGGGATAGACAAGAGGTCGTGTTGCACGGCGAGGACACTGCGTGCACCGTAGGAGGCGCCATTGTACCCTTCATAGAGACCAATGATGACAAAGGTCCCTGGGTCTACCAGATTTTTGATGCAGTGTCGGCAAACAAGATCCCCGAGGGTGAAATCATTCAGCATCCTAGGATAGCTTCCGCAACGGTTATGATGGTTTCAGAAATGCTGGGTAATGGGTTTATGCCAGGAAAAGGCTTGGGAGCTGAACTTCAGGGAATTGTTCAACCTGTTTCCTTGCCCAAGAATTTGGAGACCTTTGGGTTGGGGTTCAAACCGACTGCGGCAGATGTAAAACGAGCGCGGAAAATGAAGAAGAAAGTTTGGTTTCTTCCCAAACCTGTGCCACGTCTCTCAAGATCTTTTGTTAGAGCAAGCGCCAAGGGGTCACCGGTCCCGAAAGTTCTCGGGCCATTGATTGGGATTGACGGGGATCTGAATCAGAGCTTCGAAAGATTGTTCACTGATGTCAATATGGTAGAAGTCGGAGAGGGTTCCAGCGGAACAGACATACAGTTTATGGGGCCTGAGGCCAAAACCAACAATTGGACGGTTACTCCTCTTCCTACTCGGGGAGAGTCCTGGTAGTAGGCTTTGATTTTTGCTTTCTTATTATTCGGATCATTCAGGGTGTAATCCAAATCTTATTTTGTCTTGTAAAAGTGTGAACCCTGTTACCCCGCATTTTAATAAAATTCTTTTCTTGTCTCATTTTAATTTTGTTTTATTCTTTTCTCTTTCTGAACAGTTCTCTTTTTACTGGTTCTAATGACATGGCATGCACGACGGATCTTCGACCTAGTCTAATAAATCAATCTGACTCTGATTTAATGATACAAGAGATCGATTATGACGATGAGTCTGAATATGATGAGGATAAAGCCTTCGAAGAAATAAACCGAGAACTATGCCAATTTGAAGAGAAACCCAAGCCTAATCTGAATGACACCGAGGCTGTAAATCTAGGGGATGCGGATAATGTCCGAGAAACCAAAATCAGCATCCACATTGAGCCTGGCATCAGGGAAGAATTAATCAAAGCACTCATTGAGTTTAAAGATATTTTTGCATGGTCATATGACGACATGCCGGGTTTAAGCACCAAGCTAGTGGTTCACAAATTGCCCATTGACCCGGCATGCCTTCCCGTCAAGCAGAAACTGAGGAAGTTCAAGACAGATATGAGTGTGAAGATTAAAGAAGAAGTAACCAAGCAGCTGCAAGCAAAGGTTATTCGGGTCTCTCGATATCCTGATTGGTTGGCTAATGTGGTGCCAGTACCAAAGAAAGATGGGAAGATCAGGGTATGCGTCGACTACCGTAATCTGAACAGGGCAAGCCCAAAGGATAACTTTCCATTGCCCAATATCCATATCTTGATCGACAATTGCGCCGGGCGAGAAATCGGCTCCTTTGTGGATTGCTACGCTGGGTATCATCAGATTTTGATGGATGAAGAAGATGCAGAGAAAACAGCTTTCATTACGCCATGGGGGACTTATTGTTATCGGGTAATGCCATTCGGTTTGAAGAACGCTGGGGCAACGTACATGAGAGCAATGACTACTGTGTTCCATGATATGATACACAAAGAGATCGAAGTGTACGTAGATGATGTGATCATCAAATCCAAGCGTCAGGAAGACCACGTAGCAGACCTTAGGAAGTTTTTCCAAAGACTTCGAAGGTACGACATTAAGCTCAACCCAGCCAAATGTGCATTTGGTGTTCCATCTGGAAAGCTGTTAGGATTTATCGTCAGTCGGCGAGGCATTGAGTTGGATCCGTCAAAGATCAAATCCATCCAGGAATTGCCGCCACCGAGGAACAAAACAGAAGTAATGAGTCTGTTGGGAAGGTTGAACTATATCAGCAGATTCATCGCTCAGCTCACAACAACTTGTGAACCCATCTTTCGATTGCTGAGGAAAGATGCCGCGATAGAATGGACGGCAGAATGTCAGGAGGCATTTGACCAGATCAAAGGTTATTTATCCAATCCACCTGTATTGGTTCCACCTGAGTCGGGGAGGCCATTAATCCTTTATCTAACGGTCCTGGATCATTCGTTTGGTTGCGTGTTGGGTCAACACGACATCACAGGAAGAAAAGAGCAAGCCATCTATTATCTCAGCAAGAAGTTTACAGTCTATGAGAATAAGTACACTCAACTTGAGAAGACATGTTGTGCTCTAACTTGGGTAGCACAGAAGTTTAAGCATTATCTGTCGTCACATACTACATACCTTATTTCACGTCTGGATCCATTAAAGTATATTTTCCAGAAGCCTATGCCCACAGGAAGATTGGCAAAATGGCAGATATTACTCACAGAGTTCGACATTGTCTATGTGACGAGGACGGCCATGAAAGCCCAAGCATTGGCCGATCACTTGGCTGAGAATCCTATTGATGAAGAATACGAGCCTTTGAGGACGTATTTTCCAGATGAAGAAGTGATACATATAGAGGAGTTAGAACTGAATGAGGAACCAGGGTGGAAGCTTTTCTTTGACGGGGCTGCTAATGCAAAAGGAGTTGGAGTAGGAGCAGTACTTATTTCAGAAACAGGACATCACTATCCTGTTACAGCTCAGCTACGTTTCTATTGTACCAACAACATGGCTGAATATGAGGCATGCATTTTGGGCCTACGATTGGCTGCAGACATGGATGTTCAGGACGTCTTGGTCTTGGGAGACTCGGACCTCCTAGTACATCAGATCCAGGGTGAATGGGAAACACGGGATTTGAAGCTTATACCATATCGACAATGTTTGCACGATCTGAGCAAGCGATTTCGATCAGTGGAGTTCAGACACATCCCGAGAGTTCACAATGAGGTTGCCGATGCTTTGGCCACTTTAGCATCGATGTTGCACCATCCAGACAAAATCCATGTTGACCCATTGTATATTCAGGTTCGTGATCAGCATGCCTACTGCAACATAATAGAAGAAGAAATGGATGGCGAGCCATGGTTTTATGATATCAAGGAATACCTCAGGATGGGGATATACCCGGAGCAGGCAACCGGAGATCAAAAGAGAGCCATTCGACGACTGGCAAATGGATTTTTCCTCAGTGGAGGAATGTTGTACAAAAGAACCCCAGATCTGGGATTGCTGAGATGTATTGATGCAGGTCAAGCCACGATAGTGATGACAGAGGTACATGCTGGAGTCTGTGGGCCCCATATGAGCGGATATGTGTTGGCAAAGAAGATTCTGCGAGCGGGATATTATTGGCTCACTATGGAGCATGATTGTATCAGTTTCGTACGAAAATGCCATCAGTGTCAGATACACGGAGATCTGATTCATTCTCCACCAACGGAATTGCACACAATGTCCGCACCATGGCCATTTGTAGCATGGGGCATGGATGTCATTGGGCCTATCGAGCCGGCAGCTTCGAACGGTCACAGGTTCATTCTGGTAGCCATCGATTATTTCACTAAGTGGGTTGAAGCCAAAACTTTCAAGTCTGTAACCAAGAAGGCAGTGGTGGATTTCGTCCATTCCCATATCATTTGTAGATTTGGGATCCCAAAAATAATAATCACGGACAATGGTGCTAATCTTAACAGCAACTTGATGAGAGAAGTATGTGAACAGTTTAAGATTACACACCGTAATTCCACCCCGTATCGGCCCAAGGCGAATGGAGCAGTTGAGGCAGCCAACAAAAATATAAAGAAGATATTGAGGAAAATGATTGAAGGATCCAGACAATGGCATGAAAAGCTACCATTTGCGTTGTTAGGATACCGCACTACTGTTCGTACTTCAATAGGTGCGACTCCTTATTTGTTGGTATACGGAACTGAAGCAGTAATACCAGCAGAAGTTGAAATTCCTTCCCTTCGAATTATCGCTGAGGCCGGGATTGACGATGATGAATGGGTCAAAGCCCGACTAGAGCAGCTGAGTTTAATGGATGAAAAAAGATTGGCAGCAGTATGTCATGGCCAGTTGTATCAAAAGAGAATGGCAAGAGCATACAATAAGAAGGTGCGCCCCAGAAAATTTGAAGTAGGGCAACAAGTATTGAAACGGATCCTCCCACATCAGATTGAGGCAAAAGGCAAGTTCGCCCCGAATTGGCAAGGGCCGTATATTGTGACCAGAGTATTATCCAATGGCGCTTTACGTCTGACGGATGTTGAAGGAAGATGCGTCGACATGGCTATCAATTCTGATGCAGTCAAAAGATATTATGTGTAATTTCTTTTGTTGTTTATTTGTTTGTTTGTACTTAGTGCTTATCGGATAATGAAATGACGGAGGCAATTCTTTCTTCTATCCAAACACTTTTAACCTTTGCTTTACCCCTTTGAGCCATACTTATCTTTTTATACCCCTCTCTTGGAATCATTAATGAAAAATGTATGAAAAAAAAACTTTTTGAAGGTCGCAAGAAAACAAAGGAGAAGTGAACTACGTTTGACCTGATTCCTCAAAGAGGATACGTAGGCGCCTCACGGTTCGGTCATAGGGTAAAAAAAAAAATCAAAAGAAAAATCCCCAAGTAAGAAAACTGGGGCAGAAATTATGTTTCTAAATTTTGAAAAAAAAAAGGTTGATTCCAGAGGTTGTAATACTTTACCCATTAAAGTTATTTTGAATTTTATATCCTTTTCTTCTAAAACCTATATTGACATCCAAAAAAAAAGACCTTCCGATCAGTATCCGAGAGGTGTTAAGATAAGCAAATGAAAACCAAGAATAAAACGTCGGTCCCTGACTGAATGAGGATCATGAATTGAAAGAATTGATAGCCAAAAGAATTCCCGGCAGAGAAAAATCTTATCGGCAACACTCCAATCCCAAGCTGAGAAAATAAGATGAGAGAGTCTTATCGGCGAAAACCTTCACAGGCGCCATAAGGCGACGTAAGCTGAGAAATACAAAATGAGAGAGTCTTATCGGTGAAAACCTTCACAGGCACCATAAGGCGACGGGAGTTGTGAGAAATGAGAGAGCCTTGTTAGTGAAAACCCCGCGAAGGGCACTATAAGGCGACAAGATAGATTGACGGAAAAGATCCGTATTTTGCGAAGAATTGGGCACCTATTTATCCCCAGCAAGTGAAGACATCAGAAAGTTTGATCGACACAAATAGACTGGGTTGATTAATCCGGAATGCACAACATGATCATTGGAATCGGTTGTATCACCCAGATAAGTTCATTTTTTTCCATCATTTGTTCAGAAAGATTTTCTCATTTTTCTATCTTTTCATTTCTTTGTTTAAAAGAATTTTTCTAGAAATTTATGTTTTAAGAAAGGTCTTTCAGAGCTTACTACCAGTTGCCAAAATGGTACAACATAAAAGGTGAAAAGGGCAATCCAGAGACAAGGCAATAAGACAAAAGATGTTGATTGCCAGGCCGAATAATACTGTCCTAAAATGGCAAGGAAAGTATGGGGAAGAGCCGGAAAAAAAAATGAACAAGCAGAAAAACGATCCCCAAGACGATCCCCAACATGGCTTACATGTTGAGGAAATTGTAAGCCAAGTTCCAAGACGATCCCCAGAGTACTCCGACCGAATATCGACCAAGCTCCGAGGTGGTCGGACAACACAGAAGTGGAAGGGAAGAAAGGAAAATCCATCTTCGGCAAAATAACCTCCAGAAATTTTTGAGATACAAAATGGTGAAGGGATAAATGGAAAAACCATCCCCAGCAGAATGTTATCCCCAGCAAATAACATCATCCCCAACAAGTTTTGAGAACGCCGAACATGAATAAGGGAAAGGGAACAATCATCCCCATCAGGAGTGACATGACCACTCGCCATATTTCAAAAAAAAAAAAAAACTAACTAAATTTTCTTTGATTTGAATAGGAAAATAAAGTGTTGATGATGGCCTAAAGATACGCCATAAGAAAGATCGCCAGAATTGGGGCAGAAAATTTTCCGCCACAAGTGGAAATTTTCTCGGAGAATCGAGGAAACAAATTCAAATTATTCTTTACCAATTAGGCGCCCACCAGTATAATGCGGGAATGCATTTATGTTTTCATTTCATGTTCTAGGTCGCCCACCAGTATAATGCGGGCATGCATTTATCTTTTCATTTCATGTTCTAGGTCGCCCACCAGTATAATGCGGGTATGCATTTATGTTTTCATTTCATGTTCTAGGTCGCCCCCCAGTATAATGAAGGAATACATTTCTGTCTTTTCATTTAAGTTCTAGGTCACCCACCAGTATAATGCGGGAATACATTTTTGTCTTTTCATTTAAGTTCTAGGTCACCCACCAGTATAATGCGGGTATACATTTATGTTTTCATTTCATGTTCTAGGTCGCCCACCAGTATAATGCGGGTATGCATTTATGTTTTTATATTCTAGGTCGCCCACCAGTATAATGCGGGTATACATTTCAGTTTTCCATTTCTAGGTCGCCCACCAGTATAATGCGGGAATACATTTCAGTTCTAGGTCGCCCACCAGTATAATGCGGGAATACATTTCAGTTCTAGGTCGCCCACCAGTATAATGCGGGAATACTTTTCAGTTCTAGGTCGCCCACCAGTATAATGCGGGAATACTTTTAAGTTCTAGGTCGCCCACCAGTAAAATGCGGGAATACATTTCAGTTCTAGGTCGCCCACCAGTATAATGAGGGAATACATTTTGTCTGTTCATTCCATATTCTAGGTCGCCCACAAGTATAAATGCAGGCATGCATTTCAGTTTTCCATTTCCAGGTCGCCCACCAGTATAATGCGGGCATACATTTCAGTTTTTTATTTCCAGGTCGCCCACCAATATAATGCGGGTATACATTTTCATTTCATGTCCAGGCGCCCACCTGTATAACGAGAGGAATACTTTTCAGTCTTATACTGCAGATTTTGAAGTCAGTAACCCCACCGGAAGGCAGAAGGTTACAACAAGAATCCCCAGCAGGAAACAATAAAAATCCCAACACCGGAAGGCAGAAGGTGGCAACAAGAAGTCCCAGCGCAAATTCAAGCGCATGAGTCAAAAGAAAGAAAAGACGCGTCTTGAAAAATGGTGTGTGAACATTAAATCATGTCCAACCTAATGAATCTGATGAAGATAATCGTGTCCCCAGAGGAACCGCCAAAAAGCTTAATGAAGAAAGCCATGTCCCCAGCGGACCGAACAAAATGATGAAAACTGGTATTCAAAAAAAAAAAAAAAGTCAAGGGCTAGAAGTCTTGGTAAAAAGGCACTAGAGGAAACACAAACCGACAAAAAGCAAGGCAACCGGAGCAAGGGGGAAAACAGATAAGATTCTGTAATTTCTAGCTTAGTCCAGCTTCTTATTTTTTAAGCATGGTGTAATAAGGAGGTCAGCAAATAGTAAAAGTAGCATGCAACAGCAGTAACATTGCAGTCCCATGGTAGTCCCAGCTACCAAGACTTCCCGAACTACATTGACCTGATTCCTGTTAAGCCCAGAATATGTAGGAAACCTTTGAAGCAAAGTTTCGGTCAAATCTTTTTCAAAAAATGCTTCACACGGAGTACTCGGATGGGCAAAAATCGCTCGTTTTATCTTTGCACGAAAACCCTTCGTGTCTTCGGGCAAGGAGGGGCAGCTGTAAGCACGTGATTTTTGCCCAATATGAGAATTACTCCCAAAAAAATTCAAAAATAAAATGATTTTTCTTTGATGTGCAATTTTGTGATATTTTGTGATATTTTGAATAATTATTTGTATTTGTCTGTGCATGTTTATTTGCTAAATTAATAAAAAATACAAAAATATGTCGCATTTTGCATGTAGGATTTAATTCTACAATTGTTAGTAATTAAATTTGTTTTACAAAAATTAAAAATTACAAAAATAGGCATCGTTTGCATTTTTAGCATTTAATGTCCAAATATACAATTTTATGCTTAATTAATACTTAATTGTGCGTTAATTGTTATTGGGAGTTAATTTGCGCTTTTATAACTTAATTTAGTTCTTAATAATAGTTTAAGTATTTTTATAATTTAGTTTTAGAAAAATAAAAGAAGAAAAGAGAGCGAAAATATAAATAAAGTCGGAATTGGGCCTTTTCTTCAATTTCAAGCCACAGGCCCAAAAAATGGCCCAATCTTCCCTACGACCCAGTCCATTTCGAACTGGGTCAACCCGGTCCATAACCCAACACCCTATTATCTTGCATTTCAAAAAAATAAAACAAAGAAAAAAAAAAAAAGAATAGTAAACCCTAAAAATGCCTAAGCATCCGCCCCCCCCCCCATTTCTCCTTCTTCTTCCTCAAAACTCCAAAGCACAACCATGGCTTCCCTCACCAACGTCGACCACCCTCCACCACGACCACCCCATCACACTCACACACACACGCACCAACAACTCCATAGCTGCCCTCCTCCATCGAGCTTCGTCATCCATGGTGAGCTCAAAGCTCATCCATGGCTTCCCCAACTACGTCGCCTGCTTCTTATTCTTCTTCTCCACTGTTGTTACTACCATGGTTGCGTCACTGCTGCCAGCTTCACGACGCCATGGCTGCTGCCAGTTTCTTCTTCGTCCTAGCTCACCCTATGTCGCCGGAAAACTCGCCATGCCCGCGACCACTTCTGCCTCATCACCATGGCTGCACGTTTCTACTTCACACTGTTTCTTCTTCCCACAGCTCGCCATGGCAGCTGTCACTGCTGCTCTGCGATGCTACAGCTCGCCGTGGCCAGCTTCTTCGGCTTTCTTCTTCGTCATCCAAACAAATCCCATTGCAGCTGCTTCGGTCCAGTTGAGTTCGCATACCTGATTGAGTTTTGGTCGATGTCGTCGATCACTGTTCGAGTTCGTCATTGGTTGGTCGTTGTTCGTTGTTTCATTTCCGGTTAGTTGATCTTTTGAATCTCATTTATCGTCCATATTTTGTTTGGTATTTTTCGGATCCAAAATCGATAAATGATTCAATTCTTGTTTGGTTTGTTCTTCATTGAAATAATTTTCTAGTTTGTTCATATGTTTTGATTGAATTAATTTTCAGATTTCAAATGGAAAGTTAATTAGTGGTTTTTTCATGTTTATTTCATGTTTGTTTTATTGTTAGAATAAATATTTGTTAGTTTGATGTTTGTTAGATTCAAATTGAAGTTTAATTGATTATTTCTTCAATTTGTTTCATGTGTTTATGTATTTTTAGAAATTGTTAATATTGTTAAGTTCAAGTTTAAGTTCATAATTGTTTCTTCGTCGATCTTGTTATTTGTTTAAAGAATTTAGTTGTATTAAAGGAATATATTGTTTTAATCGTTTAATCCGTCATGTTTGTTGTCTTAAAATAGATTCATTCATGTTCATACTTTGTTTGGATGATCTTGAATCCGAATTTTGTATAGTTTGATTTCTTGTTTACCATTTATGATTATTGCTTGAATTGTTCTCATAATCTTGTTTAAAGTTTAATATAAGAATTGTTTGTTGTAATGTTGTTAGAGTTGATTTTAAGTTCAATATGATTGAATTTAGAAATCTTCATACTTTGTTTGTTGTTGGTGTTGAATCCGAAAATAGGATTGTTTGTTGCTAAAATATTGTTCAATCAAATTTTAGTTGTTCTTGGTTGTTCAATTTGTGTTCATGTGATTTGTTGTTGAAATGTTGTTAAAATCATGTTCATGTGATATTGTTGTTATGATGTTCATCCGTGTTCATATTGTTGTTTGAACATTGTTAGAAATTGATCA
The DNA here is from genome assembly GCF_000393655.2 of Nicotiana sylvestris. NCBI lineage: Eukaryota > Viridiplantae > Streptophyta > Magnoliopsida > Solanales > Solanaceae > Nicotiana > Nicotiana sylvestris. The sequence continues at coordinate 97,772,781 of NC_091064.1, read as the reverse complement.
TATTGTCTATATTTTGGTTAAGTTTGATTAATTGATGTGTTATAGCTGATGGGTAGTTTGGTAAATTTGTAATACGTTCAGGGGTAGTTTGGTAATTTCAGTAAGGTCGGAAGGGGTAGTTTAGGAATTGTACATTTTGAAATTGTTTATTTGAAGCATGGGGGACAAAATGAAATGGGGTGGGTTGTGATATGATTATTTAATATAAAGGGGGGACAAGATTTAAATTAAAGGGGAATCTTGCATTATTTTAAATAAAGCATGGGGGACAAAATATAATGGGGTGGTGTGATATATTTATTTAATGTAATGGGGATGAGTGGGAAGATAATGGGTTTGGTAGAGAAAGGGATTGATTTTAATTGATTAAAGGATGGGGATTATATATATATAGGTCTGAAAAATGGACAAGAAATACAGACAGAAAAAAAAAGAGAGATTGAAAAAAAAAAGCTGAACATTTATTCCGAAAAAAAACATTGAAACTCTCAAGAAAAGAAAAACATACAAAGAAAAAAAAGTTGAAAATTAGAAGAGAAAGTAGTACACACCTGATAAATATTCTGGTATACAGGTGTAGAAATTAAGGGTTGAAGATTAACTAGCCTTTCAAAAATCTGAAAATTTCCCTTGGTTTCTGTCCATTATTTTCGGCATTCCTGGATTTTATTTTGAATTTTTCAAAGCTGTCACTGGGATTTTCGTTGACTGGTTATTGCTGGTTATTGTTGTTGTTGCTGTGTTACGTATTACGTTGCTGACTTTCTTCTTCTTATATTGACAATATCAGGTACACAACTGTAATTTTGGCATTTTGTAAGCTGAAATGAAGAATGGAGTGTTAAATTTTTAATTTAGTTTAATTTAATTTTTTGTATTGTATTTAGGTTATTCATGTATTATTATTCTGTAAATCACTGTCATCGGCATAACTAGGCATATTATAGCGACATATTAAATAACGCCTTTACCAGATTATTAGGAAATATATTTAAGCCTGATTATTAATTAAAACTGTTTAATAAAAAAAATAGAAGAAATAACGTAAAAATGGCGTTATTGAATCAGTTTGGCAAAAATTAACTAAATTCCTTATTCATAAGGTTTTTCGTCAACGATAAGTTAATCGGAATCATGTAGTCAATTTCAGTTAAAACATGAATTAGTTTGCGAACAAGTATTAGGACATGATGTGAATTAAAACAAAGTTAGTTAAGGTTAAATGGTTTAAATTTTTTAGAAATATGGTTTAGTAATCAAGTTTTTTTTTCTTTCTTTCAATTTTCAGTATTTGTAAATAATTAGTTTCAATAAGCTTAAGTCTTACTAACAATTTAAATTTTAATCCAACTATGGGATAATTTTTTTATTTTATTTTTTATTTTATTTTTCGACAATTCCATGTTGTATTTATGATTATAATTTTATTACTTTCTGTTAATATTTGTTTTTCTCTTCTATTTAATATGTTATTTTCAAGAATGTAGATATTGATTTTATATTTATAGATAAACTTGGTAATAATAAAAAGGTAGTCATTAAGGGATATTCTTAAAATAAGGAAGGATTTCGCTAAAAATAAATAGATGTAAATAATACAAATTTACAGGATTCTCCAATCTCATTTATTTATTTAATTATTTAAAAAAAATTACTTAGAATTTGGGATGGATTGTTTAGTGAATTTCACTTCCTTCCCCAAAGATAATGACGCGCTAGACTCTTTAGGCGCGATTTAATTAATTTTACCTTCTTAAAGTCGGATGCGCATTTCATGCGACCCAAATCTAAATCCTAAAACATTAAATAAAATATGTTTCGTATTGTGGGTGCATTTCATGTGACACAGTCCAAAGATATGTTTTAAGCGATGTTCACATTCCTAAAAAAATAATAATTATAATAATAAAGCGGTAAAAGATAAAATTTGCACATGGTTCATAATTGTATTAAAAATCAGATAAATAAGCCGAATATAACAGTTGAGCGACCGTGCTAGAACCACGGAACTCGGGAATGCCTAACACCTTCTCCCGGGTTAACAGAATTCCTTATCCGGATTTCTGGTACGCAGACTGTAATATAGAGTCATTCTTTTCCTCGATTCGGGATTAAAATTGGTGACTTGGGACACCCTAAATCTCCCAAGTGGCGACTCTGAAATAATTAAACCAATCCCGTTTCGACTGTCTTTTCATGCCCTACGTGATTACTAGTTTGGATTTTCGATGAAGAATTTTGTTCTCTGATTGGAGGTTCTAATTAAGTGAAATATGACGGTATGTTGTATGAGTTTTATAATGTTGGTATGACTTTTAAGCTATGGTCTACCATAAAATAATTTTATGAGCTAAATATATATTCACTTGTAAATTGAGAATTTTATGAGTAATAAATAGTTACCACTGAAGTGGTTTGTTTATTTGAACTCATGAAAAATTCTTAGTAAATTTGTACATGTGAAATTATATCTATTCATGGATTGAGCATTATGATTAATAAGTAGGATCCACAAAATGGTCTATTTATTTGAGTCATTGAAATATGTTTAATATACCATGTGAAAATTATCCTTGAGAAATCTACATTAATGGTGGAGGTTCATAACTAGAAAAAGAGTATTTATCTTTGGGTACTAGTGAAACTAACTCCACCCATGAGAAGAGATATTGGGGTTTTCACTGAACGGGAGAAAATATAATATCTCAGGTTCTTATGTATTTAATAAAAGGATAATTTATTGCAAAAGGAGATATTATATATCCTAGAAATAGGAAGAAAATAATATATGCCTTGAGCTCATAGTGTAATTATAAGGAGAATGAAAATCAATATCATATTTATTTTAATTCATGAAACTACTTAAAACGGTTATTCTCCGAGTTTGGTTACAGGCTAGTGGTCATGAATTTGACGGACTCCGATTAACCTGAAACTTGGTGGGTTCATCGAAAACGATCTAGTGAAAAAAAAACTCCTTGCTATGCAGTGAATCATGTTGTTTTTTTGGCATTTTGAGGTCGTTTAGATGGGTTTTCAAGCAGTTTATTAAATTGAATTTGTTATAAATATGAAAAATTATTCTTTATATATCGGCTATATTTGTGTTAAATCTGAAACATGATGATTTAACTTGATATTATATATAGCAAGAATGCAAATCACATGGATTTAATCCTGACTACGCCAAAAAAATAATTTATTCGAATTTGGTCTAGTTTTTGGCGATCATGAATTTCACGATCACCGAATGACCAGAAATTCGGTAGGATCATTGGAAACGACCATTAAGAAGAACTCACTGCTATGCGGTGAATCACATCGTATTTTGACGATTTGGGATCGTTTAGGTGAGTTTTTTGGAGGTTTGACGGATTAAAATGTGATTTACATACGAAAAGTCATTCTTTCTATCATTTTATATGTCTAATCTGGAACATGATAACACATGTTGATTTGACATGAATTGGTATATGATAAAAAAAATGTAGGTCATATTTTAAATTCTTAAAAAAATGCTTAAAATGATAATTTTCCAAATTTGGTCGCAATTTTTGATTGATATGAAATTTGGTAGATTTATCAGAAATAGTCCAGTCAACAATAATCACCACTATACAGTGTGAAATATTAATTTTAGTATTTTAAGACTGTTTAAATGGGTATTGAGCATTTTTTTAATATGGAACTTAATCCTCAGAGAAAAGTTCGTGGTTGTGATAAAGTGGTGATGGGAATAAACCCCTATGGTCTTCATTTTTTTATTTATAGTGAGATAATAAATTTATGCGTTGACATTAGGTCTTCCTCCATATCGGATAAATTTATTATGAACTCACTGGCTATAGTTACTAGTTATTGATAACCAGTATTAACTCTCCATCTGAGCTTAAAGGGTTGAATCAATTTTGTAACTACAATACAATCATGATTAAGTGGTGATAGAAATATATTTCTATGGTCTTCCACTATTAATTTCAAGTGAGTAATAAATTTATGCGTTGACTTTAGGTCTTCCTCCATATCGGATAAATTTATTGTAAGCTCACTAGGTGAAATACTAGTAATTGATATCGTGTACTTACTCTCCATCTGAGTATACATGTTGGATCAATGAAACTAGAGCTATTAAAAATGATGTTCACTTGACTTAAATTAACAGTATACTCTCCATCTGAGTTGGGTCTGTTTTAATTATTGGAGTGAATAATCTGGCATTGCATATGTATGTTGCATGAGTAGTTCTTTCCCATCGAAATTGCTATTCAAGATGCATGACATATATGTGTAGTGTGTTTTAAAATTTTTGTATTAAAAAGTTATATACAATTGACTGAAAATAATAGTATGCTCTCCATCTGAGTTGGTTCTATTTATTTTTGGATTGTATAATTCTTGCATTATATAATATACTTTGCATGAATAATTCTTTTCCCATCGAAATTTATTATTCCAGATGCATGTATGTATATAAATATTGAATGCAGTCTGAATTTTACTATTCAGTGTTTTGACTTATTATGATCTATTTAATATTTTTATCTCAACTCCACAATGATTTTATGCAATTTGTCGTATTACTTGTTAAAATTTTCTTTTAGTGATAAGACATTAATTTTAAGGATGCAATATATGTACTTTTGTTAGAAGGAATTTAATTCCGGTTTCTGGGCAAAATAAGAGATGGATATTTGTTTTATTTTTCGAATAACTCTTGAGTTATTGAGCTTAATAAACACTTTATCTCTTGTGGTACATGAATGCATGACCTTGTTATTATATATTGATGTCTCTCCTGAACAGAACAATATTAGTCTACCTCATAAGAGAATATGTTCTTCAAAATTGAGTAAAACTTATCTGTGCACTTTTATCTAAGTCATATTAATCTGGATAAGTCTTAATGAATTAAGTAATTCAAGGTTTTTAAGACTTGAAATAGAGAAGCACCAAAGAAATATATTAAGTTACTACAATTTGATTGTAGTGGCGAGCATCTCTCTAAAGAGTTTTTTAGTTACATATCAGAATAGGGATTACATCTCAATTGACTACACCATAAACTCCATAATAGAGTCGTGTAGTAGAAAGAAGAAATAAGTCTCTTTTGGATATGGATAGACTAATGACGTGTTATTCAGATTTGCCTTATTTATTTTTGGAATATTTCCTGGAAACTTCAAATTACATTCTGAATTTAGTTCCTTCTAAGCTAGTACCTGGGACATCTATAGAACTGTGGACTGAATGTAAGCTTGGTCTGTGGCATGTTCAGATATAGGATTATCCCGCATATGTGCTGAAAGGGAAAGCAGATATGTAAGTTGGAACTAAGGATGGATAGGTGCATGTTTATCGAATATCCAAGAAAACGAATGAAGCTTTATTTTATTGTCCTAAAGAAAATAAGGCAATTGTTAAAACAAATGCATTTTTCTAGATAAGGACTGTTTAATAAAACATGTTCCTAGAAGTAAACTATTTTTACAGGAACTGGGCAAAGAAATAACTAGATGTTCAAGAACATCAAAACCCACACGTCAGAATTGACGTTCCATTGCATTTAAGTAGTGGGAGAACGTTAATAGACATAATATGCCTTTATCGAGTGGGAGTGATGTTTGAACATTGAACACTATAGTAAGAAGTCACTAATATTTCAATGTCGTGAGGTAACGAAGGTAATATTAGTGGTACTTCGTCTTAGTGGGAGAAAGCTAAAGAAAATTATAGTTCGGTGTTCATTCTTGGGATAGTTTCGGTAACAGGATCTCTGAAGAGTTTAATACCAAACTAGATAATTACGACAAAGTACTACTGGACAAATATTGCATCAGATATAACTTGGCAAGATTCTTTAACAAAACCTTATTTGGTGAAGACTTTTAATAGTCATGTAAAAGAATGCCTGAGAAAGTTGTAGATGCATGGTTATGAGTCTAAGTGGGAGATTGTTGGGGCATATACTATTAACCATGCATTTGGATATAGTATATTCTAATAATTATCATGGTTAAAAGTCTAAGTGGGAGATTGTTGGGATATATACTATTAACCATGAGTTTGGTTTAGATATAGTATTTATTATGAAATAATTGTTTATTCAGTTTTAATAAAGTTTTAAATAGATCATATAATAGTCTGTGTCCTTTGCTTATATAGTAGATGATTTAGTGTATAGAGTTTAGCTTATACACGGAAGATTAAATCATCGGTTCTTATAAGTATAAAGTTTGAGTTCACAATCTAATGATGGAATTGGACAAACCATCAGGAATGATTGTAGCACAAGATTAAATATAATTAATCTTGATTATGGGAATGGTTTAATTCCAACTTCTTGTGCTAGTACATTTTGTATGTATTGAACGGACCAGGTAGAGATAAGTATTTTATACTGACTTAATAAAATAAACTCTCTAGCCATTAAATGTACTTATACTCTTAATCTTGATATAATTATTATTAGTTGTGTATATTATTATTGTTTTGATTTATTAAAAGGCGAGATTCTTTCGTGGGTCAATATGCCTGGTAAATTGGATAATAATAATATATATTGGCGAAGTAATAGTTAGTTGATGGAATCCATGTCTCAGTTTAGAGATTGATGATATACCTTTATGAAAGCTTATAAGTTTTCACGTGTAAACCCGGCCGGTGGATTTTGTATCCGACACATGAAATAAGTTAAGCGAAAGTCTAAAGGAAATAATCAATAAATTAAATCGTCAGTAATTTAATTTAATTGATTCGTATCTGAATCTTAACATGGGGAGTTAAATAAGATTTAATGGATGAATTTCGAAATTGAATAAGGAGTGTAATTACGAATTTTTAGTGGAATAATTCGTAATTAATTATGGTGGATATTAATTTCGAAAATTACAAATTAATTCCATAATTGGAAGCCTTGTTAATTAAATTCTGTGGTCCCTACTGTGCCTAAATAATAGGAAATAAAGGAATCCTTTTTCTGGTGGAAAAGAAAACCTAACAGGTTTTGGAAAAGGGTCTTAACCCTTAAAACTTGTGCTATAAATACATAAGGTTTTCCACCTAGAGGGATGAGTACATGGTGGCTGAAATTTTCAGCCAAGTTTTCCTAGAAATTTCGCCCACACGAAATTGCTATTTTCGGGTATTATTTGGGTAACACAGTAGAAGACCGTGGAACGTTCGAGGATCACGATTGTGCGGGTGATGGAGATTCCATTGAGAAGTTATGGAACTGAAGGCTCACGTGGTAGAAGAGATATGTTCACGCTTCAAGAGGTAACCCGTGAAATCCCGTTTATGCTAGTTGTCTAAATTACATGTGATTTTGATACTAAGATTGCTTCCGCTGCATATAATAATCCATCAGATGTGTCATTCATGTCAGGGATTTGAAGAGCACGCGAAACGAGAGGGATTTAAAATAATAATTTTAAACAACTATAAGTGTGTGGATGAATCTTCGTTGAGTACAGAGACCAAGATGACAAACGCGAATAATTACAAGTGTCTATCAAGATATTCTTGCATTTCTTTAAGCTAAGAATCTTGTGGAACGAGATTTTGCCGGTGACAGAGGCTTGTCTACAGTTGTAGCTAACAGTGAGGGCAAGTTGGTCAGTACCTAACACGATAAGCTTGTTTTTTGCCGTTGTAGATTTTTCCGTTTCATGATACAATTGTAGATTTTTTCGTTTCATGATACAACCTTAGAATAAAATTCTTCGTATTACCTTATGAGGAAAGAAAATAAGAAAACTAAATTTTCAAATTTTAGAACTAAATCAACACGTAAAAATTTCGATTTCCTAATTCTTGAATATAACACAAAAAGTTATCTATAATAATAAAATCAGAATAACCAAGTTGGCAATTGGGCAAATTAGAACAATATCGCTATTCACTTATCAAAGTAGTCTGATGGTGAATTGAAGATGGGAAAGAAAGGAGGTGGTTTAATTTGAATTCTATTTTCAAACGCAAAGAGGCCTATTATATTCTTTCTTAAAAGGATTTTGATCCCACAACGCCAGTCAAGGCTTAAGAGAGAAAGACCAAATATGTTGACCACCACGTTTGGTCGCAATCTCAATTCGAAATAGCGTCTAAATATCTGAATATTGAATTCATGATAGTAAATTGTGGGCATGCTTAATGAAAAGGACAGAAGCGAATTCACTGTGACATTGAGCCATTCTCCAACTAATTAAATAAGCAGTTATATTTCACACATTTAATCCAATTCTGATTTGCATAATCTTATATTTTCAAACTTTAAAGTTGCAATATATCTATTTGAAATAACAATAATTAAATAGCTTCCCTATATATGTGTGATCTTGATAATACCTTGTTAGTTAATGATATCTGATATAGCAGATTATCTGCCTGAAAATAAGGTAAAATAACAAATTATTTTTCAAAACTTCCCTATAATGGTATTTTGGTATTCAATTACTTGCAATTATTACACCATATTACAATAATTCTAAATATGGCTTAGTTCACACTTGATTTCTCAATAAAACCAGCTTCTTTATTGCGGCTCCTTTTTATTGAATTAAAAGTTGTATATATATACTTGTATCGTGTGCCCACAATTAGCAGATAGCAATATTAATTAAGAAAAGTAGAAGAATGGTGACCCATTGTTTGTTCTTTTTTATTTCTTTGCTGATTATTTGTAGAACAGAAAGTCTCCTTGTTAATATCACTATACTTGAAAGTGCCGTAGCAAAAGGAGGAGGTAACCTTTTTTTCTTTTTCTCTTCTTCAATTCCTTTAGTTTCTTCTTTTTTCTTTTTTGGTTATATATGTTCACAAAACATCTTGTTTTTTAATATTCTTAACTGTTCAGAATTTTTCTCCATGTTTGATAGTGTATATGTTTGCTAGATTGAAGCTTATGAGTTAGGGATTCTAGTTCTTTTAAATTAATACTTTGTACATATTTAAAAGATTACAAATACAAATTTAGTGGGTTCGACCCGTAATCTAAACTCTAATTTATGTTGCGCGTGTACATAGAGAGACATGGTTCTAATTTCAATGTGCGCATCTATTATTTATTTATGTTTTCATTTTTTTCGTTTATTTATCTGTTGTTAATATAATGTTGTGTTTATAGTTTGCTTGGATGGAACTCCACCAGCATACCATCTTGATAGAGGATCTGGCACAGGACTGGATAATTGGGTAATATCAATTGAGGTTAGTTTTGTTTCAATATTAGCTACTATAAAATTCTGTCTTCGTTATTAATAAGAAGATGCAGAAAAACTCAAAAAAAATCCAAAACTGAATGCCCATCCTTGAAATTGAATTATTAAGAATTTTGAGAAGTACCGTTAATTAGGGGTGTCAATGAATATTAGAAAACCGACTAAACCGACCGAACCGTACCGCACCGAACCAATTTTTAGGTTTCTTTTAAAGAAACCGTAGGTTTTTATATAAATCTATAACCGTACCGATAATTAGGGTAGGTTTTTTATTTTATAAAAATAAACCGAAAAAATACCAAACTGTACCGAATAAATTTTACATGTGAAAAATATATTCATATAGTAAGTTTAAAACTAATAAAGTATTAAATTTTTCATTGGGTCTTGGAATTATGAAAACTGTTATAAGCCAATAAGTAATTAAACTCAAAATACTAATTCCTAAAACATACTCTGCTACGTATACTTAAACTAAGCTATTTCAAGTATCTTTATTAGCAAGACACAAAGTATTTTAACGATTATGAGTAGCAAACTACAATGTTTGAATATGTTTCCTTTTATATAATTTAGATTTATCTTTTTAAATATTTAATATAGACTTTATTCTTGAGTCCCAACTTGGTTAATATCTTTCCACTCGTGTGATTTATATTTTCTTTGCTTTTACTTGGTTTCTTTTACGTTGGTGTCGAATAGTTGTGTATCTATACTCTAGCCATCTTTCATGTTTTTTAATTCATTATCCTTTAAACAGTAAAAATGTCTAGAGAGTTTCGCTAAGTCCTATAAAAGAATGTACGTTATTGCATTCTATTTTTACTGGTGAATTTTATATGACATTTAAAAAATACTGAAAATTAACCGAACTATATCGATACCGAAGTGAAACCGACATGATTGGGACGGTTTCGAAAAGTCTAGTTTTGGTTATACATAATAAAATAACCGAAAAATTGGTATGGTATAAATTTTATAAAATAACCGGCCGAACCGAACCATTGACACCCCAACTGTGTTAATTAATATCTACGCATATGATAAGTGAATTTCTAGCTTAGCATAGCAACTTATTAATTATATAAATTTGTTAATATGGATATTAAGGGAGGTGGATGGTGCCAAAATATTACTCATTGTCTTCAGAGGAAGAATAGTCGCTTGGGATCTTCTGCAAAAATGGGTAAGCAAGTTGCTTTCTCAGGGATTATGAGTAATGATCCCAAGTTTAATCCAGGTAAACTTCCATTTTTTAATTCTTAAAATGTGCGTGCTATGTTTTGTTTATATATAGAGCTTAGTATAATTAATACAACTATACATTTTTGGAAATTTGTAGAATTTTATAATTGGAATAGAGTTAGTGTCAGATATTGTGACGGAGGATCGTTTACGGGAGATGTGGAAGCAGTTGATCCTGTAAGTCTCATTAAGTATATTTTCCTTAAATTGAACTCCTAATGTTTTAATTACAGTATTTAAAGGGTTCTTTTTCCTAAATAAAACTCCAAATTTGACAGGCTACTGGACTCCATTACAGAGGGGCAAGGATATTCGAAGCTATTATGGCTGATTTATTGGCCCAAGGAATGAGTACAGTTGAAAATGTATGTTTATATTCGATGTTTACACCAACTCAATGAATATATAACATGTATCTTCACATACATTATTGCATTGTTATCTTTTAACTGTAGTTAATACATATTCTCACATCAAATTGTTTCACTAACCATAGTAAACTACTAGTAGTTTTGTATAATTTTATGTAAACACCATACATTAGTAAGTTATTTCCCCTTCTTCCTTTCCTTCCCATCAAAGAAAAAAAAAAGCAAGATTTCCTTCTCATTTTTAACTCTCTACTTTTTAAGAGTCTCAAAAAATATTAATTTATTGAAATGGTAGGCTATACTCTCTGGATGTTCAGCTGGGGGATTAGCATCAATCTTGCATTGTGACAATTTCAGAGCTCTACTACCAAAGACTGCTAGAGTTAAATGCTTTTCAGATGCGGGTTATTTCGTTAATCTGTAAGCGTTATATGATGATATTTCAATTCACATATTTAACTTTTTTATTTTCCTTTTGGCAATTTATGTTCAAAACATTGCTTTATTCTCTTCGATTTGTTTCTTGCTATAATAATTTAGTGTGCGTTTTATCGCAGCAAGGATATTTCGGGGGAAGCATATATCGAAGAGTATTTCAATGATGTTGTCACTTTACATGTATGCTTCATTTAACTCTTTTTCAGATCGTTTTTAGTTAAATATAATTAATTATTTTGGAAATGTATTTTTGTTATTACATTTTTGTGTTAAATTTAGGGGTCCGCCAAGAATTTGCCTCCATCATGTACTTCAAAATTGAATCCAAGTTTGGTAAGAGCAATACAATCTCAAGAACTAAGTAATGAAATTCCAAATCTATTTTTTTTTTTTTTTTACTTGAATATGTTGCAGTGCTTTTTCCCTCAAAATGTGGCTCATCAAATTCAAACGCCACTTTTCATTATAAATGCAGCCTATGATCATTGGCAGGTCAGTTTTATTATATTACTAATAAATTCTTTTTCACTTTTTAATTGCTTTTGTCTCCTGAATTTTGAATATTTACATTTAAATTTAGGTAAGGAACATTTTGGTCCCTTCTACTGCTGATCCTACTGGAGCCTGGACAAATTGCAAGGCTGATATGAGGAATTGCACACTAAGTGAACTCCAAGTTCTTCAAGGTCAGTAATGATCTTAAAAAAAAAATTGACAAATTATTTATTTTTATTTGTATATTTTTTGTGTCATTTTCTGAGTATATGAAAATTCTGTTTAAGTAATTTTGGAACAATTATTTTAGGTTTCAGATTAAACTTTTTAAAGGTATTGGAAGGGTTAGGCCCTTCTTCAACAAGAGGATATTACATCAACTCTTGCTTTTCCCATTGCCAAACTCAACAACAAGCCTATTGGTTTGGTCCCAATTCACCTAGATTATTCAACAAGGTAAAAATTCTTAAGCTCTCTAACTATAGTTATATCCAAAAAAAATCCTGTAAATTGCTGTTTAATCATTTGACATACCGGACTTGAATGATATTTCAGACAATTGCTGAAGCAACAGGGGATTGGTTTTGGGAAAGAAATCAGTTTCAAGAGATTGATTGCCCCTATCCTTGTGACAAAACTTGTGTTGAAGATAGCAGTAATTAGGTCAGAAGCTATAGATTTATAGAGGGGATTATAATGATACAGGAAGAAGGATAATTCTTTGATTTACTCTGTACTAGAGAGAAAAGCGTAATGTATGATCATAATTATAATGAGCAATCCAATGTATGTGGTTGTTTTCGTGACTTATTTCGTCTGATTTTTTCAGTGACTATAATCAAACTTATCCCAATTAGCTAGCCACAATTAATAGAATGAAGAAATTGGGGACTTGAGAAATAAGTAAACTCGCGCGATTATCTCCTTCCTTTAGAAAAAAAGTATTAATATATCCTCCTCTTGGCTAACAAAATTATACATCACATTACAAAGTCGATGGCAAATTGAATGAGTTTTGCTAAACCATAGTTGAAAAAGAATTATCTGGCGTTTTATGATGTAGATGTGTAGCTTCTTCTTGTTCACGGTACTATTCGGTCTTGTCAACACTTAAATTCTTCTTATCTTCATCCTAACACCTACTTGATTAGACTCAATCTCTTAACCATTAATCTATTCCTTGTATAAAACATATTCCTAGCTACTAATACACAAATACATTCGTTATCTTTAGCCAAATAATTAATGACACGTCTCAGTTTCTATTTCTTCTATCTTTTATTATCCGAAATACTTTTGCCTTATCCTAAGATCACCATATAATTACCTGCAAGCTGACCGATTATTTTAGTTTAAACCATGCACGGATCCTATCATCCTTGAATCTCTCATAAATGGGTGGAGGTCAATATTGTTGAATACATCTTTTCAATAATTAAATGATGTAGACTTAAATGATTGGGTTGAAAAGAAAAATGTCAAATATCCTCTAAAGGGTCGTTTGATATGAGGTACAAGAAGGTATAAGGGTGGTATAAAAATTTAATACAACCTTAATACTCTGTTTGGTTAGCAAACCAGATATAAGTTATCCCGGTGTTAATTTTAACATTGGAATAACTTATACCTTATAGAAGGTAGGGTTATTAACACCGGCATAACTTATACCTTCTTCTTAGAAATTATGCAATTATCATTCTTAATACAATATACCAAACAATGAATAAACAACAATTTTAGCATAACTAATCCCAACATAACTTATCCAAATATAACTTTACCGACATAACTTATACCGGTATAAATTGTATTTCAACCAAACGGCCCCTAAAAATATAGAGTGACTTTTCAGTTACAAAGAGGAAAACTGAATGACCTTTCAATTAGTACGAGAAATCTAACTCTAAATAGTAGATATGGCAAATTGAATGCCTAGTGTTGAACCATGGTTCAAAGAGAATTGTCTAGCTTTTTATGATATAGATGTTGTTACTCTTGACAATCCAAATCAACTACTCAATCTTTAACCGATGTAAAGGATGTTACAAAATGTACCACATCCAGAAAACAGACAAACCATTTAAGCTAATCTCTACAATTACAGAAACACAATATTTAACTAGGATTAATTAAAACGTGTTGTCACTGTCAATCAAGAACACAACATTGATTTGGATAAAGGGTTTCTACGAAGGGAAAATAGTCAAATAGGGTTGTGCATAATTTGGTAAATACCGAATTATCGTACCGAAATCGAATATTTTGGTATTCGGTATGGTATTTGGTTTAAGTTTAAAAAAGATTGATATTAGGTATGGTATTTGGTATTTTAAAATAAAATACCGAAATAGTGATACTGTACCGAAATATATATTATATTACACAAAACACATATTATTAATTATAACATAAATATAAAAATCTAAAATTTCACTTTCCTTTATTCTCCAAGTTCATCAATTAACTCTAAGCAAGTAATTAGAAATGATCAAATTTAATCCTTTATATGCAATTTTCTCTCTCTAGGTTGATATTTGTAAGTTTTGGACAAAACTTTTGTCAACAAACTTTTTTAGTTTGTACTTTTGAGTACTTTAATTAAGAATATTACAGTCTATAATTCTATGCACTAGTTAGTATTCAAATCGAATAAACCGAAACCGAAAGGAGAAAAACTGAACTATACCGAATTTAATTAGGTATGGTATTGATATAGCATTTTAAGAAATCGAATACCGAAAATACCGAACCAAAATGTCTAAATACCGTAGCGTACTGACCGACGAACACCCCTAGAGTCAAATATGGAAAAAATTCAAATATAGCCAGATTTACAAGTGATCATTCAAAAATAGCACAGTTTCAAAAGTAATCGAAATTTAGCCACTTTTCATGTAAAGATAAATCTAAATGAAAATACTGTTCAAAATCCGGAAAATACTCCAGCATAATATACTGGAGTTCCAGCAAAGTATATTGGAACTCCAGCATATTATACTGGAGTTCCAGTATAATATACCGGACCAGCATAATATGCTGGAAATTCATACACAAGTGCACCGATCTCCAGTATATTATGCTGGAACTTTTCGTGTTGCAGCAAAATAGTGATTATTTTTAAATGACTTTATAAACACTGGATATTTTTGAATTACCAGTCCGAAAACTGGCTAGCCCGTGCTATTTCCCTGAAATTTGTAAAGATGGTTATCCATGTCCCCGTTAATACACTTCAAAAATTGTATAAGTTACCGTCATTTACGTGTTTTTGGGCTATTCTTGTTATCCTAAATAAATATAGGTGACTTTTGTCAATACAAAGTAGAGCCCGTTTGGATTGCTTATTTTAAGTGTTTTTAAGCCAAAATAGTTTTAAGTCATTTTATAGTGTTTGGATAAAGTAAAAAAGTATTTTTAAGAACTTATTTGTAAGCTAAAATGACAAAAACAAGCCAAAAGTCAAAAGCTAAAAGCTAGAATTTCTAACTTATGACTTAAAAGCTATTTTGGCTTAAAAGTCACTTAAAATAAGCTAAAATCACTCAGAAATGCACTGCAAAATAGAGCCGTCAACATGGGATTGGCCCATTGGGCCAGCCCAGCCCAACCCGTGATTTAGCAGGGATGGGCTAGAATTTTTAGAGCCCGTTTAAAAACGAGGCTTTTAAGCCCAGCCCGAGTAAGCCCGTGGCCCGTGAGGCTTGACTGAGGCTGGGTCGGGCCAGCCCGTGGGCCTAATAAAATATTTATTTAAAATATATAAAAAATAAAAAGTATATTGTCTTTAGAGATGGAAAATCAAAATTGGATCTTTACTAAGAGGAACCAAAACTTGATTTTGAGAAGTTTCAAGAGATGATGTTGTCATGTATTGGAAGGACCATTCTAGAAAATATCCCGATCTTTCAATGATGGTGCGTGATGTACTTAGCATTCTTATTACCATTGTACCATCGGAATCAACATTTAGCATTGATGGTGTGTTCTTACAAAGTACAGAAGTTGCATTTATTATGAAAATATCCAAATACTTGTTACTACTTGAAATTGGTTGCACGGGTTTTCCCGAACTCAAACTGGTAATATTTTTTTATGTGAATTTAAATATTATTAATTTTTAAAATTTAATTATTTTTAATATTTAACTAATTAATATTGCATATGAATTGTAGATGAAAGTGAAGATGTTAAGACAACCTTGTCACAAGCGGATTCAAATGTGTTTGATGAAGATGATGTGTTGGATATCTCATAAGCATCATGAACGTTCTCTTGAATAGTTTGTTTTAAGTTTTAACTTTTAGTGAATGAAATATAGTCCTGTCTTTTATTTTTTTTAGTATTTATTGTGATAAATTGGAACAATATAAAAAGTTATTAAGCTTTGCGAATTTTTTTCAATAAGATATTTTTTAACTTTTAAATAATTATCTTTTTTTAGGTTAGAACTTAAAGAAAAAATATAAAATTATATTTTTAAAAATGATGAGCCGGCCCGTGGGGGCCGCGGCCCACATAAGGCTGGGGTGGGTTGATCATTATAAGGCACATCAAAATGGTGGGCTAGCCCAGCCCAGCCCGTCAATTGCTAAAGCCACGTGGGCTGGGCTGGGCTAGCCCAACCCGGCCTATGTTGACAGCTCTACTGCAAAATATTGTAGTCGAGTTGGATACTCCAGCCCGGCCCATATTGACAACTCTGCTGCAAAATATTGTAGTTGAGTTGGACACTGAAAAGCCCGACAGACCAATATGGACACCTGATATAGTAGAGGACAATTCTCAGTATTGGGAAATATTTAGACAGAGAAGAAGCATATCCGCAACAGACACAAGGATATGGCATAAGTCAGTCCCTTTCAAGATGGGCTTGCTCACTTGGCGAGCAGTACATAATCGATTACCTACGGATGATAGAGTCTCGATGATTGGGATTGTGTTAATTCCTAAGTGCTATTGCTGTAGGACACCATCACCGGAGACCATAAAGCATTTATTTTACTCAAGCACATTTGCATTAACAATCTGGTCTGATTTTTGTGCACCTTTTGGCATTAATTGCAGGAACACTCAACTGATACAACTACTATATTCGTGGTGGAACCTGAGAACTATGAATATAGTAGCATCTTTCATTACCAAGGTGCTGCCACAAATCATAATATAGGAATATGGAGGTCCAGATGTGCCAGCAAATATGGAGCAGAGCGATCTGTAGAGTTGACCGAGGCGGATGTAGTGTATTAACTACGGGTTCAACTGAACCTATAATTTTCGACGCGTAGTAAAAATTCTTTAAAATTGCAAAAATAATAGATATGAACCCATAACTTTAAAAATATAATGGGTTCAATGTTAAAAACATTAAAACTGAACCCATAGGATTTAAATCCTGGATCCGCCTATGAGAGTTGGTTGGATCCAATCTTTCCGGCATAGTAAAGCAAAAGTTTGGATAGCTGCAGATGGAGTCAAAATGGGAAAAGTTGCAAAATATCATTGATCAATCAATCAACTTCAGAATGGTCAATATAGTGAGATGGTCTAGACCCATGCCTTTTTACAAACTAAACAGTGATGGAAGTTGCATGGAAAGGTCGTGTGGTGCAGGAGCGGTGATTAGAGATCATTGCGGAAACTTTATAATGGCATACTCCTTTTATATGGATAAAGGCACTAGTAACTGGCAGAAGGACAGACCATGCTCATTGGATTACAACTGTGCACAGCAAAAGGAATAGATAATATTGAGGTTGAAGCAGATTCGAAAGTATTAGTGTCAGCCGTCAATGAAGAATCAAATTCACCATGAAAGCTAGCTACTTCAAACGGCTGAGAAAATTAAACAAGTGCTGAAGGAACGAGGAATAAAAGCTAGACATTGCTACAGAGAAGCTAACAAAGTCGCAGACAAGTTAGCAGCGCTCAGCTGTTGAAAATGTCAAAAGTCACACGTCGGTGGGTAACATATTTGGTTGGGATTTTTTCCTATAAAAGGAAGTCTAATGTTTAGGATTTAAACACACCTCTCATTTGCCTTCTTATCTTCCTAAGGCATTTGTATGTTCTCTCTTTAGTATTATTTCACTTGTATTTTGGAGTGGAATAAAATATTGGTTGTGTCCGAGAAAGTAGGCTAAATTGGCCGAACCTCGTAAATTCTGGTGTTCCTTTTATTGTTGCTTTATTGTCTTATTTATTATTTGATGACTGTCATAATTTTTGGTATAGTAGTTGTGACTCATTTACACTATATACATTTGGCCTCCGCAACAATTGGTATCAGAGCCAATGTACTGTCTAAGTATGCTCTGTGGTTGCAGCATAGTCCGATCTTCCACATCAGAAAAGATTTATCTTGGTAACTAAGTCAAGGTTCTGTCTGAGTATGCTCTGTGGTTGCAGCTTATAGTCTGATCTTCCACACCAGAAAGGAAATAATCTTGATTTGTGTCGTCAGCTATTAAATAATATTTGTGTCAAAGATAGGAGACAATAAACAAGAAGAATCTACATCAAGTGTCAACAATACGTCATCATTGGCATCTTCGCTTATGACAAGAATTGTGTCAAATGCGAAATTTGCGGTAGATATTTTTGACGGGTCAGGACATTTTAGGATGTGGCAAGGCGAGGTTCTAGATGTCCTTTTTCAACAAGGGCTAGATCTTGCTATTAAAGAAAAGAGACCAGATATTATTGGAGAAGAAGATTGGAGAATTATCAACCGTGTTGCTTGCGGTACCATTCGATCCGACCTTGCTAGAGAGCATAAATATCCATACACAAAGGAAACTTCTGCAAGTAAATTATGGAAAGCACTGGAGGATAAATTTTTGAGGAAAAACAGTCAAAATAAATTGTACATGAAGAAGAGACTGTTTCGCTTCACCTATGTTCCTGGTATCACGATGAATGGACATATCACCAGTTTCAATAAGTTGGTCACAGATTTGAAAATATGGATACAACTTTTGATGATGGTGACTTGGCCTTGATGTTGTTGGAGTCACTTCATGATGAGTACGAGCACCTTGAAACTACTCTACTCCATGGAAATGACAAAATTTCTCTTAGAGAAGTTTGTTCGGCTTTGTACATCTATGAACAAAGAAAGGGAGAAAAACAGAAGGGCGGAGAAGGAGAAGCACTGGTTGTGAGGGGTCGTCCTCAAAATCAAACGAGGACAAAGAAGGGAAGATCCAAGTCAAGATCTAGACCCAGCAAAGATGAATGTGCCTTTTGTCGAGAAAAGGGGCACTGGAAGAAAGACTGTCTGAAGTTGAAGAATAAGGCCAAATATAACAATGGAAAGGTCATTATGGATTCAAATGTAGTTGATGGTGATGATTCAGACTTCTCATTAGTTACAACAGAGCCATCAATATTATCAGACATATGGTTGATGGACTCGGCTTGTAGCTATCATATGTGTCCCAACAGGGATTAGTTCGTGGATTTTTAAGAATGACAATATGGAGTCATCCACACAACGGATAACAACCCTCTTACCTCATATGGCATTGGTTCAATACGATGAAGGAACCATGATGGAATGATCAGAACATTAACAGATGTTCGATATGTACCGGATTTGAAGAAGAATCTCATCTCAGTGGGACCCCTAGAATCAAAAGGGTTCAAAATCATTGCATAAAATGGAGTGATGAGAGTATGCTCCGGTGCACTAGTGGTAATGAAGGCTAATCGGAAGAACAATAATATGTACCGCTATTGTGGTAGTACAGTTATTGGGACAGCGACAGTAACATATAGTGACGACAAAGAAGCAGAAGCAACCAAGCTATGACACATGCGCTTGGGACATGCTGGAGGAAAATCCTTGAAAACTCTATCAGATCAAGGATTGTTATAGGGAGTAAAGGTTTGTAACTTGGAGTTTTGCGAGCATTGTGTCAAAGGGAAATAAACAAGGGTCAAATTTGGTACAGCGAACCAAAATACTAAAAACATTTTGGATTATGTACACTCTGATGTTTGAGGTCCTTCCAAAACACCTTCATTGGGTGGGAAGCACTATTTTGTAACCTTTGTTGATGATTTTTACCGAAGAGTGTAAGTGTATACAATGAAGATCAAAGATGAAGTGTTGGGAATTTTTCTCAAATGGAAGACGATGGTGGAGAATCAAACAGGCAGGAGGATCAAGTGTATTCGTACAGACAATGGAGGTGAATACAAAAATGATCATTTCAATAAAGTTTGTGAAAATGATGGCATCGTCCGACACTTCACTGTTAGACGTACACCACAACAGAATGGAGTGGTAGAACGTATGAACCGGACCTTGCTGGAAAAGGTACGATGTATGTTGTCCAGTGCTGGCTTGGACAAAGAATTTTGGGCTGAGGCAATTACATATGCATGCCACCTCATTAATCGCTTACCATCTGCTGCTATTGATGGCAAGACACCATTTGAAAAATTGTATGGAAAACATGTTGTAGATTATGACTGTTTGCATGTATTTGGCTCAACTGCATATTATCATATGACATAGTCAAAATTGGATCCAAGGGCAAAGAAGAAT
Source organism: Nicotiana sylvestris (assembly GCF_000393655.2). Lineage (NCBI taxonomy): Eukaryota > Viridiplantae > Streptophyta > Magnoliopsida > Solanales > Solanaceae > Nicotiana > Nicotiana sylvestris. The sequence goes on along the minus strand of NC_091064.1, from coordinate 97,752,463 downwards.
ATTTTTATAGGGATTACTTCTGGAGTCAAAGGATATCGCTTATAGTGTCCTATGACAAAGAAAGTAATATTCAGTAGGGATATTACCTTTGATGAATCTGCTATGGTAAATAAGGTAACAGAAGATACCAAACAAAATGAGGGTGCTTCTAAGCAGGTGGAGTTTGAGGGAAAATTTATTTTTCCTACACAAGAAGCAGAGGAGGAAATAAATGAAGATTATCCTCTGGAAGAAGAGCCAGTAGAGAGGGAAATTTCAACTCAGGAACCTCATCAACAACTTGAATCAATAGCAATCAGCAGGCCAAAAAGGACAATAACAAAACCTGTTCGTCTTATAGAGAGGGTTGTGTGTGCCGCTTCAATTGTAGCTGATGATGTTCCTACCACTTATAAAGACGCAGTCCAAAGTTCAGAAGAAGATAAGTAGAGGATTGCCATGAATGATGAAATACAGTCCCTTCATCAGAATCATACATGGAGATTGGCCAATCTCCCGAAGGGAAAGAAAGCAATTGGGTGCAAATGGGTATTTGCAAAGAAAGAAGGATTTCCTAACCAAGAAGATGTTCGCTACAAAGCAAGATTGGTGGCCAAAGGATATGCTCAAAAGGAGGGAATTGATTACAATGAAGTGTTTTCTCCAGTTGTAAAACATTCCTCCATTAGAATTATGTTGGCTTTGGTAGCACAATTGGATTTGGAACTAGTTCAGATGGATGTAAAAACTGCGTTTTTACATGGAAACTTGGAGGAGGAAATCTACATGACTCAGCCAGAAGGATTCAAAGTTGCTGGAAAAGAAAATATGGTGTGCAAACTTGAAAAATCATTGTACGGATTGAAACAATATTCTAGACAATGGTACAAACAATTTGACAAGTTTATGTTGCGGCAAGGGTACAAGAGAAGCAAGTTACGATCATTGTGTGTATTTGCGCAAGCTTAAAGATGGTTCCTTTATATATCTTCTCCTATATGTTGATGATATGTTGATAGCTTCCAAGAATTCGGAAGAAATTGATAAGTTGAAGATTCAACTGAAGAAGGAGTTCGAGATAAAGGATCTGGGTGAGGCAAAGAAAATTCTTGGCATGGAGATAATAAGAGATAGACGTTCAAAGAAACTCTGTTTATCTCAAAAGGAATATTTGAAGAGAGTACTACAACGTTTTGGCATAGATGAGAAGACTAAGCCAGTTAGTACTCCACGTGCTCCCCATTTTAAGCTAAGTACTACTATGTCGCCAAAAGATGAAGCTGAACATGAGTATATGTCAAGGGTACCATACGCAAATGTTATTGGTAGCTTGATGTATGCAATGGTCTGTACGAGACCTGAGCATTGGCAAGCTATGAAGTGGATTCTACGGTATATTCATAATACTGTAGATGTTGGGTTAGTTTTTGAGCAGGAAGGCAAATCTGTAGTTGGATATTGTGACTCAGATTTTGCGGGTGATCTTGACAAACAAAGATCAACTACTGGTTATGTTTTACTTTTGCAAAGGCACCAGTTAGTTGGAAGTCTACTTTGCAGTCAATAGTTTCTTTGTCTGCAACAGAGGCAGAGTACATGGCTATTACAGAGGCTGTAAAGGAGGCAATTTGGCTTCAGGGGTTGCTAAAAGAGCTTGGCATTGGACAAAAAAGTATCACAATTTTTTGTAATAGTCGAAGTGCTATTCAATTAGTGAATAACCAAGTTTATCATGCAAAGACGAAGTACAATGTTCGATATCATTTCGTACGAGAAATCATAGAAGAAGGTGGAGTCACAGTGAAGAAAATTCATACTATGGAGAATCCTGCTGATATGTTGACAAAGGTGGTGACTGCGGTCAAGTTTCAACATTGTTTGGATTTGATCAACATTGTTGAACACTGAAGATTAAAGATGAAGACACAACCAAAATTTGTTATTGAGAGAAAATTGAAGATGTGGAATTTTGCCAAGGTGGAGATTTGTTGAAAATGTCAAAAGTCCCACATCGGTGGGTGACATATTTGGTTGGAATTTTTTCCCTATAAAAGGAAGCCTAATGTTTAGGATTTAAACACACCTCTCATTTGCCTTCTTATCTTCTTAAGACATTTGTATCTTCTCTCTTTAGTATTATTTCACTTGTATTTTGGAATGGAATAAAATATTGGTTGTGTCCGAGGAAGTAGACTAAATTGGCCGAACCTCGTAAATTCTGGTCTTCCTTTTATTATTGTTTTATTGTCTTATTTATTATTTGGTGGCTATCATAATTTTTGATATAGTAGTTGTGACGCATTCACACTATATACATTTGATCACACTATATACATTTGGCTTCCGCAACATCAACCACATTCACAAGCAACAAACAATCTTCTATGACTTTTCTGGATTACCAAGGGAAATAAGAGGGTTACTTCAACTGGATAAGCTGGAAGTGGCTTCATTTAGATGAAAGCATCATAAATTCACTTTGAGCCACCATGATGTTAGTAGCTAGTAACTGCAGTAGGAATCTGTTAGAGCTTCTTTGACAAACATCCATAGAGCTTGAATACAAGTTCTCAACTGCAACGAAGGGTTAGGTCCAAGTGGCAATTTTACATGAAGGAATGCAACAGTACCGCTTTAAAAAAAATTACAAGGGTTTTCAATGTTTTGATCTGACAAGTAACAAATTCCTTTCTCACACCGTGTACTATTTGATTAGAGATTATTTCCTTATACGTATGCAATTTCATCAAAAGTTTCCAACTCATCCTCCGCCTATCTCTTCAAATTTCCCAACATGATTGATTTTTTCCTCCCAACAAGCTTCTCTTCTTCTTCACGGTATTATTCGGTCTTGTCAACATTTAAATTCTTCTTATCTTGATCCTAAGTCCTCATCTTACACGCATTTGTTCCTTCTATAAAACAAAATTCCCACCGATACACAGGGGCCGCCCAATGATTAAGTAGCTAAAGCCACTGTTTTGGGCCCCAATTCTATGGGACCCCGAAATTTTCTATATTGAGTACTCCCTTCGTTTCAATTTATGTGAACTTATTTGACTGGGCACGGAATTTAAGAAAAAATAAAGATTTTTGGAATTTGTAGTCTTAAACAAGTTAAAAAGGGTCCCAGAGTATTTGTGTGGTTATAAAAGTTTCTCACTAAGGGTAGAGTTGTAAGTTTATACTAAATTGTTTCCAAATTTAGAAAGGGTTCATTCTTTTTGGAACGGACCGAAAAATAATAGATTCACATAAACTGGAACGAAGTGAATATTAATTTTTCTTTAAGAATATTAAGTGTTTGGGAAAAAGGAGTGCAATTTTCATGAAAAAAAAAAGAGAGGAATGATGGGACTATAGGAGAAAAATTGATAGAAGAACAATATTTTTGGGATTCACTCCCGTGTGAGCATACCATTGCTTTATTTATATATACAATCATCATTATTAATGGGCCCACATTATTTTATTTCTTATTACCTTTTTCTTCAAAAATATAATCACTTTACTCTCCTATATTTCATTTGACCTGAAGATTCCAAGTCTCGCTAACAGCTTGTTTGGATTGTTGTTACGTATCGTATTGTATCGTATTGTTACTTTAAATATAATATTTGTTTTGATTGTTACTTTAATTTTATTGTATCGTATCGTTATGTAACGACGAAAAGTGACATTTTATAAAATGACGAATTTGGTGTGGTGACATCGTTTCTTTACTTTTTTCCTCTCATCTTGTCCTTCTTTATTATTAAATAATTATATTTTATTCTTTATTTTACTTCTTTATATAATAATTCTACTCCATATTCTATTTTTTCTTAGTTATGTTGCAAATTTATTCTTCATATTCTTAGTGTGTGACATCATGAAACGACGACAAACGATACAATCTATCCAAATATTATATTTATCAAATAATACAATACAATAAGATACATTATGAAACGACATATAACAATAATCCAAACATACTGTAAGTCACTATCTCATAAACTATTCTCAAATGTAAGAGAGTAAAAAATCAATTATCAAACTCTTTTGTTTGTTTTCAAGTTTTATAGAGTTGCATCAAGAGTAAGAGTATTGAAGCATCGATAGTGTATCAAGTATTCAAGTTATCTATTTGGTGAACTAGGTTTGATTGTTTTATATTATTATTATTTTACATCTAAAATTAGTTACGTTTTTGATACTTTTTCGTTGTGAGCATAGATTATCTTTTTAATTATTGTATTAAAATTTTAATATATCAACTAGAAAAAATAAATTTGGGTGTTTACAACGCCAAAAAGGAGAAGGGTTGAAACTTTAATATAATCTCAAAAAGGAACCCTGTAACGATCCGGCTGATAGTTTCATGAGTTACCGCTCCGTTTTCCCTATTTCTGCTTCTTATTGCTTTGTTTATCTGTGTTATATGATATCAAGTTAGTCGGGTCGAATCCATAATGGTTTTGGTAAGGTTTGAGACACTTAGTCTCTACAGTTAGCTTTTGAGTTGGAAAGTCAACTAGAAATTGACTTGTGAGCATTCGAACTTAGAATTTGGTTTTTATGATTCGGATAGTTTCGTGAGGTGATTTGGGACTTAGAAGCGTGATCGGAATGTGTTTTGGAGGTCCGGAGTAGATTTAGGCTTAAATTGGCGAAAGTGGAATTTTGGCGTTTTCCAGTGGATATGTGAGATTTTGATGTAGGGGTCGGAATGGAATTCCGGAAGTTGGAGTAGGTCTGTTGTGTCATCTGTATTGTGTGCAAAATTTCAGGTCATTCGGACAAGGTTTGATATACTTTTTGATCAAAAAGCAAAATTCGAAAGTTTTTGGAACTTTAGGCTTGAATTCGATGTTATTTCGTTGATTTAATGTTGTTTTAGGTGATTCGAAGTTTGGTATAAGTTTGGATAATAGTATATGGCTTGTTAGTACTTTTGGTTGAGGTCCCGAGGGCCTCGGGGTGATTTCGGATGGTTGACGGGAGATTTGGAGTTTGAGATTTGCAACTGAAGCTGATGAACCACTGTCATAACCGCACTTGCGACTTGGGAACCGTACAAGTGGAAGGCTAGCCGCAGATGCGGAAGTTGGCGTGAAGGGCTAAAGCGCAGGTGCAAATGATTGGCCGCACCTGCGAGACCGCAGGTGCGGATGGTGAGGCACAGGTGCGGAGTTTTGGTTTTAAGTGAAAACCGCAGATGCGGTGCTTTGGCCGCAGATGCAGTACCGTAGGTGCGGTGTAGGGACTGCAGGTGCGAAAAGCCTGGGTCAGAAAGTATATAAGATTTCCTTCGCAAATTTTTGGTTATTTCATCATTTTTCTCATACGGGTTTGAGCTTGATGGAGCAAATTGAAGAGGGATTTCAAGGGGATTTCGTGGATGTAAGGTTTTTGGACCCTAAACTTATTTCTATGCTGATTTTTAAGGTTGTAAGCTTGAAATCTATGGGAAAATCAGTAGTTAATCGGGGGTTAGGGCTTGAAAAATTGGAGACCCAAAATTAGTGATTTGAGGGACCATTTGTGGTCGGATTTGGGTACTTTTGGTATGAATGAACTCCTAGGGGAATAAGGATTCCATTGATGTAAATTTTGTCGAATTCCGAAACATGTGCTCGGGGGTCGGGTTTGGTCAATTTCGGGATTTGTGTTGTAATTGATTATTTTCGCATGGGATTCATTCCCTTAGCATATTCTAATGTTATGATTCTAGTTTTGGGTAGATTCGATGCGAGTTGAGGCCGAATCGAGAGGCAAGGGCATTGTGGAGTAGTGATTCATCCGGTTTGAGGTAAGTAACCATTGTAAATCTGGACCTGAGGGTATGAAACCCCTGTATTTCATATTGTTTTAATAAATGAGGTGACGCACATGCTAGGTGACGAGCGTGTGGGTGTACACCGGTAGTGATTGTGACTTGGTCCATCCCGTAACGACTATTAAGCCGCGTATTTGATTTGAAATCGTATGATATCCCGTATTTTAGAGAATGATACTATATTTTGGGTTGTATGCCATATTTGGGGCCTTGTGCCGACCTGCTTAGACCTTTAGGGGTATTTTTACTATTTTCCTCACTCTGTTTGATTTGAAAACATATACTCAGTCATGTTTTACCTGTTATTTGTTTACAACCAGTTTTATCACTCTATCTCTATATATGAAACTATTTGGGCTGAGTTTCCCTAATTTTACTGATATGCAAGAGTAGCCGCGAGGTTAATGACTAAGAGAGGTTTAGGACCTAATGGTGAGGATTATATATCTATTATGGATCGGGTTGCACGCGGCAGCGAAATTATATATATATATATATATATATATATATATATATGGATCGGGCTGCACGCCGCAGCGATATATATTGGATCAGGCTGCGCGCCGCAGTGATATGACGCTTGGGCTGTAGGAGCCCTTCCGGAGTCTGTACACCCCTAGTGAGCGTAGTCGACTATAAACTATGGATCGGGCTTCACGCCGTAGCGATTATTATGATTACTATTATTATGAGATATTATTGAGTCGGAGTGCTGAGTGTTAGTAAGATATGATGAGAGCTGAGTCACGAGTGACTGAGAGGCTTGCCCGAGAGGCTATACTGTGAGTGATACCTTGCCCGAGGGGGCCGTTTATGATATTTTTGTTGTTTTCACTCTTCTTTTATACAGAGCCTCTGTCGAAAGATATTGAATAAATGATTTCAAGTATTTCAATTGAAACTAAAGTTTTTATGAAGTAAATGCTATTAAACTATTGAATTTGACTTGATATTCTGTTGAACACTCTTATATGATTTTTTTAACTGCTTATCACTGCACTCAGAACTTATTTACTTTAGTTACTTACTGAGTTGGCATACTCACGTTACTCCCTACACCTTGTGTGTAGATCCATGTGCCCGAGCAGCAAAGTGAGGGTTCCCAGCACTCTCAGAGCTTACCGTAGACTACAAGGTAGTTGTACGATGTTCGCAACCCTGCTTTCCTCCTTCCTATCTTAGTTTTCTGCTATTTTAGACTTATGATGTATTATTCAATCAGTTTGGGATGTATTTAGAGGTTCTTGACTTGTGACACCGTATTGTTGGGCTGTGTTGGTATACTTCGTATTGTTTCCGCACATTTCAGTTGATTTATATATTTCTTATGAGAATTTGAGACTTAATCAGTTCTATAAAATGGTTTTATAAAAAGAATTTATTGTGGTTACTTGTTGGGTTTCCTAGTATTGTGATAGGCGTCATCACGGCCGGGGGATTTAGGGTCGTGACAAGTTGGTATCAGAGCCTAGGTACATAGGTCTCGCGAGTCATGAGCCGGTTTAGTAGAGTCTCGCAGATCGGCACGGATACGTCTGTATTTAACCTCGGGAGGTTGCATAACCTTTATAAAAAACTCCACATTCTTGAATTCCTTTTGTGCGAACCTATTGATTCTAGTACTAAACTTCTGTTATTCTATTATCTCACAGATGGTGAGGACACGTGCTACTGGTCAGGACGGACGACCACCAGTACCACCAATTGGGGCCACTATCGGCCGAGGACGCGGTCGAGGTCATGGTAGGGGCAGGGGTGTATCCCGCACAACAGCCAGAGCAGCACCTGCGGGTCCACTAGCCGCCCCAGTTCAGGATCAGGTCCTAGTTGTGGATGCTCCAGCAGCACCAGCTCAGGCACCGACTGTGCCTATTGTGATTCAAGGCCTTTAGGAGGCTCTAGCTCAGATTTTATCAGTGTGCACTGGGTTGGCTCAGGCAGTCTTAGTTACTATGGCCGCAGCTACTTCTTAGGCTAGGGGAGGTACTCACACTCCCGTTGCTCGCACACTTGAGCAGGTTGTGCAGGGACTTCAGACACCGGGGGCACCTCCAGCCCAGCAGGTTGCACCAGCTCAGGAGTATGTGGTACCAGTTATGCCTAACGATGAGCAACGTCGATTGGAGTGGTTTGGTAGACTTTAGCCTCCAACTTTCAATAGTACAGAGGGCAATGATGCCTAGGGTTTCTTGGATAAGTGTCAGAGGATTCTTCGTACAACAAGTATTCTGGAGACTACTGGGTAGCATTTAAAACTTTTCAGTTTTCTGGAGTTGCCTTTACTTGGTGGGAGGCTTATGAGAAGCGTAGGCCTATTGATGCAGCGCCTCTTACCTGGCAGTAGTTCTCCACTCTCTTCTTGGAGATGTATGCCCCACAGTCTTGCAGAGAGAAGCTCCGCAGGCAGTTCGAGCAGTTGCATCAGGGAGATATGATTATGACATAGTATGAGATGCGGTTCTTTGAGTTAGCTCGTCATGAGGAACATCAGGTTTGTCGATGGCCTCACATATCAGCTTCAGATTCTCATGACCAGGGAGAGAGTGTCAGGTGCTATTTTTGAGCAGGTTGTTGATATCGCTCGCGAGATTGAGTCAGTTCGTCACCAGGAAAGAGATAAGAGGGAGGCCAAGAGGCCTCGGGTATCTGGTAGTTTTGGTGGTGCTCCTTCGAGGGGTTAGTTTCAGCACAACAGAGGCCGTCTATTCAGGCATGCTCAGTCAGCTCGCTTAGGTTATCGTGGGGTATCATCGGGTCATGGTTCTCACAGTTCTCATCAGGGCCATTCATCACTCAGTGCCCTTCCATCCTAGAGTTCGTCCTGTGCTCCATCAATTCAGGGTTCTTCCATGACAGGTCCTTCTACTAGTTATTCTGGTGCCAGGGGTTCCCTTCAGTCCCCATCTCCAGCACTAATGAGTTGTTACGAGTATGCAGAGTTTGGGCATATGAGGAGGCTTTGTCCTCGTCTTCTTGAGGGTTCATCTTAGAAGAGGAGTCAGCCCTCGACTTCAGCTCCAGTTATTTCACCACCCGCTCAGGTAGCTAGGGGTGGAGGTTAATCAATTAGGGGTCGCCCCAGAGGGGGAGGTCGATCAGGTGATGGTCAGGCCCGTTTCTATGCACTTTCAGCCAGACCAGATGTTATTGCTTCAAATGCTGTGATTACAGGTATTGTCTCAGTCTGCCACAGATATGCCTCTGTATTATTTGATCCTAGTTCCACTTTTTCATATGTGTCATCATACTTTGCTCGTTATTTGGATACGCCTTGTGAGTTTTTTGTTTCATCTATTCATGTATCTACTCCGGTGGACGATACTATTATTGTGGAGCGTGTATACTGGTTGTGTGTGGTGACTATTGGGGGTTTGGAGACCCGAGTGGATCTATTGTTGCTTCGTATGGTGGACTTTGATGTGATATTGGGCATAGATTGGTTATGTCTGTATCGTGCTATATTGGACGATCATGCTAAGATAGTGACATTGGCTATGCTAGGGTTGCCACGGATTAAGTGGCAAGGTTCTACTAATTTTTTCCTAGTAGGGTGATTTCGTTCTTGAAGGCCCAGCGGATGGTTGGGAAGGGTTGTCTTTCATACTTAGCCTTTGTGAGGGATCTCAGTGTAGAGACTCCTAGTATTGATTTTGTTTCTGTTGTGAGGGATTTTCCCAATGTTTTTCCTGCAGACCTGTCAGGCATGCCACAGTACAGGGATATTGATTTTGGTGTTGATCTGGTGTTGGTCACTCAGTCCATTTCTATTCCACCGTATCGTATGGTACCAGCGAAGCTGAAGGAGTTGAAGGAGCAGCTTCAGGAACTCCTTGATAAGGGGTTCATTCGGCCTAGTGTGTCACCTTGGGGTGCGCTTGTTCTATTTGTGAACAAGAAGGATGGCACGATGAAGATGTGCATTGATTACAGGCAGTTGAACAAAGTAACAATCAAGAACAAATATCCTTTGCATCGTATCGATAATTTATTTAACCAGCTTCAGGGAGCGAGAGTGTTCTCCAAGTTTGATCTCCGTTCAGGTTATCACTAATTGAAGATCAGGGACTCAGATATTCTTAAGACAGCCTTCAGGACTAGATATGGTCATTATGAGTTCCTTGTTATGTCTTTTGGGCTGACCAATGCCCTAGCATCGTTCATGCATTTAATGAACAGTGTGTTTCGGCGTTATCTTGACTCGTTCGTGATTGTTTTCATTGATGATATTCTGGTATACTCGTGTAGTCAAGAGGAGTATGCGGAGCATTTGAGAGTTGTATTGCAGAGGTTGAGAGAGGAGAAGCTTTATGCAAAGTTCTCCAAATGTGAGTTTTGACTTAGTTCAGTGGCTTTCTTAGGTCACGTGGTGTCCAGTGAGGGTATTCAGGTTGATCCGAAGAAGATAGAGGCGGTTTAGAGTTGGCCCAAACTATCCTCAGCCACAGAGATTTGCAGTTTTCTTAGTTTGGCGGGTTATTACCGCCGTTTCATTTAGGGATTTTCATCTATAGCATCACCCTTGACCAAGTTAACTTAGAAGGGTGCTTTATTCAGGTGATCGGATGAGTGTGAGGCGAGCTTTCAGAAGCTCAAGACTGCCTTGACCACAGCTCCAGTATTGGTTTTTCCATTAGCTTTAGGTTCATATACAGTGTATTGTGATGCTTCGAGAGTTGGTATTGGGTATGTGTTGATGAAAAATGGTAGAGTTATTGCTTATGCTTCTCGTTAGTTGAAGCCCCATGAGAAGAACTACCCCGTTCATGATCTAGAGTTGGATGCCACACGCGTTGAAGATCCAGAGGCATTATTGTATGGTGTGTCTTGTGGGGTGTTTACTGATCATCGTAGCCTCCAGCACTTGTTCAAATAGAAGGATCTCAATTTGAGGCAGCGGAGATGGTTGGAGCTGCTAAAGGATTATAATATTACTATCTTATACCATCCGGGAAAGGCCAATGTGGTGGCCGATGCCTTGAGTAGGAAGGCGGTGAGTATGGGGGGTTTGGCGTATATTCCTGTTGGGGAGAGACCTTTTGTAGTTGATGTTCAGGCCTTGGCCAATCGGTTCGTGAGGATGAATATTTGAAAGCCTAGTCGAGTATTGGCTTGTGTGATTTCTCGGTCTTCCTTATTTGATCGCATCAGAGAGCGCCAGTATGATGATCCTCATTTGCTTGTCCTTAAGGATAGAGTTTAGCACGATGATGCCATTGTCGCACCTCCTTTTTCCGTCCCCACGAGGGTACAAGGGAGTTTTTTCCAATTAAAGGACAATCGAAACGGGATTTGTTTATTTATTTCAGAGTCGCCACTTGGGAGATTTAGGGTGTCCCAAGTCACCAATTTTAATCCCGAATCGAGGAAAAGAATGACTCCATATTACAGTCTGCGCACCAGAAATCCGGATAAGGAATTCTGTTAACCCGGGAGAAGGTGTTAGGCATTCCCGAGTTCCGTGGTTCTAGCACGGTCGCTCAACTGTCATATTTGGCTTGATTATCTGATTTAATACAAATATGAACTTATGTGCAAATTTTAACTTTTTACCGCTTTCATAATTATTATTATTATTTTTTACAAGGAATTGCAACGTTGTGAAAATGTATCTCGAACCGCGTTACAATCAATGTACCCGTGGTCGTCGACACACTTTGACTCCGTTGAGATTTGGATTTGGGTCACATCAATGTGCACCCGAGTTTAAGAAAATTAAATTATTAAAGGCGCGCCTAAAGCGACTAGCGTATCATCTACTTTGGGTAGGGCCGTGGAATTTTGCTAAACGGTCCATCCCGAAGTCTAAGCAATATAAAGCAAATATTTACTGAGGGCCCCGCAATTTTGTATTTTTATTTGGCGAGGCTCATCTCATTCTTATTTTTAAAGATAAACCTATAGTGACTACATTTCTTCTATTAAGTTTGTCTCTAAAAATAAAAGAAAATTTCTCAATTAATTACATGCTGAAAAAAAACTTATTAGTTATTAGTTTACGGCTAATGTGAATGGAAAATTGCGATCGAGTTTGTACAAAGAAAAATTGCTTTCATTCTATATTCTATTATTCAATAATACTGGGACATGAGATTGACACACCATAATATCAAAAACAAATTAACTAGTATTTGATTAATTTAAATTAAAATTATTAGATGAAGAAGTTATACATATGCACGCCCATTACTCATTAATTAATCGACTACATTTTTATACAAAGAAAGGAAAATTATATTCAAACACAAATCTAAACAGGAGGGATTCAACAGGAACAAAGCCTGATTAATATTTCATTTCGCTTCAAGCCGAGAGTGTACAAATGTGTACCTGGAAATGACAGTACAAGAAGAAGAAGATCAGCAAAGTAGTATGTAACACAGCAACATACAGCAGCAGAAAGCCCAACACAGTAGCTTCAACACCTCAGTCCAGAAATCCCAGCAACACGGAGAAAACTAGTAAAAATGGAGAAAGACAAATAGTGCGGAAATCTCTCTTTATTTTTTTCTTTCTAGATTTGAACTCTCTATGGTGTTCTTCCGCTCTCAATATTTCAGAAAATTTGTTTCTATCTTTTTTACTCTCTCAAAAATGAACTCTGTCCTTGTATATTCTTAGTATCCAGAGTGTATAACGAGTGTATACTGCTCTCTCCGCCCCCTCTTTTCTTCTTCTCTCTATCTAGTTTTTCCTCTTTTTTCCACCCTTCTTCCTAAATTTTCTCTTCTATTTATAGCAAAATTTTCGAAATTTTCAGATTTGTTTTTTATTATTTTATTATTTTTTTAATTAAAAGAAATCCCACTTACAAATTGCTTTTATTTTTTTAGAAAAAGAAATCCCACCTTTATTTACTTTTATTTTTAAAATTCCAACTTTAATTACTTTATCTTATTTAAAATCCCACTTTTTATTTTTTTAAAAGAGAATCTCACTTTATTTAACTTTTCTTTAAAAAACAAACCACTATCTTTTCTTTTTCTTTCAAAAATGCTACTTTCAATTACTTTAAATTTTTTAAATTTTCAGATACCTTTATATTTATTTTTTAATTCCAACCTTCTTTTAAAATTTTTATTTTTTTAAATTTTCTACATTCTTTTACTTTTAAAAAAAAGAAAAAGAATTTCACCTATTTTTACTTTTATATATTTTTTTTTTATTCTGTACTTCCCTTTTTCTTATTTTTTTTTTAAAATCATTCCCGAAATTATTATATTTTTTTTTAAAAAAATAAAAATAAAAATAAAAATAAAATAAAATATTTTCGGATTTTTAATATATAAAAAAAAACAAAAAATAAAACTATTAATAGTGATAATTCACCTTTTATTTTTTTATTTTTTTGGTTTTGTTTTGTGTTGGACAAAAATGAAGAAGGGGTGTTGGGTTAATGGAGCGGACCGGGTCGACCCGGTTTGAAGTGGACCGGGTCATGGGGAAAGTTGGGCAATTATTTGGGCCTGTGGTTTGAAATTGAAGAAGTGGCCCAATCCGATTTTTCTTTGTATTTTTGTTCTCTTTTCTTCTTTTATTTTTCTAAAACTAAATTATAAAAGTACTTAAATTATTATTAAGAACTAAATTAAGTTATAAAAGCGCAAATTAACTTCCAATAACAATTAACGCACAATTAAGTAATAATTAAGCATAAAATTGTTCATTTGGACATTAAATGCTAAAAATGCAAAAGATGCCTATTTTTGTAATTTTTAATTTTTGTAAACAAATTTAATTACTAACAATTGTAGAATTAAATCCTACATGCAAAATGCGACATATTTTGTATTTTTTATTAATTTAACAAATAAACATGCATAGACAAACATACAAATAGTTACACAAAATATCACAAAATATCACAAAAATTGCACACCAAGAAAAATTATTTTATTTTTGAATTTTTTGGGAGTAATTCTCATATAGGGCAAAAATCACGTGCTTACAGCTGCCCCTCTTTGCCCGAAGACACGAAGGGTTTTCGTGCAAAGATAAAGCGAGCGATTTTTGCCCATCCGAGTACTCCGTGTGAAGCATTTTTTTGAAAAAGATTTGACCGAACCTTTGCTTCAAAGGTTTCCTACATATCCTGGGCTAAACAGGAATCAGGTCAATGTAGTTCGGGAAGTTTTGGTAGCTGGGACTACCGTGAGACTGCAATGTTACTGCTGTTGCATGCTGTTATCACTGCTTACCGATCTCCTTGTTACACCGTGTTTAAAAGAAAACAAGAAGCTAGGCTAGACTAAAATTTGTTCTTGTTGCCTTGCTTTCTTGTCGGCTTGTGTTTCCTCCGGTGCTTTTCTTCATATGTTTTTCTTCCTTTTGACACATGCACTTGAGTTTGTGCTGGGACCTCTTGTTGCATCCTTTTGCTTCCCGGTGCTGGAGATTTTTATTATTTCCTGCTGGGGATTCCTGTTGTAACCCTCTGTTTTATTGTCGTCTGACTTGATCTTGAAATGTATGCCACTGTTGTATGGGCGGGCTCCCAACTTCAATACTTGAAAATTAATGCTGAAATGTATGCCTCTGTTATCTGGGCGGGCTCCTAACTTCAACGCTTGAAATGTAAAAACTGAATGTATTCCTCCCGTTATACAGGTGGGCGCCTCGCATGAAATGTGAAGACTGAAAAGTATTCCTCTCGTTATACAGGTGGGCGCCTGGCTTCATCATCTTGAATTTAACAACCTCTATTTTCCAGGCGGGATCCTACCACCAAAACAAACAAAACAAACGAAAATTTCCTAACCTCAGTTTGCACTGGGAAGATTTGTGAGTCGTTAGCAAAATTGTAACCTATTTATACTACTGATGCAATGATGAGAGTAAACTAAAGACTAGACTAGGATGTGCATCTCCTACGAGTAAAACCAAAAACTCTTGCTAGCAAATGTGTCTGCTAAAATAAAAACCTCGATGACTCAAACTAGAAAGTGCTTCTTCTATGGTTGAATCGGAATGAACTAAACTAGGAAGTGCGTCTCCTTGGGGTGAAAACTTCAGTGACTAGAACTAGGAAGTGCGTCTCCTATGAATAAAATCTCGATTTTAGGAAGTGCATCTCCTAAAAAACTTGAAAGACCTTGATTAGGAAGTGCGTCTCCTACAGGTAAAAGTTCAATAAACTAGACTAGGAAGTGTGTCTCCTATGGTCGAACTTAAAATGAATCAAACTAGGAGGTGTATCTCCTAAGGGTGAAATCTCAATTCCGGAAGTGCGTCTCCTGAAATAAAATATAATCTGAAAAAGCCAAACTAGGAAGTGCGTCTCCTATAAATGGACTATCAATATTAGGAAGTGTGCCTCTTATGGGTAAAATCTCAATAACTCAAACTAGGAAATGCGTCTCCTACGAATGAAATCTTAAATGAACCAGACTAGGAAGTGCGTCTCCTAAAGCAAAAGTATAACCTGAGCGAACCAGACTAGGAAGTGTGTCTCCTAATAATGAAAACTTAATTCAGGAAGTGTGTTTCCTATGCATGAAATTAAACTTAGGAAGTGCGTCTCCTAGGGGTAAAATAGTCTTAGGAAGTGCGTCTCCTATGGGTGAAACCTTAATGATTTTGAACTAGGAAGTGCGTCTCCTATGAATGAAAATAATTTAGGAAGTGCGTCTCCTATGCGTGAAATCTTAATTTAGGAAGTGCGTCTCCTATGGGGTAAAAGTAAACTTAGGAAGTGCGTCTCCTATGGGCAAAACTAAACTTAAGGAAGTGCGTCTCCTATTGGGTACAATAACTTTAGGAAGTGCGTCTCCTATTGGGAAAAACTAAACTTAGGAAGTGCGTCTCCTATTGGTAAAACTATTCTTAGGAAGTGCGTCTCCTATTGGTAAAACTTACTTAGGACGTGCGTCTCCTCTTGGTGAAACTAACTTAGGAAGTGCGTCTCCTCTTAGTGAAACTTACTTAGGATGTGCGTCTCCTCTTGGTGAAACTTAACTTAGGATGTGCGTCTCCTGTTGGTGAAACTTACTTAGGATGTGCGTCTCCTGTTGGTGAAACTAACTTAGGATGTGCGTCTCCTGTTGGTGAAACTTAACTTAGGATGTGCGTCTCCTGTTGGTGAAACTTACTTAGGATGTGTGTTTCCTGTTGGTGAAACTAACTTAGGATGTGCGTCTCCTGTTGGTGAAACTAACTTAGGATGTGCGTCTCCTGTTGGTGAAACTAACTTAGGATGTGCGTCTCCTCTTGGTGAAACTTACTTAGGATGTGCGTCTCCTCTTGGTGAAACTTACTTAGGAAGTGCGTCTCCTGTTGGTGAAACTAACTTAGGATGTGCGTCTACTGTTGGTGAAACTTAACTTAGGATGTGCGTCTCCTGTTGGTGAAACTTAACTTAGGATGTGCGTCTCCTGTTGGTGAAACTTGCTTAGGATGTGCGTCTCCTGTTGGTGAAACTTACTTAGGATGTGCGTCTCCTGTTGGTGAAACTAACTTAGGATGTGCGTCTCCTCTTGGTGAAACTTACTTAGGATGTGCGTCTCCTGTTGGTGAAGCTAACTTAGGAAGTGCGTCTCCTGTTGGTGAAACTAACTTAGGATGTGCGTCTCCTGTTGGTGAAACTTAACTTAGGAAGTGCGTCTCCTATTGGTGAAACTTAACTTAGGAAGTGTGTCTCCTATTGGTGAAACTTAACTTAGGAAGTGCGTCTCCTATTGGTTGAAACTAAACTTAGGAGGAAATGTCTCTCCTATGGGTGAAACTAAACTTAGGAAGTACGTCTCCTATTGGTAAAAATAAACTTTAGGAGGAAATACATCTCCTATGGGTAAAAACAAACTTAGGAGGAAATGCCTCTCCTATGGGTGAAACTAAACAAACTTAGGAGGAAATGCATCTCCTATGGGTAAAAATAAACTTTAGGAGGAAATACATCTCCTATGGGTAAAAAACAAACTTAGGAGGAAATGCATCTCCTATGGGTGAAACTAAAACAAACTTAGGAGGAAATGCATCTCCTATGGGTAAAGACGTGGAATGTATTCCCTTGTTATACAGGTGGGCGCCTAATGGTAAAGACACAAAATGTATTCCCTTGTTATACAGGTGGGCGCCTAAAATATGAAATGCACAGACAAAAAGTATTCCTCTCGTTATTCAGGTGGGCGCCTGTCTAAACTAAGACATAAAAATATTCCTCTCGTTATTCAGGTGGACGCCTGTTGGTAAAGACATGAAATGTATTCCCTTGTTATGCAGGTGAGCGCCTAATGGTAAAGACATGAAAAATGATATGCCCGCATTATACTGGTGGGTGACCTAGAACAGAAATGAAAAGACAGAAATGTATTCCTCTCGTTATTCAGGTGGGCGCCTGTCTTCATCAATAACTTTGAAAATAACATCCTATTTGAGGGCGGATGAACCCAAACTATCCTATTTGAGGGCGGATGAACCCAAACTATCCTATTTGAGGGCGGATGAACCCGACATATCCTATTTGAGGGCGGATGAACCCGGCATATCCTATTTGAGGGCGGATGAACCCGACATATCCTGTTCGAGGGCGGATGAACCCGACATATCCTATTCGAGGGCGGATGAACCCAAAGAAAAAAACTTGAAAAATGTCTTACCTCGAAAACTTGTTGGGGATAACACTGCTGAGGAATTATTTACTTACCTGTTGGGGGATAAAATGTTATCAGCTGGGGATAGCGCTGTTGAGGATAACACTGCTGGGGGATTCTGATTCCTTCAGAACTAGTGCTTCACTCTTCGGAAGGCTGTTAGGAATGATGCGGGCCTCTTGCTTTTTCTAAGCTCAAGTTTCATCCATTTGCTGGGGAACGACTTCCTCCATTGAAACTTATTATGTTGGGGGCAACATTGGTTTAAAGACCACTTCCCTTGAGACTGGCGTTATCTTTATTCTTCCCCGAATGGGTACCTGACTTCCAGAAAATCTTCTAAATGGAAGGAAAATTTTCTGGCCCAGTTTGATAATATCCCTTGTGGCATGCATTTCTGGCCTCAATGTCATTTCCTTTACCTGCTTCAAATCAAACAGAATTTGTTAGTTTAAAACATGGTGGTTGGTTGTGATACTCCTGCTGGGATGGTTTTCCCTTTTTCCTTCCTTGCTCTGCGTTGCACAACTTGTTGGGGATGATATTATTTGCTGGGGATAATCCCTTTCTGCTGGGGATATCCCTCTTCTTTTGTGGCATAGCTCGGAAACTGGCATTTCCCCGACCTTTTAGTCTAGTATGAATTTCCCCAAATCATGCTCACTGCTCTCCTTGCTTTGTTCAACGGGCCTTGGCCTTGAGGTTTATAACCTTTGATTTCGGCAAGGGTATCCCTCTTGACACTTGTCACTCCTTTGTCAATTCCCTTTTGTTGGGGATATCTTTCTTGACATTGGCCTCGCGCTTGTTCCTTGCTGACTATACCATTTGGATGTACTAGTCAGATCTCATCTGGCATAATTGGAAAGCTTATGGCATATTTTGAAGTCAATTCTCACTTGTTCTGACCAAACAGACTCTACTAGGGAATTTTTCTATGAAAGGAGAAAGATAAAAGAAACAAAATAAAAGACAAAGGAAATGATGACTCTTTAACAAAAGAAACTATAAATAAAAATCTATCAAACGCAGATACCGACTCTATTGGTCATGACATGCACATGTGGCCTATCTTCTGCCGTCAATCGTCTTTCAAGACCTTCCCTTGACGATTACCTATCTGATTCCCAATCTTTTTCGACTTGTAGTGCCCGAAGGGTTTTCACTATCAAGCCTCTCTCATTTTGGTTTTCTCTCAACTTTCATCGCCTTATGGTGCCTGTGAAGGTTTTCACCGATAAGACTTCTCTCATTTGTATCACTTCCCAGCTGGGGATTTGGAGTGTTGCCGGTATGACTCTCTCTGCTGGAGATTAGAGTCCTTTCTGCTGTGGAACAGAATGTTATGTTCGCCGGTAAGACTCTTCATTTGTCTGACTTGGCATCTTTTGAAGACTGATCAGAAGGTCTTTCTTGGGACCGTAATGTGGGTTTTGGATAGGGTTAGAAAGAAAGGGTATTGAAGGCTAAAAAATGCATCAATTTCGGGTTGTTAATTACAACCTTCGGAACTAGATTTATTTACAACAAACGCAACATCTGCCCCAGTTTCTTGCTTGGGGATTTTTTAATTGATTGATCTTTTTTTCATTTTTCAAAATTATGACCGAGCCGTGAAGCGCCTACGTATCCTCTTTGAGGAATCAGGTCAAACATAGTTCCCAATTCCTCTGTTTTCATTTGACTTTCCTTTGTTTTTTTTTATCATTTTTCTTTTCTTTTCTTTTCCCTTTTTTTTTTCTTCGTTTTGTTGTTTTCTTTCTTTCTCTTTTTTTTTCGTTGCTACTGATTCCGAACGAGGGGTATGAAAGAAAATAAATAAGGCTCAAAAGGGGTAACGAAGGATAAAGTATTTAGGTAGCAGAACAAAATGCCTTCGTCATTCCAGTCTTCAAAACATGCCAAGTGCAAACAACACAATTAAACAATAGATTTATAGTCTCTTCCGATGGTGCTGGACTTTGACAATTATGTTAAACATTTTATTTTTCCTTTGTCATTTCTAAAGCACCGTTGGGTGACACTCTCATTCTCATGCCAATTTGGCGAATCTTGCTTTTAACAGTTTTCTTTATATTTTACTTGCCCCAGTTCCATATGACTCGAGCTCTGAATAATCTCAACCGTCCTTATTTCCTTTAAATGGTCTGATCGCCTTTCCAGGGTTTTATGATTAACTTTTAAGGTTAGGCCCAAACTGTGTGCGCATGTCATGTCACTAGAATCGGCGCTGAACAAAAATGATAAAAGGACTAAACAAAAAGATGACTGGAAACAATAAAAGACCGGATTTTGTATTAGACTACCGGTGAAATGGTTCGAAAAAACAAAACAAACCGGAATAAAATCCTAAACAACCTGGAAAAAACTTAAACAAACTGATATAACAAAATGGAAAGATAGGAAGGTTTGACACAAGAAAATATTCGGATTACAACCCTAAGAATAATCCGGACAACAGAAATGACAACAAAATAAGCCACCACCAGCTTCTCTTTTGCTAACCAAGGAACGGAGCGTCCTCCCATTTTATCAAACTTGGCATCGTAGCCACCGAGTTTCGCATCAGTATTGCCTAGACCATTACCAACTTCAATATCATCAACCTTAGTCAACAAGTCCCTAATAGGATTCGAGTTCTTCTGTTATCAGGCCTGATCCCAACAGAGTGTGTATCATGAGGTGCAAGTAAAGGATTCTGGGTGTCATTGTCTGGCTTACCACAAACCAACCACCTTAACTTTCCTTGCAAAACAAACAGGTTAGAATGGACTCAGTCGGTCCCCATTATTAACAACATCCTTTCTTTCTCTTTTTTTTCTTTTTTTTCCTTTCTCGATTTTTTTTTCTTTTTTTTCTTTTCATTTTTCTCTCTTTTTTCATTTTTCTGTTTTTCATTTTTTTTGTGTGGTCGAATCTTATGGAGATTGCCTACGTATCATGACCCCGCATGAATCAGACCCTGCGTAGTTCGGACCCAATAAAAGATAAACAATACTAAACATTTTTTTCAATTTTCATATTAAAATAAACTGGGTTTCAAAGGTTTGAAGATGACCTACAAACTGGAAAATCAAACAACCCACATATTCTAATCAAAAGGTTTACAAATGGCCAGTTTCTTTCCCCGTTTGACAAATGCAACCAAACGGCTATTTTTGCAAATGTGGCCCCTTCCAGATCTCACATGAATTTTGAGGCCGGGGAGGATTATTTTGACACTTTGCGAACTTGTCCATTCTTTTACGAAAATAATCTCTCGACAACTGAAAGATACTCTAAGGTTATTTCGGCAAGAACGGTTTAAGACGCGGCCGAAGTTGGCTCGGCTTATTATGACAACATTCAAACGGTATTCACCTGAATGCCGACTCTTTGTTTTTTTCTTCTTTTCAAATTACAATAAAACCCTGGTGTTGCAAACACGGGCCTTCAGCGCCTCGGGGACGAAGATTTATAGGGCTGTGTGGGTCAACTAGACCAAAAATCCTAAACATGACCCAAAAGGTGGCTGTTTATGCAAAGTCAGCCTTCCGGCGTCCTTTCGGGAATATTCGGCTATTTATGACAAAACAACATTACCTGACTTATTTATGACTCTTTTTATCGTTTTTCAAATTAGAAAACTCAATATTGCAAATACGGCCTTTCAACGTCTCGGGGACGAAGATTTTTAAGGCTGTGGGGGTCAACTGGACCAAATCTTAAGAAATGACCCAAAGGTGGCTGTTTATGCAAAGTCAGTCTTCCGGCGTCCCTTTCGGGAACATTCGGCTATGACTTGATAAAACAGCGTCACTCGACTTCTTTATGACAGAGTTAAAATTTTGACATATTTTTTTATTTATTTATTTGTTTTTGGATTTTTTAGCAAAAGGAGGGTTGGACCCGATGAGGGTTGCCTACGTATCTCACATCCGGTGAGAATCAAACCCGCGTAGTTCGGGCCTCGTGAATAAGTAAATGAACTAACATTTTTTTTAATTGGAATTTGTGAAAGAACTGCTTCAAAAGAAGAAAGGAAGTATATATATATATTTTATTGATTTCTTTTTGAAAGAAAGACTTGTAAAAATTCCTTTTCTTTTGATGCACCTCCTTTTTCCGTCCCCGTAAGGGTACAAGGGAGTTTTTTCCAATTAAAGGACAATCGAAACGGGATTTGTTTATTTATTTCAGAATCGCCACTTGGGAGATTTAGGGTGTCCCAAGTCACCAATTTTAATCACGAATCGAGGAAAAGAATGACTCCATATTACAGTCTGCGCACCAGAAATCCAGATAAGGAATTCTGTTAACCCGGGAGAAGGTGTTAGGCATTCCCGAGTTCCGTGGTTCTAGCACGGTCGCTCAACTGTCATATTTGGCTTGATTATCTGATTTAATACAAATATGAACTTATGTGCAAATTTTAACTTTTTACCGCTTTCATAATTATTATTATTATTTTTTACAAGGAATTGCAACGTTGTGAAAATGTATCTCGAACCGCGTTACAATCAATGTACCCGTGGTCGTCGACACACTTTGACTCCGTTGAGATTTGGATTTGGGTCACATCAATGTGCACCCGAGTTTAAGAAAATTAAATTATTAAAGGCGCGCCTAAAGCGACTAGCGTATCATCTACTTTGGGTAGGGCCGTGGAATTTTGCTAAACGGTCCATCCCGAAGTCTAAGCAATTTAAAGCAAATATTTACTGAGGGCCCCGCAATTTTGTATTTTTATTTGGCGAGGCTCATCTCATTCTTATTTTTAAAGATAAACCTATAGTGACTACATTTCTTCTATTAAGTTTGTCTCTAAAAATAAAAGAAAATTTCTCAATTAATTACATGCTGAAAAAAAAATAACTTATTAGTTATTAGTTTACGGCTAATGTGAATGGAAAATTGCGATCGAGTTTGTACAAAGAAAAATTGCTTTCATTCTATATTCTATTATTCAATAATACTGGAACATGAGATTGACACACCATAATATCAAAAACAAATTAACTAGTATTTGATTAATTTAAACTAAAATTATTAGATGAAGAAGTTATACATATGCAAGCCCATTACTCATTAATTAATCGACTACATTTTTATACAAAGAAAGGAAAATTATATTCAAACACAAATCTAAACAGGAGGGATTCAACAGGAACAAAGCCTGATTAATATTTCATTTCGCTTCAAGCCGAGAGTGTACAAATGTGTACCTGGAAATGACAGTACAAGAAGAAGAAGATCAGCAAAGTAGTATATAACACAGCAACATACAGCAGCAGAAAGCCCAATACAGTAGCTTCAACACCTCAGTCCAGAAATCCCAGCAACACGGAGAAAACTAGTATAGAGAAGAAGTAAAAGGCAGGAAGGTTCTGACTATTTCAGATCTTAAGCGAGGCAATGAAACAGTAACTATTCTTTTCAACTTCAAAACTCTCCAAAATGAATTCTGTCCCTGTATATTCAGTGTATCCAGAATGTATATCGGGTGTATACTTCTCACTCCGCCCCCTCTTTTTTTCTTCTCTCTATCTAGTTTTTCCTCTCTTTTTTTCCACCCTTCTTCCTAAATTTTCTCTTCTATTTATAGCAAAATTTTCGAAATTTTCAGATTTGTTTTTTATTATTTTATTATTTTTTTAATTAAAAGAAATCCCACTTACAAATTGCTTTTATTTTTTTAGAAAAAGAAATCCCACCTTTATTTACTTTTATTTTTAAAATTCCAACTTTAATTACTTTATCTTATTTAAAATCCCACTTTTTATTTTTTTTAAAAGAGAATCTCACTTTATTTAACTTTTCTTTAAAAAACAAACCACTATCTTTTCTTTTTCTTTCAAAAATGCTACTTTCAATTACTTTAAATTTTTTAAATTTTCAGATACCTTTATATTTATTTTTTAATTCCAACCGTCTTTTACTTTTAAATTTTTTAAAAATTTCCACAAAACTTTTTATTTTTTTAAATTTTCTACATTCTTTTACTTTAAAAAAAAAAAAGAATTTCACCTATTTTTACTTTTATATATTTTTTATTCAGTACTTCCCTTTTTCTTATTTTTTTTTTAAAATCATTCCCGAAATTATTATATTTGTTTTCAAAAAAAATAAAATAAAAATAAAAATAAAATAAAATATTTTCGGATTTTTTATATATAAAAAAACAAAAAATAAAACTATTAATAGTGATAATTCACCTTTTATTTTTTTATATTTTTGGTTTTGTTTTGTGTTGGACAAAAATGAAGAAGGGGTGTTGGGTTAATGGAGCGGACCGGGTCGACCCAGTTTGAAGTGGACCGGGTCATGGGGGAAAGTTGGGCAATTATTTGGGCCTGTGGTTTGAAATTGAAGAAGTGGCCCAATCCGATTTTTCTTTGTATTTTTGTTCTCTTTTCTTCTTTTATTTTTCTAAAACTAAATTATAAAAGTACTTAAATTATTATTAAGAACTAAATTAAGTTATAAAAGTGCAAATTAACTTCCAATAACAATTAACGCACAATTAAGTAATAATTAAGCATAAAATTGTTCATTTGGACATTAAATGCTAAAAATGCAAAAGATGCCTATTTTTGTAATTTTTAATTTTTGTAAACAAATTTAATTACTAACAATTGTAGAATTAAATCCTACATGCAAAATGCGACATATTTTGTATTTTTTATTAATTTAACAAATAAACATGCATAGACAAACATACAAATAGTTACACAAAATATCACAAAATATCACAAAAATTGCACACCAAGAAAAATTATTTTATTTTTGAATTTTTTGGGAGTAATTCTCATATAGGGCAAAAATCACGTGCTTACAGCTGCCCCTCTTTGCCCGAAGACACGAAGGGTTTTCGTGCAAAGATAAAGCGAGCGATTTTTGCCCATCCGAGTACTCCGTGTGAAGCATTTTTTGAAAAAGATTTGACCGAACCTTTGCTTCAAAGGTTTCCTACATATCCTGGGCTAAACAGGAATCAGGTCAATGTAGTTCGGGAAGTTTTTGGTAGCTGGGACTACCGTTGGACTGCAATGTTACTGTTGTTGCATGCTATTATTATTGCTTACCGATCTCCTTGTTACACCGTGCTTAAAAAAACAAGAAGCTAGGCTAGAGTACAATTTATTTTTGTTGCCTTGCTTCCTTGTCTGCTTGCATTTCTTTCGGTGCTTTTCTTCCGATGCTTTTCTTCCTTTTGACACATGGACTTGAGTTTATGCTGGGGATCTATATCCAGGATATTGTTCGTTTGCATAATGTCCCGGTTTCCATCATTTTAGATAGGGGTACTCAGTTTACATCGTAGTTTTAGAGAGTTGTGCAGAGAGAGTTAGGTACTCAGGTTGAGTTGAGCACAGCTTTTCACCCTTAGATGGACGGGCAGTCCGAGCGCACTATTCAGATATTGGAGGACATGTTGCGCGCTTGTGTCATTGATTTTAGAGGGTCATGGGATCAGTTTCTACCGCTCGCAGAGTTTGCTTATAACAACAGTTATCAGTCGAGTATTCAGATGGCTCCATATGAGGCTTTGTACGGGAGGCGGTGCAGATCTCCAGTTGGTTGATTTGAGCCGGGTGAGGCTAGGCTATTGGGTACAGACTTGGTGCAGGATGCTTTAGACAAGGTGAAGGTGATCCAGGAGCGGCTTCGTACAACACAGTCGAGACAAAAGAGTTATGCTGACATGAAGGTTCGGGATGTATTCTACATGGTTGGTGAGAAGGTTCTATTGAAGGTTTCACCCATGAAGGGTGTTATGAGATTTGGGAAGAAGGGTAAATTGAGTCCTTAGTTCATTGGGCATTTTGAGGTGCTTCGGCGGATTGGGGATGTGGCTTATAAGCTTGTTTTGCCACCCAGCTTATCGAATGTGCATCCGGTATTTCATGTTTCTATGCTCCAGAAGACATTGGTGATCCGTCTCATATTTTGGATTTCAGCACGGTTCAGCTAGATGATGATTTGACTTACGATGTGGAGCCAGTGGCTATTTTGGAGGGTCAGGTTCAAAAGTTGAGATCAAAGGATATAGCTTTAGTGAAAGTGTAGTGGAGAGGTCGGCCCGTGGAGGAGGCTACCTGGGAGACCGAGCGGGAGCTGCGGAGCAGATATCCTCACTTGTTTGAGGCTTCAGGTATGTTTCTTGACTCGTTCGAGGACGAACGCTTGTTTAAGAGGGGGAGGATGTAACGACCCGGCCGGTCGTTTCATGAGTTACCGCTCTGTTTTCCCTCATTTCTGCTTCTTATTGCTTTGTTTATCTGTTTTATATAGTATCGGGTTAGTCAGTTCGAATCCAAAATGGTTTTGGTAAGGTTTGAGACACTTAGTCTCTAAAGTTAGCCTTTGAGTTAGAAAGTCAACTGGAAGTTGACTTGTGAGCATTCAACCTCGAAATTTGGCTTTTATGATTCGGATAGCTTCGGGAGGTGATTTAAGACTTAGGAGCATGATCGGAATATTTTTTGGAGGTCCGGAGTAGATTTAGGCTTAAATTGGCGAAAGTGGAATTTTGGCATTTTCTGGTGGATAGGTAAGATTTTGATGTAGGAGTCGGAATGGAATTCCAGAAGTTGTAGTAGGTCTGTTGTGTCATTTGTGATGTGTGTGAAAAATTTCAGGTCATTCGGATGAGGTTTGATAGACTTTTTGATCAAAAGCGAAATTCGGAAGTTTTTGGAACTTTAGGCTTGAATTCGATGTTATTTTGTTGATTTGTTGTTGTTTTAGGTGATTCGAAGTTTGGTATAAGTTCGGATAGTAGTATATGGCTTGTTCTTACTTTTGGTTGAGGTCCCGGGGTCCTCGGGGTGATATCGTATGGTTGACGGGAGATTTGGAGTTTTAGATTTGCAGCTGAAGCTGCTGAACCACTGTCATAACCGCACCTGTGGCTTGAGGACCACAGGTGCGGGACCGCAGAAGCGGAAGGCTACCCGCATATACTGAAGTTGTCGTGAAGGGCTGAAGTGTAGGTTCGGATGATTGGTCGCACCTGCGAGACCGTAGGTGCGGATGGTGAGGCGCAGGTGTGGAGTTTTGATTTTAGGTGAAAACCGCAGATGCGGTGCTTTGGCCATAGAAGCGGTACCGCAGGTGTGGTGTAGGGACCGCAGAAAGTATATAAGGTTTCCTTCATGAATTTTTGGTTATTTCATTATTTTTATCATACGGGTTTGAGCTTGAGGGAGCAAATTGAAGAGAGATTTCAAGGGGATTTCGCGGAGGTAAGGTTTTTGGACCCTAAACTTATTTCTATGATGATTTTTAAGGTTGTAAGCTTGAAATCTATGGGAAAATCAGTAGCTAATCGGGGGTTAGGGCTTGGAAAATTGGAGACCTAAACTTGGGGATTTGAGGGTTATTTGTGGTCGGATTTTGGTATTTTTAGTATGAATGAACTCGTGGGAGAATAAGATTCCATTGATGTAAATTTTGTTGGATTCCGAGACGTGGACCCGGGGGTCGGGTTTGGTCAATTTCGGGATTTGTTTTGTAAAATGATTATTTTTGTATGGGCTTCGTTCCCTTAGCATATTCTAATGTTATGATTCTGATTTTGAGTAGATTCGACGCAAGTTAAGGCCGAATCGAGAGGCAAGGGCGTTGTGGAGTAGTGATTCATCCAGTTTGAGGTAAGTAACCATTGTAAATCTGGACCTGAGGGTATGAAACCCCGGTATTTTATATTGTTTTGATAAATGAGGTGACACACATGCTAGGTGACGAGCGTGTGGGCGTACACCGGTAGGGATGGTGACTTGGTCCGTCTCATAGCGACTATTAAGCCGCGTATTTGAATTGAAATCGTATGATATCCCGTATTTTAGAGAATGATACTGTATTTTGGGTTGTATGCCATGTTTGGGGCCTTGTGCCGACCTGCTTAGGCCTTTAGGGGTATTTTTACTATTTTTCTCACTCTGTTTGATTTGAAAACATATCCTCAGTCATGTTTTACCTGTTATTTATTTAAAACCGGTTTTATCACTCAATCACTATATATGAAACTGTTTGGGCTGAGTTTTCCCTAATTTTACTGATACGCACGAGTAGCCGTGAGGTTAATGACTGAGAGAGATTTAGGACCTAATGATGAGGATTATATATCTATTATGGATCGGGCTGCATATAGCGAAATTATATATATATATATATATATATATATATATATATATATATATATATATATATATATATATATATACATGGATCGGGCTGCACGCCGTAGCGATATATATTGGATCGGTATGCGCGCCATAGCGATATGACACTTTGGCTGTAGGAGCCCCTCCGGAGTCTGTACACCCCCAGTGAGCGTAGTCGACTATAAACTATGGATCGGGCTGCATGTCGCAGCGGTTATTATGATTACTATTATTATGAGATATTATTGAGCTGGACTACTGAGTGTTAGTAAGATGTGATGAGAGCTGAGTCATGAGTGACTGAGAGGCTTGCCCGAGAGGCTATACTGTGAGTGATACCTTGCCCGAGGGGTCCGTTTATGACATTTTTGTTGTTTTCACTCTTCTTTTATACTGAGCCTCTGTTGAAAGATATTGAATAAATGATTTCAAGTATTTCAATTGAAACTAAAGTTTTTACGAAGTAACTGGCTATTAAACTGTTGAATTTGACTTGATATTATGTTGAACACTCTTATATGATTTTTTTAATTACTCATCACTGCACTTAGACCTTATTTACTTTAGTTACTTACTGAGTTGGCGTACTCACGTTACTCCCTACACCTTGTGTGTAGATCCATGTGCCCGAGCAGCAGAGTGAGGATTATCAGCACTCTCAGAGCTTACCGTAGGCTGCAAGGTAGTTGCACGACGTTCGCAACCCTGCTTTCCTCCTTCCTATCTTAGTTTTATGCTATTTATAGACTTATGATGTATTATTCAGTCAGTTTGGGATGTATTTAGAGGCTCTTGACTTGTGACACTGGATTGTTGGGCTGTGTTGGTATACTTCGTATTGTCTCCGCACATTTCAGTTGATTTATATATTTCTTATGAGAATTTGAGACTTAATCAGTTCTAGAAAATGATTTTATAAAAAGAATTTATTGTGGTTACTTGTTGGGTTGGGTTGCCTAGTACTGTGATAGGTGCCATCACGACCGGGGGATTTGGAGTCGTGACAAACCCTTGATAAATTTTTAGCAAACAATAAAAATTCTAAATCAAAACTATGGAAGAATTTATGGTGGATGAATAAATCACCAATATATATTGAGCTAGACGACAATAAAATCAAAGGAGAACAAGTTGGCGATAAATCTAATATAGATCCTCAAGAACATCCGGAAATTCTAAATGAATTGAATACTTGTATTCTTAGAAACATATGATCCTAGTCAATGAACTTTAAATAAATTAATAGAAATTGGTTATAAATAAATTATTAATTATTTACATTCTAAAAGCTAGAAAAATAAATTTTAAATAAAATTATATTATCTTCTTCTTGTAACAAAAATCTTAAGGCCCCTCATTGAAATTTGGCTTTAGGCCACAAAAATTATTGAGCTCCGCCCTTGCCAATACACAAATACATTCATTATCCTTAGCCAACATTAATGACACATCCCAGTTTCTCTCGTAATTACACAGTATCCTTAGCCAACACTTTTAAGCCACAAAAATCGTTGAGTCGCCCTAGCCAATACACAAATACATTCGTTATCCTTAGCCAACACTAATGACATATCCCAATTTCTCTGGTAATTACACAGTATCCTTAGCCAACACTAATAACACACACCCTCCTGCACTGCCCCATTGTCATCCCTAGATTCTTCATCCTTGAATCCGTCATATCTATTGTCTTCCATGGGTATATTATTGAAATGCGGATTTATTTGAACAACCATGTGTAATTCCCTGATAGTGTAAATTTCACAATATAGTAATTATAATGATCTGTTCGTTTGTCACAACATAATTATAATATAATTTTTAGTGTCAAGTTTAGTTGAATAAGTGTAATTGCATAGTTAAATAAAAAAAATCAAATTAACATGTGAATAGTTTTACCGCATGACATATATATTTATATATATATATCAACAATTATTTAACTAAGAGGTATTTTAAAATTAATATTTTCCTGTAAATATATATCAACACTTACTTAACTAATAGGTATTTAAAATTAATATTTTCCTATAAAAATATATTAGATAATTATAAATTGATAAATAATATTATAATAATAGTTGGTATCTTACAAATAATTAATATTGTTATTTAAGTAAATTAATTAAAATTTCAATATCAAATCTAATTTTTTCACCAATTCATGTTAATATAGGAAAATTAGACATTAGCTTAGAAAGTAATTTTTATAACAAATATTTATACTAATGCTATTAAACTAGTAAATACAAAAGAGTATGTATATATATATATATATATATATATATATATATATATATATATATATATATATATATAGATAAACTAGGTATTTAAATTACTTTTCTTTAAAATAAAAGTATTAAATAATTATTAGTTGGTAACTAATACAGTAAAGAAGAATAGGTAACTTGACTAAATAATCAATATCTTAATTTAAAGTAATCAATAAAAGCTTCAATGGTGAATTTAAATTTGTTACCAACTCATATGAATATAATATGAAATTTAAGATTTTTTGCCTTTTTAAAATAACAAAAGATAGATATGAGTTTAGAAGGTATTTTTTATTAATTATTTATATTAATGAATAGTAAAAAATAAAGCTAGTAAAATAGAAAATTGTGTTTATTAACTAAGAAAAATAAAGCAAAATCTGAGAAGATGCAAAATTATATGAAAGCACCCCATAAGAAACAATACTGGAATGTTGGAAAAGGAGGATAAGATAAATGAAGGAGAAATAGTTTAAAAAGAATAATACTTAATATAGTTTTTAAAAAAAAACGAGAAATACTAAAAGTTCCATTAGCTTGTAATTACACAGTGTAATTACCACCAATTCTTACCTTCTCTTGAGAATTAGAGAGTGTGATTACACCCATTCAATTACACCCAATTTCATACTGACCAAGTAATTACTTGGCCAGACAACATATCAAACTGTATAATTGCACCCAAAATCCAATACTTAGGTAGTTTTCCGAATATGCTCTACATGTTTTGAATAAATGATGCGAATATTTACAAAGTCTTAACCTATCATTAGAGATTTTCAGTAATTATGATTTCTTTACTACAATTTTAAGATTGTATCTCGGGATTAGTGTTTGAGTTAAAAGTTGATACTATTTATATATGATGTGATTAATAATCTACATGTATCTTTTATCATGTTAGCCTAGAAATTGTTGTATACTACCCTTCTAAATAAAGGTATTCTTGTCTCTTATACTTATGTACTGCTTTATAAATATAATGATAACCCCAAACATTACTATGGGGCATTATTATTTCATGGTATCAGAAGCCTAAAGATCCAACCCTAACCCTACTTAGCACCGACCGTGGATAAAATTCACAGCTGAAACATCTCTTGTGTTCTCCACGTTTTTTCCTTCTCTGTTACTTATGTCTTCTCTGAATGGGCTTTCGTTGTCTTATGACTCTTTTGTGATCATGGCCTCGCACATGCGTCCTGCTCCTCGATTTTTTAAGTTATGGACGACGCTTCTTACTCATGAGGCTCGTACTTTCCCTTCTTCTGATCTAGTATCACCTACTACGGCGTTGGTTGCTACAGTAGCTAATCCTCTTTCCTCCGCTTCCTCGGGATATTGTAGAGGTGGTCGTGGTCGTGGCCGAGGTCGCGCTCAAGATTATGGTCGTGGCAATATTTCACAAATTCATTATAGTCCGTCACTTTCCCCAGTTTCTTGTGGTGGTCCTTTCTAACATTCTACCTCTGGTCGTGGTGTCTTGGCTCCTTCACCTTATCACTTGCCTTCATTTGTGGCTCCTACTCCTACTTCTACTACTATGATTTGTCAGATTTGTGATCTTTCTGGTCATACGGCACTTGCTTGTCCAGCACCATAACCATGTTTATACTACTCCTAGTCTTCAGGCGAATATGAAAGCACTCTCATTGCAGTCCCCTCCAGACAAGAATTGGTACTTGGATTCTGGTGCAACCACACACATGACTAATGATTTGGGTAATCTCTCTTCCTTTTCTCCTGTTTCAAATGATTCCATCTTGGTTGGTAATGGTACTCGTATTCCTGTTAACGGTGTTCTTCTCTTTCTACTCCTTCTTGATCCTTTACTTTGTCCCCCTATTTTGTATGTTCTGCATCTTTGCAAGAATTTATTATCTGTTCATCAATTTATCAAAGAAAATAATTGTGGTATTAACTTTCTTCCTTGGGGTTTTGATGTTAAGGATTTGGCGACGGAGAAAGTTCTGCATCACTCCCGTACTGATGGGCCTCTCTATCCTTTTCAGTCTTCCTCTGCATTGTCATCGTCTGCTCAGCCATCAACCTTTGCTGCTCTACATGGATCTAGTTCTATTTAGCATGCACGTTTGGGGCATCCAAGTCATGTTGTCTCAGATTTACTTAGATCTAGAAAGTTAATTTCATCGTCTAGGCCTTTTTCTAGTTCTTTTTTTTTGGTAATTCTTGTTTTTTAAGCCCTAAACATTCGGCTTTGTCGTTTTCTTTAAGTACTTCAACTACTTCTTATGTTTTAGAGTTAATTCATTCTGATGTTTGGCAGTCCCATGTGCCCTCAGTTAGTGGTTTTCATGATTATGTTTTTTTTATTGATGATTTCACTCGTTACACATGGATTTATCCTCTTCGTCATAAAAGTAATGTCATATCTTGTTATACCCATTTTAAACTTCTTCTTGAAAATCAATTTGGTGGGTCTATTAAGACATTTCGTTTAGATGGCGGGGGCGAGTATCAAAGTTCTTCCTTTATCTCTTTTCTCCGCTCGCATGACATTCATCATCAATTATCTTATCCTCACACACCTCAGCAAAATGGTGTAGCTGAGCGTCAGCACTGTCACATCACTAATGTTGCTCGCACTATACTTTTTCATGCTCATTCCCTTCTTTCTTTATGGGTTGAAGCTTTTCTTACTGTTGTTCATCTTATTAATCATCTTCCTTCTTCTTCCCTAGCTAAGCTCTCTCCCTATGAGAACCTATTTGGGGTTCCACCTGACCATACCATTTTAAAACTTTTTGGGTGTTTTTGTTATCCTAATTTGTATCCTTATCGTTCTCACAAACTTGACTCTCCTTCTTCTCCTTGCGTGTTTTTAGGGTACATATCTAGTCACAAGGGATATCGGTGTCTATGTCTTGATACTAACCGTGTCTATATTAGTAGCTCTGTTCGCTTTATTGAGCATTGTTTCCCATATGCAAATTTATCTGCTTTTCTACCCCCTCGTCCTTTTGTGCCTCATGTTCTCCTCCCTATACCTGTTGTGTTACCTAGTCCTACTCCTACTGCACCCGAGTCTACTAGTTCTGCCACTACTTCCGTGTCCTCCTCTTCTTCTGTTGAGTCTCCTAGTTTATCTTCCCTTCCTCCTAGCTCCTTAGACTCCTCTTCCTTGCCGTTGTCTAGTACTGATTCATGTCCTATATCCACCTTCACTATTGAGCCATCACCTTAAATCTTTGATTCTTCTCATCCCATGATTACTCGATCTAAGCATGGTGTGGTTAAACCAAATCCGAAGTATGCTCTTAATTCTATGTCTTTGATTAATTTGCCTGCTAAGCCTACTTGTTTCAGCTCTACAACTAAGGATGCTAGATGGCGGAGTGCTATGGCATAAGAGTTCAATGCTCTACTTGCAAACTAGACGTGGTCTCTTCTTCCTCATCCATCTGGTGTTAATGTTGTTGGCTGCAAATGAGTCTATCGAGTTAAGCAGAAGTCTGATAGCTCTCTTGATCGTTGTAAGGCGAGATTGGTAGCCAAGGGCTATACTCAAGCACCTGGTGTGGATTATGGTGAGACCTTTAGTCTTGTTGTTCGTCCCAATAGTACTCTCTATTGCTATTTCTCGTGGTTGGTCTATTCATCAGTTTGATGTAAAAAAATGCATTTCTTAATAGTTATTTGCATGAGTTTGTCTATATGGAGCAGCCACAGGGGGTTATTGATTTTGTTCGAACAGACTATGTTTGCAAACTACATAAGGCATTATATAGTCTCAAGCAGGCACCTCATGCATGGTTTAGTCGGTTTGGTTCCTTTCTACTATCACATGGGTTTCAGAATAGCCGTGCAGATTCATCTATGTTTGTTTATTCACCTGGTGGTCAATATTTTTTCTTGTTATTATATGTGGATGATATCGTACTGACTGGCTCCAATCCTAGCTTAATATCCTGGTTTTCTAGATTACTTAAGTCTGAGTTCTCTATTACTAATCTTACTTTGAGTTCTCTATTACTAATCTTGGTGATCTTCATCATTTTTTGGGTATTCGTTTCACTCGGTTGGCAAATGGTTTGCATCTCTCTCAGAGTAAGTATGCTCGAGATATTCTTGATCATGTTGGTTTGTTACAGTCCAAGCCTGTCTCCGATTCATCTTCTTCTCGATCTGCCACTATTGAGGACTCTGCTGTTGTTTATGGTACTTTATACCGCAGTCTAGTGGATGCTTATAGTATTTGACTCTGACTCGACCATACATTGCCTTTGCGGTAAATACAACTAGTCAACACTTACATGCTCCTACTTCCACTCACCGTGCTGCTGTTAAATGCATTTTGTGTTATATTGATACTCTCGATTTTGGGTTATTGTTGAAACCAGTTACTACTTATTCTCTTACTGCACATTCGGATTCTGATTGGGCTGGTTGTTGTGATACTCGTCGGTCTTCCACTGAATCTCTGGTTTTCTTTGGTTCAAATCTCATTTCTTGGTCTTCTAAGAAGTAACATACTGTCTCTCGCTCTAGTACCGAGGCTGAGTATCGTGCCATGGCTCACACTGTGGCTGAGGTATTATGAATTCAACAGCTGCTACGGGACTTGCATATTTTTCTCTCTGATGCGCCACTTATCTTTTGTGATAATGTAAGTGCCTTATATCTTATGATGAATCCTATATATCATTCTCGTACAAAGCATGTTGCAGTTGATTTTCACTTTGTACGGAAATGTGTAGCCTCTGAATCTATTCTTGTTCGTTATTTCCAACGGAGCGCCAACTAGCTGACATTCTTACCAAGGCCTATCCTCTCATCGATTTAAGACTCTTCGAGACAATCTTCGCATGTTCCCACACTCGAGGGCTAAATAGCGAGAGTGATTCTCTGAGCCGATCTGGATTTCCAACGCCTCGGGAAACTGGTCGAGATAGATGACAGCACCTTGAGGGGGCGTGATAATTCACATGTATCTTTTACCATGTTAGCCTAGGAATTGTTGTATATTACCCTTTTAAATAAGGGTATTCTTGTCTCTTCCACGTATGTATCGCTTTATAAATACAATGACAACCCCAAACATTACTATGGGGCATTATTATATCAATGATCTGAGAATTGAGCTATATGTTTCTGTTGAGTTTGAATGATTCAAATTTGAGATATCCCCTAGCTTGCCCTGGTTAGGTAGCATGCGTTGATACAAGTTACCAACGGATTAAGAATTTTAGTTTGAAGCTTATCTATGGTATATGTATGTTCCATGTGAGATTATACCTCTATCTCCTAGATATTTCTTGTATAGGGATAGGCCTGCCCTTATCAAAATATGGAACTGGGTTACCATTTAAAAAACAATAACCCCAAAAATGAAGCGCTAAAATTAATTTAACGAAGATCTGTTCATATATAACACTAGTTCTACATGCCTATAGATAACTAAACAGTTAGAGCTTAAATATATCCATACTGCTACTCAGCTTAGTTGAAAATCCATAACATGAAAGCATCACCAAATGATCAACTAGAATTTCCATCTGTAATCAAAAAATGCCTCGACTAGTTTAGGTGAACAACCTTGAATTTTGTACTGAGCTTGTACAAAGACATCCAATACGCTACCAGTTTGCAGCTCAAGAAATATTGATTCAACAATATGCAGAGACCATGGATCTCTGCAAAGAAGAAAATGGTAAATTAAGAAAAACTCAAACACCATGACCCGAGCAATCCTCAATAGAAAAGTAACATCTTTTTGACATACATATGAAGCAATCAATCATTTCTTCGACTAAGTTGCCATGCAAACTGATCGAGAGATACCATTGCACGGCATGCTGAACCAATCGAGCCATCATATCTGTATGAACAAATAGTAAATTCATGGCTCCAGTGAGTCAAATCCCAATTTCAAGTAAGCATGTTTAAGTATAGTTGTGTGGTTTCTGTGAAGGAAAAGATGCGGAAGGCGAGGTTGAGATGGTTCGGGCATATTAAGAGGAGAAGTGTAGAAGCCCTAGCCAGAAGGTGCGAGAGGTTAGTCTCAGTAGGTGTAGGTATCAGGGGGAATAGAAGTAGGTCTAAGAAGTCTTGGGGCGAGGTTATTAGGCGGGACATGGCGCAGCTGGAGTTGACTGAGGACATGACCCTAGATAGGAGGGTGTGGAGGTCGATGATTATGGTAGAAGGCTAGTAGGTAGTCGAGCGTATCTCTTTGTCTTTCCCAGTTCGCTAGCATTAGTGTTAGTATGATATCCTTTTATTCATGGATTGCTATTATTACCTAGAGTTTAATTGCTTTCTTGGCTTCAGTATTTTTATCTTGTTGTTATTCCTTCTTGTTGCCATTACTTTTGTCATTCGTTCTCCAGCCGAGGGTCTATCGGAAACATCCTCTCTGCCCTTCTAGGATAGGGGTAAGGCTGCGTACATCTCACCCTTCCCACACCTCACTTGTGGGAAAATACTAGGATTGTTATTGTTGTTGTTGTTGTATGTTTAAGCATAGTCACCAAAAAGGTCTGCAGGCTGCATGTGTTCTGTTTAAATGTGGAATTACATACTTTAAAAGCAAACTCTGATTTTGGGACCTTATCTAACTGGATACATAAAATCCTCATTTACAAAGGTCTCTGTGCATTGAATCCAATAGTTAACAGACTCAAACTAATGTAGATAGACAAAGAGGTTCATGTGTCCCACAGTAAAAAGTTGGTCAAAGATGGTCTTCTGAGAGACCTTCACAGCCAAACTCAACCCTAAACCAGAGAAGATGTACACGGTTAAACTCAAACATGACTACAGAAGGAAAAGAATAAGCTTCATCAGAGTCCCACTAATGTAGGAAGAACGAGGAATATTTTTTTCCTTTTAGACAAGTAGAAAGAGGGATATAAACTTACAAGAAGGCAACGAAATAATAGAAGCTTTGGGCAGATTTTGTAGGGGTTTCTAGATCAAAGCAATAAACAATTACTTAGCTCTATGTGGAGTTCTGAACCAAGTGGGGATGGAGAAGCCAATGGAACCAACCCTATATCTTTGTGAGAATTTACGTACTCACATATGGTTTTGGGGAAGGGTTTATAAGACAAATTTCTTTGTAGATTCGACAAAAAGAGCTAGCTTCCTATAAACGAAAATTTGAAGTGCTGAGAGAGATTAAAGAAGGAAAAAAATTGGAATATACATATAAGAGAAGGTCCAAAAAGTGATTCTCTGAAGACCTTAATTTAGGAAAATCTTGAATGAATTCAAGAAAAGATCAACAAAGAACTCTGAAGGAATTTACAGGAATCTTAACAATCAACAAAGGAATTTGATGGAATTTTCTTGTTATTTATACAAGCATTTCTTCAAATTTTAGTAGTTCCTAAAAAGAAAGATTGACATTAATTAACAAGTATGTTCTTTCCATGCATCAAATCTAAAGAGTCGTGGTATGTTTCAAGGCAATTTGGTTAGTCACTACACCATAGACTGACTAAAGCTAAAAGGAGAAAGGGAGATGACTCTAGTTGTTGAGTACCACGGAGAATGGTGTGTGTAGATTGGCCAACTGTACACCAAAATACGGAAACACTTACAATCCAATCAAGAGGAACGCTCCGGTGTGCATCAGAATAGCACCTTCACCAGCAGGTTTTGAAGTACTCATGCATCTTGCACTGAACCAACTCTCATGAATTGTCGTTACAAGATCTGTCAACAAAATGGCAAAGCTAGCTTTTAGGTAGTGTTTATGTCCAAAAACAAAACCAGTTGTTCTGGTCTTAGTGATCCTTTCTAAAGAATAGTAATTACAACGAGCATAAACAAGTACTGAGGTATCACAGTTTGTGTTTGCTCTGCATTATTGACTTTGTGCACAAACAATGCTGTCAAACGCTTTTTTTTTTTCTCTTTTTTTTTTTATGAAACAAGTTGTTTCATTGTAAGCATCAAGAAGATGCAAAGTTACAAGAAGGATCAATGTTAGCTCCATTACAATAAACCTGCCCAGGGAGTTAACCAAAATAATCAAAAGTAGAAAGGGACTAAATTAAAAAAAAAAAATTGATTTAAATGACGCTGTCAAACCCTAGAAGCAGCCCAACCACACAACCCAGAAAAACTTTTATATAGAAAAGATAGATATATTGCATTTACTTCTCAATATCACATAGGTGGAAGAGGCAAAGTACGAACATGACTGTAAGTACCCCATCACTATCTTCTACATATTCCAACCAAAGTGCCAGATCCAAGACATACAGTTCAGGTGACGGGCAAAAAAATAACATAGTTCCCGAAATCCAAAGTTCATGCATGATATATTTTTATTTGTAAACAGCAATTAACTCACATTGATTCTGTCCAATGAAGAAGCTCTCCGTCTGCAGTTTGTTTCTCTTGACGAAACTGACAAGTTCACACATTTCAGTTGGATCTGCCTTTATGCCCTCTTGCTCTGCACTACAGGCATAAACATTAGGCTTTAAAATTACACCTTTTTCCATAAGGGCAAAGCAAAGCGAAAAAGAAAACTGTTTTACACATATTGGCGACTATAAAGTCTCCAAAAAGAAATTTCTTTTGCTTCTTATCTCATCATCTATTGCCCCATATGGAAGTAACTCGAGTAAGTAAAGTTTCTTCTGTTACTTCACAACTAAAGCATGACTGCTGGTTGTTTTTGCACTGCAGCTATATATGTGGGAAGCTGAGAGAACCTTCCTAGAAATGCAGAGCACCATACTTGGTCTATTTTGGAGTACTTGTGAGGTTCATATATGTACAGACGATTCAATGAACTTTGTAAAAAGCATCTTTTTGCTAGAGCAATCAATTCTTATGTAGAAAGCAAATACTGGGTCTTCCCCTTTTGTATATATCTTTACTAATCGAAAAGGACAAGTAGAACACCAGTACTTATTTCACCAACTCAAGAAAATGACACTTGAACTTCAACTTTTCAGTATTTTGTTGTGGATACCCATAAAGCAAAATCTTTAACCATGAGTAGGCTTCCACTATAAGAGCAAGAAGAATGGTTGGACAGTCTTCTGTTTTATGTTTCTCAGGTTTATAAGTTTATTTGGCAGCTAAAATTACACAAAAATCTGAAGTCGCACCAAAATGAAAGGCCTGGAAATAAGGAGGAAAGTATCTTATACTGAAGCAAAAAAGATCATTTTCATTATAGTAAAATAAGATAAAGGACTGCACCCAAGGGTGTGATCTAGTGGTCAATGAAGTGGGTTGAGAACCATGAGATCTCAGGTTCAAAATCCAGCGGAGGCAAAAACACTAGGTGATTTCTTTCCGTCTATCCAAGCCTTGGTGGATAGAGTTACGAGGTACCTATAATGGCGGGAGGTAGCAGGTACCCTGAGGAATTAGTCGAAGTGCGCAAAAGCTAGCCCGAACATCACGGTTATCAAAAATAAAAATAAATAAAAGATCACTTTTGTCAGAAAAATTCATTTTCATGATAGTAAAAGAAGATAAAAGATCACTAGTATCAAAGTACTGGTGGTATTTGAGGGAAAAGGGTTTTGATCAACTTTCTGAACTTTTATCTTAATGATGCGGCCAACTTTCTGAACTTATTATGCTCGTAAAAATTCCTACTAGAAAAAAAGCAATTGCATTGTTCAAAATAACCAGTTAGCTGTCTAAAAATACACATTAACAGAAAAAGGTAAGAGCTTTAAATGGTTTTTCCACATTTTCACTTACATGGTAGATATCAGACGAGAAGGGCCATTGGGGTCGAAGTTTAAAAGTAAAGCAGCCTTTAACGGTTGACCTGAAAGAGGGATAATCCATTTCAGCTAACTATACATGTTAAAGTTAAACAAGAACAGATCTTCAGAAGTGTTACATTCACTGACCTGAACCAACATTGCTCGAAATCCATTTCTCCCAGATTTTATGCACAAATGCCCAGTCCATTTATATTCTTCTGCCTACAATAAGCACAGTGCAATAGAGGGACAAAAAGGAAGGAAAAGGTGTTTACAACTCAATCTCAATGGTTGATTTTCATAAGAATTTGCAGAAAACAGAAACAAATGGAAGCAATTCACCATCAAAATACACATATATAGAGAGAGAGGTTCTCAGAGGAATTTCATCAAACAGAAGACGCGCAAAAACAACTTTTTCTTCATATGGAAATTGAAAAGCCAAACTAATTTCAGAGTGAAAAACAAATTGTACCTGCTCGAGACTAGGATATGGATTAGCAGCTTCAGTAAAACACCAAAAAGAGCTACGAAGGGGAAATAACAAAAGAACCCGATATACGCAGCAGACTGAGCAGAGAGGTGAATTATGGGACTTGTAATTGGGCCGAAATGAGAACTCTGCTACAAGGTCTTGGTAAAGCAAATGGTGGTGCGTCTTTGTGTCTCTTAGTCTCTGTGTTCTTAGAATGCACTGTTCATACCAATAATGCCCGAGAGTTATTGTAGTTTATTTTAAAAACGGACCAAGGGCATCTCCAACCCTTGGCACCATTAAAGATGGTGCAAATAACTTCAACCCATTATACTAGTTTTTACACTAAAAAAATATTTCTTTTATATTCTTGTCTCTCTTTTATATTATATTATTTTTTTATAAAACATATCCGTTCTTTTTTCTTTTTTACATATTTATCCCATATAATTCATATTTCTTTCTTAAAATTATTCTATACCTTTAATTTTTAAACAAATATAAATTATAAGCAACTATTATACATTATACATACTAACTATATAATTCAAATAAAAATAAAATCATTGATAAGATATAATTAAATAAATATTATATTATGGTAAAATTTAGTTTAATTTTTACATAAATATTTAACTTACAAGATTCGTATGTTGCTCCCGCAACTATAACTTATAATAAAACTAATTTACAATTTATATAAAAATAAAGTATACGGAAATTAATATAAAAATTATACACCAAAATTAAAATATAAAATTAATATTATAAATATATTACATAAAAGTTATAATTAATTACAAATTATAATATGTTAAATTAAAAGTGTTATATGATAAAAGATAATATTAAAATAATGGTGAATAGTAATGGTGTTGATGAATAGTGTTACACCAAATTTGGTATAACACTATTCACACACTAAAAACACTATTCACACACTAAAATGGTGTAAGAAATGGTGTTGGATTGGAGCAAAAAACACCAAATCTTACACTAAAATGGTGTTTGGTGTCAAAATTGGTGCTGGGTTGGACATAGTCTAAACCAATGGAACTGTAACGTATCGAACCGAATTAGATTTCTTTTAACAAAACTGTAGATTTTTATATAAATCTATAATCATACCGATAATTAGAGTATGTTTTTTATTTTATGAAAATAAATCGAAAAAATACCGAACTGTACCGAATACATCTACAATGTGAACAATTTATTTATATATTAAGTTTAAAAATAATAAAGTATTAAATTTTTTCGTGGACCTTGAAATTATGAAACGGTTACAAGCAACAAGTAATTAAACTCAAAATCCTAATTTTCAAACTTATTATGCTACTCCTATTGAAACTAAATTATTTCTAGCATGTTCACTAGCAAGACACAAGGTATTGCAGCGATTATGAGTAGCAAACTACAATGTATTGAATCTTTCCTTTCGTATGATTTTGATTTATCTTTTTGGATATTTAATCTTCTGTTGACTTTATTCTTGAATTCCAACTTAGTTAATATCTTTCCACTCGTGTGATTTATATTATTTTTGTATTTGCTTAGTTCCTTTCACGCTGAT
This sequence comes from Nicotiana sylvestris, assembly GCF_000393655.2. Lineage (NCBI taxonomy): Eukaryota > Viridiplantae > Streptophyta > Magnoliopsida > Solanales > Solanaceae > Nicotiana > Nicotiana sylvestris. The sequence continues at coordinate 97,710,899 of NC_091064.1, read as the reverse complement.
TTAGAATAGTTGATGGATCTATACTTTAGCTATCTTTCATAATTTCTTAATTCATCACATTTTAAATTATAAAAATGTCTAAAAAGTTTTGTTAAGTCCTATAAAAGTACGTATGTTATTGCATTCCACTTCTACTAGTGACTTTTACATGACTTTTAAAAAAATTACCAAAACCTTACCGAACCATATCAATACCGAAGAAAAATAGCAGTTTCGAAAAGTCTAATGTTGGTTATACATAATAGAATAACCGAAAATTTAGTATGCTACAAATTTTATAAAATAATCGGCCGAACCGAACCATTGACACCCCTAGTTTATTTTGAGAAATGTATTTTTTTTCAAAAGTACTCTTGTTAAGAAGCAGTTTGTATTTGGCTAATTAATTTGAAAAGCACTTCTAAGCAGCACTTAGTATTTGGCCAAGCTTTTAAAATGTGCTTCTAAGTGTAATTTTTCTTAAAAGTGCTTCTAAAAAAGATATTTCTGGGAAGAAGCTACTTTTTCTGCTTCTCAAAAACTGTTTCTGTTTCTACTCAAAAGCACTTTTTCTTCTAAAAGTTTGGTCAAACACTTCAACTTTGGAAAAAAAATACTTTTTTTAAATTAAAAAAAAAGTATTTTTCAGCTTGGAGAAGCTTGGCCAAACGGGTTATTAGTCAAACGTACATTTTAAACTAAAAAGTAAAACAAAGATATTTTGTACATTTAAGGCTCGTTTGGTACGAGTAATAACGGATAATTAATTTCTGAATTAAATTTGAGATGAGTTTATCCCACATTTGGTTGGGATAAAATTCTGGAATTAAATTTGAGATGAGTTTATTAGTATTTTTATTCCCATGGGATGGTGGGATAACTAATCCCGGAATAACTAATTTTCGGGATAATTAATCATGAGATTAACTTGTTTCCCAACCAAACGACCCCTTAGACTTAAGTTCATCTCGTTCTCCTTTGCCCTCTCATGAGCCCTAAGAGCCTTTTTCAACGAACACATTTGACCTTCAAAGAAGTTTTTAGACAACTCTTCATAGTTGAAAAACTTATCAAGTTTAAACTAATGGTTGTAATGGAAGACTAACACAGTTACACCTATTGAAGACTCATTTTGCCTATTTTTTTCAAATATGTTAATGTGAGAAATCATATCACAATTTGGAGATGAAACGAGAACAACATGAACCCTAACAGTTATGAAAAAGAGGGAGAAGAGAGGAGACGAAAGAGGAAAAATATCTATTATCTCATTATTTTCATAATGTTCCAATGTATGTACATTTACAATACAAATGAAATGGATATAATGGAAAATGTAAATGTAAAGCTGGGCCGGGTATACAATTGGGCTGCCTCATGGTCAACTAAAACTATGCAGGCTCGGTATTATTAATACCCTCCCCCCACCTCCCCCAAGCTGGAGGGTGTAGACACTCCAAGCTTGCACAAGAACTGATGATGAAGAGGCCTAGATAAATTATATGTTAACATATCAGCAAGTTGGTTGGAGCTGGAGACAAATTGAAAATCAAACCAGAACTCGGGTTGTCCCTTACAAAGTGATAATAAACCTCAATGTGCTTGGTGCGCTCGTGGAAAACTGGATTTTTGGTAATGTGCAAAGCAGCCTGGCTATCACAAGTCAAAGGATGAGGAGCATAAATAGGTAAATGAAAGTCATCAAGCAGTCGAACCAACCAAGAAATTTCAGCCACCACCATCCTTAAGGCCTTATACTCAGCCTCAGCCGAGGAGAGAGATATAAAATGTTGTTTCTTGCTTTCCACGAAATGGGACTTCCCCCAAGATTAATATAAAAACCAGTTACAAACCTTCGAGAAATAGCATAAGCAACCCAATAAGAGTCTGAAAAAGCTTTTAAAGACAAATCAGAACTGGCAGAGAGCAGAATGCCTTGGGCAGGACATTCAGGAGGTATCTAAGAACATGAAGGGCTGCTAACATGTGAGAAACATGGGAAATTGCAAAAATTAGCTGAGATGTTGGACAGACAAGCATATGACAGGTCTGGTATGTTGAAGGAAATTAAGTTTACCTACCAATCTCCTATACTTGCTAGGATCAGAGAGAGGGTCCCCCATATCAGTAACTAGTTTAGCGGTTGAATTCAATGGAGTAGAACCAAGGGTGAAGTTATCACAATGAAACTCAGCCAGAAGATCAGAGGTGTATTTACGTTGGCTCATAAGGTACCCCTATTGGTGTGAAGTAATTTCCAATCCCAGAAAATAGTGGACAAACCGTAGATCCTTAATATTGAATTTGGTATCCAAGAAATCCTTCAGATAGTAGAATATCCCGACTTCGCTAGCCAGAACAAAATGGACATATGAGCTATCAATTACGAGAGCTCTACCGATCAGACTAGGAATAAGAGAAAGAAAGGTCAATCTCCAAAAGGCCTTCGCAGAGCAAATCTTTAAGGAGGAATACTTTTTATGGTCTTGCACATGGAAAAGTCAAGTATTCTACACATGCTTGATTTACCGGAATTTTAGTTTCAAAGAATTCTTTCAAACTAGGAATTGTAGCAAGGATAGATTTATTTGACAATTAGTTGGAAGTCGGGTATGCCTATTCAACATAAACTAAGGTACAGGGTAGATCGTAGATTACCGGGTATGAATTCATTTCTAAGACGGAGAATGCCCGTGAATAGGGTCTTATTATAGAATCCGCAGTTTTGAAAGTAGCCATTTTCAACAATATCATCCCCAGCTAAGAGAATGCCATCCACATAAATAGAAACTACCACCAAAGAAGCACCAGAAGACTTAGTGAATAAGGAATAGTCATTTTTTCTTGAAATGTAGCCTCTAGAGAGCAAAGAATCAGACAGCTTTGAAAGCCACTACCTAAATACTTGTTTGAGGCCATAAAGAGACTTCTTGAGTCTGCAAACCAAAGGAGAGGAAGGGGAAGATGGGGAAGAGATCACGAGACCATGGGGAATGTCTACTTTACCTCCTCATGTAGGTCACCATACAAAAAGTTATTGTTGACATCCAACTGGAAAACAGTCCAAACCCTTTTGACAGTTAGAATGAGGAGGCATCTAATAGTGATGATCTTAAAAACTAGGGAAAAAGTTTGAGTATAGTCAACCCCTTCTTTCTAGGTATCGCCTCTGATGACTAATATGGCCTTGTACCTCTTAATGGTACCATCTGACCTTTGTTTGATCTTATAGATCTACTTGCAAGGGATTACCTTTTTATGTGGAGGAAGAGGGAGTATGTCCCAAGTCTGGTTTGCAGGGGCTTGGACAGTTCTGCATGATCTTCTAAGCTTAGGAACAGGGACATCAAGTGAAGCAATATAAGTAGGAGGTGATGGAGTGGAAGTAGAAGGATCCCCAACACACTCTTGATACGAAATAAACCTCCCGCCATAGATAAGAGATCGAAAGTCTGGGTCCCCTGAAAAGCATGAAAAAGTGTAGAAGTAGAAAGAGGAGATGTATAGGAAGGTACTTGAGGGAAAGAGGAAGGGCAGTAGTACTAGCAGTAGTAGCAGATGGAACAGAAGGTACATCAGCAAAAATAGGAGGAAAAGAAGGATTAGAAGAAGGGGAGGAATGATAGGGGAAGACATGTTCATAAAATACAATATCCCTGGAAATGAAAATAGAGTGGGAGGATAAATTCAGCAATTTGTATCCCTTCTTCCCACAAGGATAGCCCAAAAAGATAGCAGAAATAGACCTGGGTTGAAACTTATCCCTACTAGGCTTGGGACTTACAGCATAGCAGGGGCAACCAAAGGATCTGAGATGATCATAAGTAGGAGCATAACCATGTAATTATTCAAAATAGGAGACATTATGTATGATAGTAGAAGGGATTCTATTAATGAGGTAAGTGCCAGTGAGACACACTCGCCCCGATACTTAAGTGGAAGTTTGGATTGAAATAGAAGTGATCTAGAGACTTCCAACAAATCTTTGTGTTTCCTCTTAACTATACCATTTTGTTAAGGGGTGTGAGGAATAGTAGTTTGGTGATGGATCTCATAAGCAGTAAAGAATTGCTGAGCTTCAGAACTGCTGCCCAATTCATAGGCATTATCAGATAAAGCACTAGACAGAGGATTGAAATTGTACTTTGACCATTTGAAGGAAAGCTTTAAGGATGGAAAGAGCATTACTTTTACAAGATAGGAGGTGGGTCCATCTGGTGAAATCATCAACTAAAGTCGGAAAATACCTAAAACTATTGTAAGTTTGGGTGTTGGAAGGGCCTTAATATCAATGTGGACAAGTTAAAAAGGTACAATTAAATGGATAGAGCTATCAGGAAAGGGCAACCTCTATTGTCTAGCCATAGGACATACATTGCACAGAAAAGGTTGTTTAGATGAGCTCTTATCAAATAAAAAAGAGATAGAATTCATTTTTGCAAAAGGATTGTATCCTAGCCTTTGATGCCAAAACATATCATTGTTATTAGCAACAATAGAGGAATTACAATGGGAACTAGAGATTACAGAAGGAGAAGTAGAATATAAAACATGACTAGGTACATTACAATGATTAGAATTGAAAATAGGAACAAACTTAGAAATAGAAACAGCAGATGATGTACCAGCTAGATGCAAAAAATACAGTCCATTTGCTGCCTTACCAATTACCAGAGGCCTCATCAGAGAAACGCCTTGTAAAATACAATTGGAAATAGTAAAAACTGCAATACATGTGAACTGAAGAAGTAGTTTGTGCATAGAAATTAAGTTGAAATGAAAAGATGGAACTAAGAGGACATTGTGTAATGCCATATCATGACTGAGGATTAGGGGCCCAGTAGATATGAATTTTACCTTATATCCATTAGCTAAAGTTATTAGGAAAGGTGTGGTTAAAGGTTTTAGGTTGTGAATAAGATGCTTGTGAGGGGTCATATGATTTGTCGCACCAGAATCAATGATCCAAGGATTTATACCTAAATTTGATACTATAGATGCATGAAATGCAGCAGAATGAGCCTCAGGGTGGTTATACACACCTGAAAAGTTGGCAAATCCTGTGTTGTTAGTAGCAAGGTCATAAGATGTTGATATTGTTCCTTGGCAAATCCATGAGCAACAATATCAGAGGGACTGATATTGAGAAAGCTAGAACTTGGACCAAAACTCTCAGATTGAATACAAGCTGTAGATCTCCTACTTTTTGTAAACTTGAAATCTGAAGGAAAACCATGCAGCTTGTAGCATTTATCAATGGTGGTGCCCAGGTTTTTCTTACAGTATTTGCATGCCATATTAGGATATGGACCAGAAGTTTTCTTTGACTCAAATTGAACCCCACGATTGAAAACTCTATGTTGTTGATAGGACCACTTGCAGCAGTAAAAAAAGGCAAAATCATTTGAAAATTTGGGAAAGGGAGCAGAAGCCTCTTTCTGTTTTTCATCATGCTGAATCGTAGAGTATGCTTTGCTCAATGAAGGAAGGGATGGCATCATCAGAATATTACTTTTATAGGTAGAGTATAATTCATTTATAACCACTAAGGAACTGATATGTCTTTTACTCCTCAATGAACTTAGATAATGCTTTATAAAAACACATTGATCCAACATAAGCAATGCTAAGTTCATCCCAGAGTCCTCTTAACTTAGTGAAGTACGTTGCAATATCTAAAGATCCTTGAGAAGCTGCATTAATTTCTCTTTGGATCTATGTAACAACCCGATCGGTTATTTTGCTTTCTAAAACCCCGTTCCCCTAAATAAGACTTTCCGTACATGATTTTACTATTTTATGACTTACGAAGATGGTTATTTCAGGATTTATAAGGGTTCGGGTTGAAATCGGAACACTTGATTTCTTAAAGTAAGCTTAAAAGGCCAAATTTGACTTTGATCAACATTTATAGTAAATGACCTTAGAATCGGGATTTGATGGTTTCAATAGATTTGTATGATAATTTCGGACTTTGGCGTATGTTCAAATTGGGTTTTGGATGACCCGGGATCGTATTGGCGCTTAATAGTGAAAGTTGATTCTTTAAAGATTTTGGAAGTTCTTTAAATTTATTTTGGAGCGGGTTTTGGTGTTATCGAGGTCCAAATAGAATTTTGATATTGGGAATAGTTTCATAATGTTATTTAAGACTTGCACGTAAAATTTAGCGTTATTCTGAATTGATTTGATAGGAACCGGATGCGCGGAAGTGGTTTTAGAAGTTTTTGAGTTCATGAGTTAATCCATGCGTTTTGGCATCCGATTTATGGTTTTTGATGTTATTTTAGTATTTCGATCACGCGAGCAAGTTTGTATGATATTTCTAGACTTGTATGGGTGTTTGATGTGGAGCCCCGAGGGCTCGGGTAAGTTTCAGACGTTCGGAAGGATGAAAAACACATCAGTTTTCTGGTGTTTCCTAGCAGCAGTTGCAGGTCTCGTAAATGCAAGAAATTGTTCGCGAATGCGAACCTCGCATTTGCGAGAAGAGCTTTGCAATTGCAAAGAAGCTCGACCTGGGGTAGTGTTCGCATTTACGACACCTGAGCCGCATTCGCGACCTCAGTAGTGTTCGCATTTGCGACCCCTCCGTTGCATTTGCGACCTCAGCAGCTGAAGCCCAGGGTCCGTATTTGCGAGGTATTTGTCGTATTTGCAACGTTCGCATTTGCGAACGTGGTGTTGCAAATGAGACATCACAGACATGTGCCCAGCTCATTTAATATGGGACTTAGACCATTTATCTCATTTCACTTCACCTCTTGGACGAATTTTGGAGCTTTTGAAAGAGGGTTTTCACCTAGCACTTTGAGGTAAGTAATTTCTACACAACATGAGTTAAATACATAGATTATGGGTAGATTAACATATAAAAATTAGTAAAAATCAAGGGTTTAGATGAAAACTTAAGTTTTTGATAAAAGTGAGTTTTGACCACGAAATTGGTTATGGAATTTAGTAAAAATCATATATTTGAGTTCATGGGAATATGGGTAACAACTTTCTTCGAAATTTTATGGAATCCGGGCACGTGGGCTCGAGGGTAAATTTTAGGAATCTTACATTTAGAGTTGGGTAATCACTTTAATAGTTGGGGTATGAACTTTTGAGCATATATTGATTACGTTATATAATATTTAACTAGTTTCAAGTCGTTTGGCACCAAATTTGGGGGTTTGAGCACAACCTTGGACCGGAAAGTAGACTTTGAGATGAGGTAAGTCTCTTTTCTAACATTGTAAGAGGGAATTAACCCCATAGGTGAATTATAACTAATGTGTGCTCCTATGTGTGGGAGCTACGTACATACGAGATGACAATAGTCCGTACGTAACTACTAACTATGCTATTGTCCGGGTAGTCTAGGACCCATACCATGCTATACTTGAAATGTTTGTGCCCCTACTTGTTGATTTACTTGCTTAAGTCATATTGGAAGTTGATAAAAGAATTGTAAAAGGTTAAACTCACCTACTTGAAGTTGTGAATGGAACACTTGACTATAAATGAGAATTTGTGTTTTATTTGAAATATTTTCTATTTGTGGAGCGGGTCGAACGCCTCGGTAGCAGATAAGTGCATCTATGGTTCGTGTCGTTCGATCTTCGGCAGTGCAAAGTTTAAATATTATGTTGGATCGGGCCGTACGTCCTCGACATATTTTACGGATGATAAATCTTTGGAACTATTCATAATTGATATTGCTTAAATGCCTTGAGATACAAATTGTTAAATGATGATAATAAACTTGGGACTTCAAATTTATGAAAGAATTATTTACTATTTCCTGTTATTGAGTTTTCAATATTATTCATGTAAACCACGCTTAATATAAAATTTCGATATGTCATTATTGGTCCTAGTAAGTGTCAAGGTCGACCCCTCGTCACTACTTCTTCGAGGCTAGATTGGATATTTACTGGGTGCATGTTATTTTTGTACTCATGCTACACTTCTGTACTTAATTGTACATGATCTGAGGTGGGTACATCTAGTTACCAATCTGGCGCGCATATTTGATCCCCGCTACGAGACTACACGGTGAGCTGCCCTTCCGAGCCGTACTGCAGTAGCCGAAGTCTTCCTTTGTTATATTTATCTGACTATTTCATTTCAAATAGTAGACTAGTATTCTTTTGTATATTCTACTAGAATGCCCATACACTTGTGACTCCGGGCCTTGGCACACACTAGTAGACTTATGATTTTTGGGTTATACTTCTACAATTATGGTTACAGCCACTTGTCAGGAAGGATGGGGAGCACAGACCCCTACTACCCAGGCTCTAGGTCATACAACTACCGTATTTCAGACCCCGGGTGCACTACCCGTGGGCGGAGCCCAGGCAGTTACAGCAGCTGCACCTGAGCCTAGACCAGCTGCAGTCGGCGAGTTGCTGAAGCTATTGGACAGATGGACTAGGCTACACCCTCCTATCTTCGGGGGTGAGTGGCATGAGGATACCCAGGACTTTATTGATCGGTGCAGGGACAGACAACACAACATGAGGATATTAGAGTCCCGTGGGGTGGATTTCACTACTTTCCAACTGGAGGGCAGGGCCCGTAGGTGGTGGCGGTCTTATCTTCTGGGCAGACTAGCAGGTTCTCCTCCCTTGACTGGGAACTAGTTTATACAGCTTCTCTTGGACAGGTATATTCCATCCTCTCAGAGGGAAGAGTTGCGGTTTTAGTTTGAGTAGCTCTAGCAGGGTCAGCTGTCTATGACCGATTATGAGGCGAGATTCTCTGAGTTGTCTCGCCATGCACTTATGATACTTCCTACAGAGGCGGAGCGAGTGCGAAAGTTTGTTGTGGGATTGCACTTAGGTATTCAGGCTACTATGGCCCAGGAGGTTGAGATGAGTATTTCTTACCAGCTAGTAGTGGAGATAGCTCAGAGGATTGAGGGCTACCGACAGAGCGGTAGAAAGCAGATGCAACGGGACAAAAGGTCCCGTTTTTCTGGAGAATTCAGGGGTGCCCCAGCTGGGGGCAGAGGTCATTTTGGTAGGGGTCAGCCTAGCAAGCCCCCATATTCAGCACCACCACCTCCTCGAAGTGTTCCAGCATGACCCTATTTCAGTGCTATGCCAAAGAGTTCTTACCGCCCGCTAGCTATTCAGGGTTCTTCTAGTGGATACTCGGGTCATCAGGGTTCTTCCAGTGCTTAAGAGTTCATACTGCCCACCAACTATTTAGGGTTCTTCCAGTGGGTATTCAGGCCATCAGGGTCATACTTCAGGGTAGCAGATCACCGCATCGAGAGGTTGTTTCAAGTACGAAGATCTCAGTCATGTGCAGAGATTTTGCCCCAAGCTTCGGGGCAAGGCAGTGCAGTAGGGCTAGCAGCCCATGATTCCAGCACCAGTTTTCCAGCCGCCTAGAGGCGGGGGGCAGGTGGGTAGGGGCCATCCTAGAGGTGGAGGCTAGGTAGGGGGAGGTCAGCCAGCTACTGTTTAGTCAGGCAGAGGCCAGCTAGCCGGCGTTCCAGCTAGGTTCTATGCCTTTTCGGCTAGACCAGATATAGTGGCCTCAGATTTCATGATCACAGGTATTATTTATATCTACGGTGGAGATGCTTTGGTACTATTTGATACAGGGTCTACCTATTCATATGTGTCATCTCTGTTTGCTCATTTCCTGGATATGCCTCGTGAGTCCTTGGGCACCCCTGTTTATGTGTCCACTCCTGTAGGCAATTCTATCATGGTGGATCGGATCTATCGGTCCTGTGTGATTACATTATGTGGTTACAAGACTAGAGCGGACCTTCTGTTGCTTGATATGACCGACTTTGAGGTCATCCTGGGCATGAACTGGCTATCCCCATGTCATGTCGTCCTTGATTGTCATGCCAAGACTGTTACTTTAGCGATGCCAGAGTCGCCGAGATTGGAGTGGAAGGGTTCATCTGTTAGTACATCTAGTCGGGTCATCTCTTTTCTGAAGGCCCGACACATGGTCGAGAAGGGTTGTTTGGCTTATCTAGCTTATGTACGAGATACTACCGCAGAGACTTCGACGATTGATTCAGTGCCAGTAGTCCATGAGTTCGTCGATGTGTTTCCTTCTGACCTTCCAAGCATGCCACCATATCGTGACATTGATTTCTGTATTGACTTGGCTCCAGGTACCCAGCCTATATCTATCCCACCATACCGTATGGATCTGAAAGAGTTGAAGGAGTTGAAGGAAAAGCTTGAGGAGTTGCTAGCAAAGGGGTTCGTTAGGCTAAGTATGTCCCCTTGGGGAGCACCAGTGTTATCTGTGAAGAAGAAAGATGGGACTATGCGGATGTGCATTGATTACCGCCAGTTGAACAGGGTCACCATCAAGAACAAGTACCCGTTGTCGCGTATTGATGATTTCTTTGACCAGTTGCAGGGTGCTAAGGTGTTCTCTAAGATTGACTTGAGATCAGGGTACCATCAGTTGAAGATTTGGGACTCGGACGTTCTAAAGACTGCTTTCCATACTAGATATGGCCATTATGAGTTTCTAGTGATGTCCTTCGGCTTGACTAATGCCCCAGCGACATTTATAGATTTGATGAACAGGGTGTTCAGACCATATATTGATTTGTTATTCATTGTCTTCATTGATGACATTTTGATCTACTTGCATAGCATGGAAGGGCACGAGTGGCATTTAAGAGTGGTGCTTCAGACCTTGCGGGAACAGAAGCTATATGCCAAGTTCTCCAAGTGTGAGTTTTGGTTAGATTCTGTGGCATTCTTGGGGCATGTTATATCAGGCGAGGGTATTAAGGTGGATCCCAAGAAGATTGAGGTAGTTCAGAGTTCGCCTCGTCCCACTTCGGCGACTATGATCAGGAGTTTCCTAGGGTTAGCAAGTTATTATCGCTGGTTTGTAGAGGGCTTTTCATCCATTGCAGCACCTTTGACTAGATTGACCCAGAAGGGTGCTCCGCTCCATTGGTCCGATGATTGTGAGGCGAGCTTTCAGAAGCTCAAGACAGCTTTGACTACAACACCAGTTCTAGCGTTGCCTTCCAGTGCGGGGATGTATACAGTTTATTACGACGCTTCACGCATTGGCTTGGGTTGTGTACTGATGCAGGAGGGGCTAGTTATTGCATATGCTTCACATCAGTTGAAGATTCATGAGAAGAATTACCCTGTGCATGACCTAGAGTTGGCCTCTATTGTTCATGCTCTTAAGATTTTGAGGCATTATCTTTATGGGGTGTCCTATGAGGTTTACACTGATCATCGCAGCTTGCAGCATTTGTTCAAGCAAAGGGATCTCAATTTGAGGCAGCGCAGATAGCTTGAGTCACTGAAGGATTATGACATCACTATTCTTTATCATCCGGGCAAGGCGAATGTAGTCGCAGATGCCTTGAGCAGGAAGGTAGAGAGTATATTTTGCTAGAATGCCCATACATTTGTTACTCGGGGTCTTGGCACACACTAGTAGACTTATGATTTTTGGGTTGTATTTCTACGATTATGGTTGCATTTAGCTGCTTTCGTTTTGATTATTCAAAATCCCTTATTACCAAATCCTTTTTTTTAATCTAAGGAAAGTTATTTACTTGAAAACTTATAAAGAAAATGGAAAATCACTAGATTGTCTTACCTAGCAACGGTGTTGAGCGCCATCACAGCCTATAATAGAATTGGGTCGTGACAATCTGTATATACTTAGAACCATTTAAAGTAACAAACCTTTTATTAATATCAGTCTAGATGTCTTTAGCAGTATAAAAGTACATTACACTAATTGCTATGTCCATAGACAATGAATTAGTTATCCATGCAATGACCATGTCATTGCATCATTGCCAAAATTGATAGTAAGGTGAATTAACATGTGGTTTGGATATCATACCAACAATGAGACCTAGCTTATTTTTGGCAAAAAGTGCAGTCAACATATTTTTACATCAATTAACAAAACTAGTTCCATCAAACGGGGAGGACACTAGATGAGTACTCAGACTATCCGGGGGATATACATAAAAGGGATAAGAAATAAGGATAGTGAAATCATCAAAAAACCCAACTGTAGAAGATGAACTCACTTCAGGACTACCCATAATGAAACCCTAGATATTTGAAAGGAATATTGTGATAGAAAGAGTTATTGTCCTCCTTTGGGACCTAAAGGAGTAAAGGCCTTGAAATTTGTCGAGAAAACCAGCAATAAGGTGCAACCGACCACCAATCAAGCAAAACACCATTTGTAACGACCCGACCGATTGTTTTGAGCATTAGAATTTTGCTCAATGCGAGGTCTTGAGTGACTTCATATGGTATATTATAAATTGCATGTTTGGTCGGATACCATTTTCGGATGTTTCGAGATTGATTTGGATGAGTGATTCTCATTTTAGAAGCTTAAGCTGAAAATTTTGGCCGAGGTTTGAATTTTGTGAAAATGACCCTGTAGCGGTACTTTGATGGCTCCGATAGGCTTGTATAGTAATTTTGGACTTGGGAGTATGCTCAGGATCGAATTCGGAGGTTCCTAAGTTGATTTGACTTGTTTTATCGAAAGTTGACAATTTAAAAGTTTAGAAATTTCTGTAGGTTTGACTATGGTTTGACTTTATGGCTATCGGGTTTGGATTTTAATTTTAGGACTTGGAATATGTTTATTTTTCTATTTAGAACTTATTTGCAAAGTTTGGCATCATTCCGAGTTAATTGACAGGAATCGAACGTGCAGTTGTGTTTTTAGAAGTTCTTGAGTTTAAATGTTAATTTCATGTGTTTTGATGTTTGATTCATGGTTTTGGATATTATTTTGATGTTTTGATCGTTCGAGTGAGTTTGTATGATATTTTTAGACTTGTGTGAATGTTTGGTTTAGAGTCTCGAAGGCTTGGATGAGTTGTGGATGCGTTTCGGAGTGAGATAGAGTTTTAGTTCTGCTGGTTTGCACAAATGCTTCAGGTCTCGCAAATGCGAGATTTTGTTCGCATTTGTGATATCCGCAATTGCAAGATGGGTATCACATTTGTGATATCTGCTGGGTACTGTTAGGTTCGCATTTACGAACACAAAGTTCGCATTTGCGATGAGGGCCGAGGCTGGGCTAGATCCCATTTGCGATCACAATGGTCACTCTTGCGAAATGTTCATGTTCGCATTTGTGATAAAATCATCGCATTTGCGATGTTAGCAAGACTGTGAGGGATTTCGCTCTTGCGATCAATTTTTCGCATGCGACACCTACTCCTAAACATAAGGGTTGGGAGTTAAGATTTTGGTTTTATTTTTCATATTTTGGAACACTAGACTCGAAACAAGCGACTTGGAGAGGGGATTTTCATATAAAATCATTGGGTAAGTAGTTTTAATTAATTTTCAACTATATTTCATGGTTATATATTAGATTTAGCAACACATTTATGAGAATCAAAGAGGAAATTTGGAGATTTTTGTCAAAGTTTTAAAAAATAAAAGTTTAGATTTTGAGAGTCGATTTGGACTCGAATTTGAAAAAACAGAATACATATATGGACTCGTGGGGTTATGAATAGTCAAGACCTACTCTTGGACCCGGGTTTTGACCGGACAAGCCCGAAGTTGACTTTTGTTGACTTTTTGGAAATTGTATAAAGATCATAGCTTTATTTATTGAAATTTGTTTTTCTTGTATTATTTGATGTTATCAAGTCGACTTTGGTTAGATTTGAGCCGAGCGGAGGTGAATTATAAAGAAAAATCTACTATTGAGTGTTGATTTGACCTAGCGAAGTAAGTATCTTGTCTAACTTTGTGAGAAAACAATTACCCACGTCGGGATTGGTTTAATTGCATTATTTGAATTACGTGAAAGACGTGTACATGAGGTGACGAGTGTGTACATGGACTTATATGTGAAAACTTAACCGATTTAGACTCTTAGGCTTCTTATGTACATTTAATTGAAGTTGCCCTATTATGTTATATCCTCCATTATCAAATTTGCTCTTACATGCTTCATTTGAAGTTGTTAGTTCGTGTTCTATCTTTTATTGTCAAATATACTCTTACATGCTTTATTTGAGATCATTTCCTCTTTCAGTGTCATGTTATCTCTTTTATAGTTGATTTATTCTTATGGAATAATGCATAAGTACCCTCCTGACCTATAGCCAAATTTCCAACTACACACTTTATTTTTGCAGGGGTCTTATTACCCCTGTGAACTATTTTTAAATAGAATTAGTATCACCATGTAATGTCACTACCAAATCTTTGTTTGGTGGTGAAATACACGCGCCTGACACATGTATTTCCCACTAAATCATTTTTTTCTTATTTTTTTCTATCTACTTCTTTTTCCAACCCACTTTTTGTATTTTTTTAAAATTCTTTTTGCCTTTTCATACATCCCACCTTCTTCCATCCTTCAACCCACAAATGAAGCAGCGAGATTTTTTTGGTTGAAGAAGTAGGTCGAAAAATGGTGAGTTCCTAGAAAACTTTCTAGCAATCAACAATCAACAACCAAGCTCTTCTTCCTTGTTCTCTCTTTTATGTATTTTAATTAATTGAAAAAATAGGACTCTCATCCCCCTACCTCACTACCTAAAGCAGTGAAAGGCTGAAGGCCCCAATCGGGAAACGACGAACATAGCGAGAATAAGTTTTTCAAATAACAATAAAAACTTTTCTTTTTGTTCAGTCTTTTGTGGGCTTCTTCTGGGTTTAATCGGAAATTGATCTGGGGACGAGATTTTGTCATGCCTTTCTATGAGAAGTAATTGCAATTGAAAGTTTAAAAATGGTGAGTGAAGAGATTAGAAATAGCAGTAATCTTCTATAAAGTATAGTGAAATATGGAGAGGAGAGAATAAAATCTTCAACTCGATCGATCTCGCCGGAAAATATAGAGAATCCGAAGCTAATTTTTGGCCAATCTATAAGTAAGAAAACCGTAGGTAAGAAAAGGAAAAGAAAAAAAATAAGAAAAAAGAAAAAATAGAAAATAGTATATTTTATAAAAATAAAATTTCAGTATTCTCTCTCTCCCAAGGAGAGTGGCATATACCATATAAACACCAAGGGTATACTAATTTCATTTAAAAATAATTCGGGGGTAATAGGATTCCTGAAAAGATAAAGTGTGTAGTTGATAATCCGGTTATAGGTCAGTGAGGTACTTATGCAATTTTCCTATTCTTATTTGAAGTCATTGTTACAAGTTATCTCTTTCATTGTTGAGCTTATTCTTCCATTTTATTGTGTTTGTTGTAATTTTGTGCTGATTTTCTTGACGTACTCTCATATTATTGTTGTTGTTGTTGTACTCAGTGTTGTTGACTTGTGGACTATGTGTGATTGTGGTATTGAAATTTTGTGGCATATGGGCGTATATGGTGTGAGTTGTTATATTGGCACATGTGGAATACTTGAGAGGATTGTCGGGGTGGTTATACGTGAGTTATCTGTGCTATTATTATTATTGATATTTGCACATTTGGCGTGATAAGGCAGGCTATATATTTTGGGTATGCGCATGTGGCGAGACAATGTGGGATAGTTATTATGTACGTTTGGCGGGATAAGGTGGTGATCACACCCAACTGTGCCTTCTAAAAGACAAAGCGGTCGTTGCAAATATAATCCAGTTTTAAGTCCGGAGTCGAATACTCAGGGAACTAACCTATCTATTACAACTCTTGGCAATACTTCAAATGATATTAAAATAACAAGATGCTAAATCAAAGATAATTCAATGGTAAAAAGGTCTAGGGTATTGATTTCTCCAATTGCTAGTTTAAGCTTTAACTCTTTTGCTATAATCTCGCTGTAATATTTCTATGAGGATTATTAGCTATGGGTTATCGTAATTATCTCTCGATCAACTACGATAATTTACTAGAGCATTCTCTCGAACTACTCTAGCTGATAATGTGCACAACTCTGAATTATCCCACCAAAGTTTCGTTATCTCTAACCCCACTTGTAAGTTCAAGTAATGAATCTCTTCAATTACCCAAAAGTAGTGTTGTTCAACAACAATCTAACCTAGTATTCTCTCTCAAGCAACACAAGGCAATTAGACACGACTAATCAAGGGCCCATTCAATTAATCACCATACAAAACGTAGTTGAACAATCATATAATAACTCTTGCTCAATTATAACAAAGTTGAGTCAAAACTTCATCCAACAATTGGTTCCATCAACCCTAAATCAAATGTTTATCTACTCATAACAAAGCAAGATAAAACTACAAAATTGTTCATAATGTGTAATTGCAAGAAATAAAAGGAGATAGAAAAACTCTAATGTTTGGTTGATCTTCTTACACTTGTTCTTGCCTCCAAAGTAGTCTAAAAACAAGCTTAATCCTTTCTTGGGCGAGCTTCTTGAGTTTATAAGGGTTTGGAATAGGTTTTCCCTGAGTTACACTTTGGTCCCAAAAGTCTGGGCAATAGCACAGTTCGCCGCGGCTCGACCGCGGCGCGATCGTGGTGAGGGCCAAACATTCTTCCTCGCATTAGTTGCTTGTCGCGGTCCAACCGCGGTCCACCGCAGTCGCGGTGGATTCCACCCCAGTCGCGGTGGATTCCACCCCAGTCCACTTTTTGCTTCTTTCCGCTCGGGTGCTTCTTAGTTGGACGTTTTTTCACATTATTGACTCCAAAACATTCCATAGTTCTTCCTAACTTGGATTAGTTCATGCGAAGCAAAAGAACACCAATTAGAGCATTTTGTTATCATTTCGCCTATAAATCAACAATAAAGCATGGTATAATTAAGGTGTAAATATCGTCTATATAGCCTAATATCAGGCAGGCATTACTTTATTGTTGCGCACACGGCGAAATAAGGTGGACTATGTCGGGGATGATTTGTGATGGCCTGGGGGCATTGTTATTGATGATATTTGTGTGGTGGTGTGACCTTTCTGTGTGTGTCATGCATACTACAATTTTTATTGTGTTGTTTTCAATGTGCTACTTAGTGTCTCTGATTTTACTTGTTGACTTGAGATGTGATAGAACACTTGCACAGGCGTACATCGTAACATGTTACCTATATTAGTCAAATAGTATGAATCTTGATGTTTATTGATTATGTATATGTATTCTTGTATTGGCTTTTGTGCATAGATTGGACTGTTGGCATGTGATTAGTCTGTGCAGATATGAGGTATCGTTACCATTGGCACATGAGTTATCCGTGCAGATCTGAGGTATTAATGGTATTGGCACGTGAGTTGTCCGTGTATCACATGAGTTGTCCGTGCGATTGTGATTGGTAATATGTGTATGAGATGCCAAGTGAATTTGATTCGTGATTTGGGACCCGTGAGTTGTGATTATTAGGTATGGTACCTCGGGGTGATTCTTGTGTAAACCTTGTGTAAGAGGGCTTAAATATATGGTTGCCATTTGTGTTCCTTGAATGACTTCACTAGTGCTTTAACTGTGTTCTGAACACTTTGCGGCGTTATCACTTGTTTACTCATTGTTGTTATTTGTTGCTTCTCCTTTCTATTTGCTAGTGTTATATTGTTATACCTCTCATGTTTAGCCCTATAATGATATCCGTTCATCTGTTAGCATTATATCAATACCTTGCACATGTTTTTATGTCTAGTAGGTGTCTTGACTTGACCTCGTCACTACTCTACTGAGGTTAGGCTTAATACTTACTGGGTACTGTTGTGGTGTACTCATGCTACGCTTGCTGCACATTTTTGTGTAGATCCAGGTACTTCAGAGCGTGCTAGTCGCTAGATTGCTGATTGCCAGCTACTGTGGAGACTTTAAGGTACACCTGTCATCCCGTTCACAGGCCTCGGAGTCACCTTCTGTTGTCCTTCTTAACCACTATTTATTTTTATTCCGGAACAGTTTGTACTTAAGAGATTTTCTAGTGAACTCAGTAAAGCTTACGACTTGTACTATCGATTTTGGGATATTGTACATTTATTGATGGTTGTTGGGTATGTATAGCAATTATTGGTTCATGTTTAGTGTTTTATTGGTTTAAATCTGTTAATAACTCAGTATTTGTTAGGCTTACCTAGTCTTAGAGATTAGGTGTCATCACAACTCCTAAGGAGGAATTTTGGGTTGTGACACTACCATTACCGTAAATATACCCAAACGCGTTAGAGAACTACCACAGAAGACTATAAAGTATCCACTAAAACCCAGGAATCTGTGGATACCCAGCAGAATCGAATATCAGAAAACTCCGAAGAAGAGATCTCCAGTGGAATTTGACAAAACTACTATCGATCGGAATAGCGAAGCAAAATCGACGGATGTTAGGCTTTGATACCATGTTAATATGAGAAATCATCTCACAATTTGGAGATAAAATGAGAACAACATGAACCCTATCAGTAATGAAAAGAGGGAGAAGAGAAAAGACGAAAGAGGGAAAATATCTGTTATCTCATTATTTCTAAAATGTTCCGATGTGCGTACATTTACAAGACAAACAAAATGAATATAGTGGAATATATAAAACTGGACCGGGTATACTATTAGGCTGCCTCATGGTCAACTAAAATTATGCAGGCCAATATTGTCAACAAAATATTTGTGGGATGTTTGTGCCAAAGAAGAATTAATCTCGAGATTCAGCTTTTCAATAAAATATGTAGTATATATTAGATAGGACATAATCACTCACTCATATATTATTTGGTTAAGGTTGATTACGTTGTTAGTGTCACGACCCAAAACCAACCCGGTCGTGATAGCGCCTAATGTGGTACTAGGCAAGCCGACACATTTCCAAAACCAATCAATATTTTCATTCTTAAGATAAAATTCATAGCTATTTAACGATAAACATTCATAAAGTGTATAAATCAAAACAACATTGCGGAAAGAAAGTACGACATCAAGGTGTCACTAGTCATGAGCATCTATTAAGGACTGTCCGATAATACTAAGACATATACAATCTGAAAAACAACTAATAACAATCTAGGAAGATATGAGGGAGAAGAGCAGGGATGTGATTGCCATGCAGCTACCTTGCTAACTCCAACAGATCCGCGACGGGTGAAATCAACAATCACTAACACATCCAGCAACTCATGGATCTGCACACAAGGTGCAGGGAGTAATGTGAGTACGCCAACTCAGTAAGTAATAAAGGTAAATAGAGACTAAGCAGTAGAAATCAAATAAGATCCACATCATGATAAACTCAGTAAGCACAACATACTTTCAAATCAGAATATGAGTCAAATCATCTCATTTAAAATTCAATTTTTGGTAAAAATCATTTGAAGATGAAGGTTCAATGCAGTTTATAGTAAAAGTGATGAAGATCATAATTGGCCCCTCGAGCAAAACATAGTTCGTATACAGCCCCTCGGGCAAACATGAATCATAAACAACCCCTCGAGCAAACCTCTCGGTCACTCATATACATCTCATAACATAAAAATCTTAGTGGAAATAACAAAGCCAAATTAGTAACTAAATTCTGAATATCTCGTAAAAACTCCAGTTTCAATGAAAGTTGTTTAACACATTTGTTCATTTTCAATAGAGGCTCAGTATAAAGAGGAGTAAAAACAATAGTTTCATAAAACAAGCCCCTCGGGCAAAGCATCACCTGTATATATATAGCCCCTCGGGCAAGCCTCTCAGTCACTCATGACTCAACTCTCACCAATCAGCACTCACGCTCAATAGGTACCTTATAATAACCGCTGCGGCGTGCAGCCCGATCCATATATCATTGCGGCATATATATATATATATCGCTGCGACATGCAGCCCGATCCATAAATATAAAATCTTCACAATCAGGTCTTCGGCCTCTCTTATTCAGAAACCTCTCAAACCACTCGGGCTATCAGTAAAAACATGGTACTCAGCCAAAATTAGTATTTTATGTGCATCAAAATAGTATAGTAAAAACTGAGTTATGAAATCAATGAGTATAACATGACTGAGTATAGAGTTTCAATTGAAAACAATAAGAGGATAGTAAGAAAAAGGCCCCTCAGGGTTCAAACAACTTTGGCACAAGGCCCAAACATGACATTCAGCCCAATTTATAGAAACACTTTCTAAAACACATAAGTATCATATAGTTTTAACCAAATATGTAACTTATAATTTCCACGGGACGGACCGAGTCACAATCCCCAACGGTGCACGCCTACACGCCCGTCATCTAACACGTGCGTCACCTCAAAATAGTGAAATGATGTGAAATCCGGTGTTTCATACCCTCAGGACAAGATTTACAATCATTACTTACCTCAACCCGGTTAATCCTCCACTCCACAATGCCTTTGACTCTTGAACCGGCCTCCAAATGCCTCGAATCTTGCCACAAACAATTCGACACAATCAACATGAGCAAAAGGGACCAATCCCATAAGAAAATGCTAAGCTTAAGGTCAAAAGTCAAAAAGTCAACTCAAAAGTCGAGCCCCGAGCCCACATCTCAAAATTTGATCAAAGTCAAAAAACTCGACAACCCACTCGATTACGAGACTAACCATACTAGTTTCAGTCAATTCCGACTTCGAATCGGCTTTCAAATTCCAAAAGTTCATTTTATGAAGTTCCACAAATTTTCCCTAAATTTTCACCTCAAATAACTAATCAAATGATAAAATCAATGATAGATTTATGTATTTTAGCCAAATCCGAGTTAGAATCACTTATCCCGATGAATTTCTTGAAAAACCTTCAAAAAATCGCCAAGATCCGAGCTTTCTAGATCAAAATATAAAATAAAACCCTAAATCTCGTATTTATAGTGCACCTCTCTGATTCCCATATCCGTTGACTGCCAAAAATCACCTCCCCAACGTTCACTCCTCCGCGGTCGCAAAAAAGTAGCACGGTTCGCGCTTCTGGTGTATGCACAGACATGCCTTAGTATTTTGGCCATAACTTTCTCTACAGATGTCGAAATGATGATTTCCTTACCTTTCTGGAAACTAGACACGAAGGAATACACCTTTTGTTTTTTAATCATCTTAAAATTCCTTGTAGATAAAAGGATACAGGCTTCCAAAGTTGGACCAGCAAATCTGCAGATCTGCCCTGGAGCGCCTCCGCGACCAAATTTATGCTGTCGCACCCCCTATTCTGCCCTCATCGAAAATTCCTTCGCCCTCAGCAAAAATTAAGCACCAAAACCATGCCTGAGTTCCGGTAATGCTCGGACTCGCTCAAAACTCACCCGAAACACACCCGAGGCCTCCGAAACCTCAACCAAATGTGCCATCAAGTCCTAAAATACCATACCAACTCAATCGAGCTCTCGAATCACCTCAAATAATAAAAAAACATGAATCACACACCAATTCAAGCTTAATGGACTTGAAACCTCAAACTTTCACAATCAATGTCGAAACCTATCAAACATCATCCGAATGACCTCAAATTTTGTACACACGTCAAAAATGACATTACGAGCCTACTCCAACCCCCGGAATTCTATTCTGACTCTATCAAATTTTCCACTGTCGACCGGAAATCGTCAAATTTTCAATTTCGCCAATTCAAGCCTAATTCTACCACGGACCTTCAAAACACAAACTGGATGCGCTCCTAAGTCCAAAATCATCTAACGGAGCTAACAGAGTCGTCAAAATTCAAATCCAAGGTCAAATACTAAAAAGTCAAAACTTGGTCAAACCTTTCAAATTTAAAGCTTCAAGCTGAGAATTATTCTTCCATATCTATTTCAATTAACCTGAAAACCAAAAACGACGATTTACATGAGTCACAATACATCATACGGGGCTAGTCATGCCCAAGAACTGGCGAGCAAAGTGCAAGTGCTCAAAAAGATTGGTCAAGTCGTTACATTCTCGCCCACTTAAACATACGTTCGTCCTCGAACGTGTCCAGAGTTGTTTCAAAAGCCATCAAATCTCCATGTATCCTTACTATGCACATGCCCGGGGGTGATTCCACGTCACCGTATCCCATATAGGTTCGATAGTACAGCATAACTAAAATTTCGCAATCCATCCCAGCCCATAAACCTTAGAACCAAATTTCCACTTTTGAAATCATATATAAGATTAGAATCTCACATCTATACACTGATAAGCCCGAACAAGTTGTATCAAACCATATCTGCAACCCAAGAGTAATCACATGATATACCACATAACTCAAACACTCATAGCGATAACTTCTAATCACAGCAGCTGCTCAAACAACCCCAATTCTGGTAATAAACCTCTCATCAAACCAAAGCCTCATTCCTACACTTTCGTATACTGCCAATGATGAAAGAAACACGCAGAAATCATAATCATTCCTCAGTTCAACCAGTCATGGAGTTCCCTCTCCTTCCGCAATAGTAAATTGCTAAGCCGAACTTCAATATTATCCTTCCAACATGCTGAAATCGAATCCGATAGTATTCATTCTAGATCCAGTGACCTCATCTCATCTAACACGACTACTTTGGTGACATGACACATCAATACAATCTAAAGCCACAACTCGTGCAATCTATGCACCAATAAGCAACAATCCAAACGTACTCAAATCATGAAAATGACTCAAATGAGAGAGTTGTACCGCAAGCTCACTAGTACCACCATAACACGATGCTAAGAACCCGTCACACACCGTAGAACCAGAACACACGAATCTGACTCGAAGGATCATACCTCCACATAACTTTGCCGCAATGCGCGATCCTATCCAAACACTAGTCCACACGAAACACCTCAAGTCACCATGCTCAAAATCAACAACCACGCGCAATTTGATATCTAGCACCAAGAGTCAATCACCATAACCACGAAGAAGCAAATGACGCAATGTCGCATCAGCTCGAAAGAACATACCCAATGCGCAATCAATCTTGCAATACCCAGATACCCATCTCACTCAAATTCCTCTATAAAGCCCAAATAGAACCATATCATTTATGCATTTAATTGACGAATCAAAATCCCGCGTAGCATACAAGAGTAACTCACAAATAAATCTCGGAACATGAATAAACTTAATAACAACCGAATGGAACCTCTCTCAACAATAGCAGTTCGGAGTCAACATATCCGACTCGATGTAGAACACACATCCATATTGGCCTACAAATGAACCCCAAATCAACTCTGGTCACCTACAATAGATAAATAACTCTCCAAAAGTTCACAATGACTGAATCATAGCACATACTACCATCTGACTAGCTTGCCCACATCTTCACAGTCCACAACCACGAAATAACCTGTTTATGAGACCTCCCAGTCTCCAAATCCATAAAGCACACAAATCACCATATCCGATCCTAACTCCACCGCCCGAATATCTAACACATCCCTAATACTCGATCATTCCACGAGGGGTACTTCTAAAATTCTCCTGTGCCACCAAGCAAACTTTGGATATCAGCAGTCGATCAGACAAGATAGTGCCGCAATACCAATGAAGTATCCATAACTCAAACACATCGCCCTTTCTGAAATGTATACCCTCATCAAGCCACACAAATCAGTGATCTCATTTATCTAGTCATCTGAAACTGACTATGTTGCCTAAGAATTTATGAACTTTCTTTCAAAACTGAACTGTGACCTTACATATGCAAATCTCAACCCCACACAATATACCGCATATACCATACCATCCCATGATAAATATGAGAACTTCATAACCCACTCCGATCTACAAGCAACTACGTAATCGATCAGCCAAGAACTTTTCCATTTGATCCCACCTAGGAGAAAATCACTATACATCCCATGCTCCTCATTCCAGTAGAAAATACACACCTCCAACCGTGGTAGAAATCATTAAGAACTCTCCGAATCCCCTTTGCATAAAACCAACCATCAGGACTGACTCCTTCTAACTCAACCAATCTACGCAAGCCATCAAAACCTAAGAGCATTTCCACGAAACACCTGTAGAAACCCACCGCATCATAAGCACCCAAGAACCGATCTTATCCATTACCATGCCAATCCAACCTACTACCAAGCTGTCCTAATTCTCTCAGTTCTTTCCGAATTACCTTCAAATTATATGTTTCCTTACTAGTACACCAATATCCTTAACTAAAATTTGTCCCACGAATTTTAGCATAAAACCACACCGCCCTAAGGCTCATAAACCGTTGTATTCTTCTAAAGTTCCCCCAAAAGTACCACAACCGAGATACCCACTCTGAAGAGACCTTCTGTGAATCTAAAGCCATTACTTTCTCCTTCCTGATACTGGTATGTAGAATCCATAATGATACAGAAATGACACAAGTCCTGACATCCTCCCATATAAATCTCAGTTTCTAGCCCACACACATCCTGAAGATTCCC
Source organism: Nicotiana sylvestris (assembly GCF_000393655.2). Lineage (NCBI taxonomy): Eukaryota > Viridiplantae > Streptophyta > Magnoliopsida > Solanales > Solanaceae > Nicotiana > Nicotiana sylvestris. The sequence continues at coordinate 97,686,665 of NC_091064.1, read as the reverse complement.
AATTGCCACGTATAAATCTTGAATTCATTAGAACCATTCTCGAGAGTTATCCACTCTGCTCAAATCTCAATTAGACTGATCAAATAGACCGAATGACTTGTGCCCCATTAGCACTCCAACATCCAAGGAAGTAACCCATTCTTCTAAACTGCCGAGCGATTTTTCCTACTTCATACATGTTATATCCTTACAAACAACAACTAAATCATCCAATGTTTCTCATATACCCATAAAGTATAACGCAACCCTTATCCGAAATTTCCTTTACTCAAGTCATCCTCGATCTCAACCTCAGTAAGCCATAACTTATTCATTAGTATACCTCGAATTGGAACCAACACAACACATAACCGTGCAATCAACTGATCAATAGCAAACTCCCCCACTTGTCTCAAATCCATAATCGAAACACACAAAAACTCATAATGCCCATACTCTATTACTGCCATAATACCATAGTGAGATTCAGCTGAATCCTTCATAAGCCCATGCGACACAAACCATCTAGTAATTCAAATCATCTACAAATCTCGCATTCACCCTCGTAACAGTCAAGCCCACTCTTATAAGCGATCCAAACTCAAATTGTACTACATATAATTCACTAGTAAAAGAAGACTCACTACAAAACAACATAGGGATCACACACCCTCATGACACCCTATAGGAGATAACCCACCTGCTTAGCCTCAAACCGGTATCTCTCTATACTCCTCCATAATCATAACTATTACACAATCACTTAATCCACTGAGTCTGAACTCATAACACAACATGAAGATCTACTCCACTCCACAACTAAACTACACGAGAGGTCCTTCAACACACCTATAGCTCGAGGCCATACGCCAACTCAAGATAGAAGTCAACCACCCAATAGTCCTTGCTACATCTCCAGCAAACTCTTCTCGTCACATTCGAACAATCTAAACACATCTCGCAATCAAATCATACTCACCCCATAGTCATCCAGTCACAAATCCCAACAATAAGAACACAAACGAACATTTAAGTCCCAAATGCACGTGCTCACACAATCAAAATCTCAGTACTCAAGCCACAGACAAAACTCGGCCTCAAGTCCTCCAAGACTGGCCCATCATCAACATGCCAAGATCACATCTCGTACCTCATCTAGAGAATCACAACCTGTCAATGCATAGCTGATACCGAGCACTCATGTGTGCATACAAACACGTGGAAGGAATTTAAAGAGTAACACTTCAAGCCGAATCAATGTCCCACGATAAGAATTCAAGAATGTGAAGTTTCCTAAGGGTTTTGCAGCCTATCGAAGATAAGTACATATTTCTCCGTACTGATCCGCAAGATTCTACTAAACCCGCTCATGACTCATGAGACCTATGTAACCTAGGTTCTGATACCAACTTGTCATGACCCAAAACCAGCCCGGTCGTGATGGCGCCTAACGTGGTACTAGGCAAGCTGAAAAATTTCCAAAACCAATCAATATTTTTATTCTTAAGATAAAATTCGTAGCTATTTAACAATAAACCTTCATAAAGTATATAAATCAAAATAACAGTGCGGAAAGAAAGCACGACATTAGGGTGTCACTAGTCATGAGCATCTATCAAGGACTGTCCGATAATACTAAGACATATACAGTCTGGAAAACAACTAATAACAATCTAGGAATATAGGAGGGAGAAGAGCAGAGCTGCAATCGCCATGCAGCTACCTTGCTAACTTCAACTGATCTGCGACGGGTGAAATCAATAATCACTAACACGTCCAGCAACTCCTGGATCTGCACACAAGGTGCAGGGAGTAATATGAGTATGCTAACTCAGTAAGTAAAAAAGGTAAATAGAGACTAAGCAGTAGGAAACAAATAAGATCCACATCATGCTAAACTCAGTAAGCACAACATGCTTTCAAATCAGAATATGAGTCAAATCATCTCATTTAAAATCCAGTTTTTGGTAAAAATCATTTAAAGATGTTTTCCAACAGTTTCAATAGAGGTTCAATGCAGTTTATAGCAAAAGTGATAAGATCATAATCGGCCCCTCGGGCAAAACATAGTTCGTATACATCCTCTAGAGCAAACATGAATCATAAACAGCCCATCGGGCAAACCTCCCGTTCACTCATATACATCTCATAACATAAAAATCTCAGTGAAAATAATAAAGCCAAATCAGGAATTAAATTTCGAACATCTCGTAAAAACTCCAATTTCAATGAAAGTTGTTTAAAATATTTGTTCAACATTTTCAATAGAGGCTCAGTATAAAGAGGAGTGAAAACAGTAGTTTCATAAAACAAGTCCCTCGGGCAAAGCATCACTCGTATATATATAGCCCCTCGGGTAAGCCTCTCAGTCACTCATAACTCAACTCTCATCAATCAGCACTCACGCTCAATAAGTACCTTATAATAACCGTTGTAGCGTGCATCCCGATCCATAAATATATATAGTCGACTGCGCTCACTGGGGTGTGCAGACTCTGGAGAGGCTCCTACAGCCTAAGCGTTATATCGCTGCGGCGTGCAGCCCGATCCATAAATATAAAATCCTCACAATCAGGCCCTCGGCCTCTCTTAGTCAGAAACCTCTCAAGCCACTTGGGCTATCAGTAAAAACATGGTACTCAGCCCAAAATAGTATTTTATGTGCATCAAAACAGTATAGTAAAGACTGAGTTATGAAATTAATGTGTATAACATGACTGAGTATAGAGTTTCAATTGAAAACAGTAAGAGGATAGTAAGAAAAAGGTCCCTCAAGGTTCAAACAACTTTGGCACAAAGCCCAAACATGGCATTCAACCCAATTTATAGAAATACTTTCTGAAACACATAAGTATCATATAGTTTCAACAAAATACGCAATTTATAATTTTCACGAAACGGACCGAGTCACAATCCCCAACGGTGCACGCCCACACGCCTGTCATCTAGCACGTGCGTCATCTCAAAATAGTGAAACGATGTAAAATCTGGGGGTTTATACCCTTAGGACAAGATTTACAATCATTACTTACCTCAACCCGGTTAATCCTCTACTCCACAGTGCCCTTGCCTCTTGAACCGGCCTCCAAATGCCTCGAATCTAGCCACAAACAATTCAACACAATCAACACGAGCAAAAGGGACCAATCCCATAAGAAAATACTAAGCTTAAGGTGAAAAGTCAAAAAGTCAACTCAAAAGTTGGGTCCCGGGCCCACGTCTCGAAATTCGACCAAATTCATAAAATCCGACAACCCACTCGATTACGAAACTAACCATACTAGTTTCACTCAATTCCGACTTCGAATCAGCTTTCAAATTTCAAAAGTTCATTTTATGAAGTTCCCCAAATTTTCACCCCAAATCACTAATCAAATGATAAAATCAATGATAGATTCATGTATTTTAGCCAAATCCGAATTAGAATCACTTGTCCCGATGAATTTCTTGAAAAACTTTCAAAAAATTGTCAAGATCCGAGCTCTCTAGGTTAAAATATATAATAAAAGCCTAAATCTCGTATTTATAGTGCACCTCTCGGATTCCCATTTCCTCTGACCGCCAAAAATCACCACCCCAGTGTTCACTCCTCTGTGGTCGCAAAAAAGTAGCGCGGTCCGCGCTTCTGGTGGCTGCACAGACAGGCCTTAGTATTTTGTCCATAACGTTCTCTACAGATGTCCAAATGATAATTTCTTTACCTTTCTGGAAACTAAACACGAAGGGCTACAACTTCCGTTTTTAAATCATCTCAAAATTCCTTGTAGATCAAAATATATAGGCTTCCGAAGTCGGACCAGCGAATCTGCAGATCTGCCTGGAGCACCTCCGTGACCAAATTTACGTTGTCGCGCTCCCTATTCGGCCCTGAGCGAAAATTAAGCACCAGAACCATGCATGAGTTCCGGTAATGCCCGGACTCGCTCAAAACTCACCTGAAACACACCCGAGACTTCCGGAACCTCAACCAAATGTGTCATCAAGTCCTAAAATGTCATACCAACTCAATCGAGCTCTCGAAATCACCTCGAACAATAACAAAAACATGAATCGCACACCAATTCAAGTTTAATGGACTTGAAACCTCAAACTTTCACAACTGATGACGAAACCTATCAAATCTCGTCTGAATGACCTCAAATTTTGTACACACGTCACAAATGACATTACGAGCCTACTCCAACCCCCGGAATTCTATTCCGACTCCGATATCAAATTTTCCATTGTCGGCCGGAAATCGCCAAATTTCCAATTTCGCCAATTCAAGCCTAGTTCTACCACGGACCTTCAAAACATAAACCGGGCGCGCTCCTAAGTCCAAAATCACCTAACGGAGCTAACAGAGTCGTCAAATAAAATTCGAGGTCAAATACTAAAAAGTCAAAACTTGGTCAAACCTTTCAAATTTAAAGCTTCAAGCTGAGAATCATTCTTCCATATCTATTCCGATTAACCTGAAAACCAAAACCGACAATTTACATGAGTCACAATACATCATACAGGGCTAGTCATGTCAGAGAACTGACGAGCGAAGTGCAAGTGCTCAAAATGACCAGTCGGATCGCTACAGTAGTACTTTTAGAGTATACTATCAACCATATAAAATATTAAAATATATAAACACCATCTTGGTGTACAACACTCAAAGTTGTCGATGGGTAAATAAACTAACAACGACTATGTATTGATTTCAATACTTAGCAAGGGCTCTATACAAATTCATGAGTGTGTAAGCTCAATTATTTCACCTTCACCTACTCTCCCCACTGTAGTGTTCTTCATCTGTTCTACTTTTATATCCCATTTATTTGTTTGCCTATATATTTTAAATGTTTTTTTTGAAAAGTTTTTTGACAAAATGTTTGTTTAGTGTCTGAATAATTCTAGGTTTTAACACGTTTTATTTTATTTAAATAAAAACACATAGAAAATGTGTTGAGACAGTCTTTAAATTAAAAGGTTTACTAAACAAACACAATTAAGAACAAAATTTACGAATTTTATAGTAGTAGTTTGCATAGACAAATAGCACATTAAAATTTAATAACTAATTTTATAATAATGTGGAAAGTAGATAATGGATTTTTGGCTAAAGGAATATATAAAAGGTCCAAAGATGTCATTTTTGAGGGTTTTGAGTTTTGACCACTATTTACAGTGTTTTAGACATATAATATATTATTTGGTAAAATATACACAAAGGGAAAAACTCGACTAAAAGCTTTGTCATATTATGATAAATATCACATTATAGTGGATGTCTACTCTTCTTCCTTGATCTTCATCTCAAATACTTAATGACATATTCAATGACATATTTTGTATGTTCAATGACATATTTTCTTCACTTTTTATGCCTATATAAAGATCTTGTAACAAATATAAAAATACACACAATTGAAGAAGAAAATCTCTTCCTTCTCTCTATCTCCATTTCTTGTTCATGTTTTACTAAATTGCTTTTATTTCCTTATTCCATATAGTTACTTTGAGTTATATTTCATAATACGTTATCAGCACGAGTCTCTAATATTTCATTTATATCATCATACCTACGACATTTCATATATGTCATGTTGATAGTTTGCTTATATTGTCTATTTTAGTCACATTATGTTTTTCACTAATGTTTTGGTCTTCTTCAACTTCTAAGTAAGCCACAAAATTAGGCATAAAAGTTGAAGTGTTGCAGCAAAATTTCGTATGGTCTTTCCATATCTCGCCATGAAATGAAAAGGAGTTATATGCTAGTTTGGAGCGGATGAAACAAGGTAGGACCATCAGATGCTAATATTTGGTCCGTTAAATAACCTTTTAGTGGTTCTATAAATTATAACATAATTACTACAAAAGTTAGACATGTATATTAGGTAGATAATAATTACTGCTATATCCTAGAGGTCCCATGAAACTAAATTTCAAGCATGTTAGAGTTAAATACTGTTAATCTGGAAAAGGTGATTTTCTTATTCATAATAGTTATGTCACATGATCATGTTGGAGGAATGACCATATTACTTTAAGGATTTTAATATGTTAGTAATACTATGTTGAGATTTTATTCCGATTTTGTTTGGCTTCGTGATGTGATTCTATTGCTTCTTTGAGAAAGAAAAAATTTTGCGAGTGAAAAACTGTATACTTAGGTTTCTATTTTGGTAAAGGCAATATTTTTCGTTAATCTTTTGCTTTAGGCACAAGAAAAATAATGTCAATTATATTATGATCCATACTAATCTAATTAGATGCAACATGTTTTTTTATGTTGATAGTTGGCAAAGTGATATCATTATGTTTACTAGTCTATTTTGACATCTTCTGTTAACAGAATATGCTAGCAATAGTTATTACTCATGATTATTTGCTTTCTGAAATTGTATATTTAGTTATGTATTTCAATTCTTGTGTACATTTTATGTAATCATCATGCATTAATTTGCAGTAACACATCATATAGTAATAACGCTACATGGTGACTTTCTGTTTTGAAATATTTATATGTAAGATACTAGTACACGAGTTTGTACTCCATCATATTTTTGTTGATAATAGTTCTTATCATTTCTATTTACTTATTTGTGGCTACATAAAATTATGTTCCATTCCTAAAAGTGAATGAGACAATTTGTGATAAATATTATATGAGGGTAAGACGATGGGCTCAAGTCCCAACGCACCATAAAGATAAGACATTTAGTTTAAGTCCTGATGCTCCATGATGACAAGAGTTGGGTTTAAGTCCCAATTCATTATAGCCTAACATGCCTTTATATGGGTAAGACATTGGGTTTGAGTTCCACTATACCATATTGATGATATATAATAACTAAAGAAAAATAATATATTTTTCATTAAAGGCATGAAGATTGTCCCACTTGATTTGCTCCATTCTTGAAGTGAATGTGGTGGCAGTGCATAATAAGTTTAAATAAAGACAAGTGGTTGAACAACGAACGTAGGCATTTCAAAGATCAAAATAATAATAATCATCACTATGATTATAAAAGGAGAACAATAAGGGTTCTCAAAATAGTCCTTCAAAATGTGAAAGCAATGTTTACCATCAAATTGGTATGAAAATAATAAAGCACGTCGTTGATTATGATCCATTCCTTGAAGAGAATGTGACTTATGATAAGCATTGAGAATGCAAACCCATTCCTAAAGTTGAATGTGGCAATATGTGATAAAAGCAATGAATAAAGACATGCAATTCATGATTATATGAATACCACACAACTCACCTCCAAAGGAGGTTTGAGTGAAATAAAGAGAATAAATATTATTGTGTGGTTACCTGAATATGTCATTGGTCGCGTACATGTGATACACCAAATATTATTTTGTCATGCCTTATAAAAGTTATTAAAGGCAAAATTAAAGCAAGAAATGATTTTGTTTATGATAATTTTGACCATGACAATTTATTATGATATAAGTTTCTCCGTGAAGGAGACATTTACCATATGAATGGTATAATAAAAGATCTTGTAGTACAAAAGTTATTAAGAGCTCCGGAAAACTAATTTATTACTATCCGGATGAATAAAATTATTCATGACATTGATATTGTAAAGTCTCAAAAGAAACGTTTTGAGTTTCAAATGTATAAGTCAAAGTGGTTGGCATGTTGAGACTATAAATGAAAGGAAGATTGAATATCTTCATATTTCTATAATCACACCGGGTAAATATGAAAGGTTATCCGATTTTCTTTCTTTTTGTACTACAAAAATATAAGTATGATAATGAAATCATATGCCACAAGTAAACTAGAGGTTTACTAAAACAAATATTAGTTGGCATAACCGGTTGACCATCCTTGTTCAATTATGATGCAAAAAATTAATTGAGAACTACATTGGCATATATTGAAGAATAGAAGATTCTTCAAGAATTATCTTGTGCTGCTTATTCTCATGATATACCAGTTAAGGTTGGGATTGAATCCCTTGATTTCTGGAACAAATAAAAGGTGATAAATATATGGGCTCAGTCACCTGCCATGTGGACCGTTTACTATTATATGATTTTAATAGATGCATCTATTCTATGGTCACATGTGCATTTGTTATCAACTTGTTGTTTGGATTTTGCAAGATTGCTTGCTCAAGTTATTAGAGCACAGTTCCAGAATATAAATTATGATGATTTATCTTAATAATATTGTTTTAAATCCAAGTTGGTTTAGTAGAAATTGTATGCCTCCAATTATAGCTAAATTATTGGTTATGAGAACAAAACTCCCTAAAACAAAATTTGGTATGAGATGTATTATTTACTATACAACAACACTTGTACTCATCTAGCCAAGTTATAAAAATTTCTCCCTATCGCAATCAGTTCAGAGTCAGGAACCCAATAATTTCTATATAAAAATATGGATGTGCTATATGATTTAATTATGCCACCAAAATGCACAAAGATGAGTTCTCAAATAAGGTTGAGAAATGTGTTGGTGATCCCAACATTAGGGGGAGAAAATGGGCAGCTAAGAAAGTGATACGTGAAATGAATTATTATGAATACATATAGATCCTCGTACAAGAAAATATGAACTTGAAGTTCAAGTGATAATTTATTTACAAATTATTGCCAGACGCATTTGCTGACCCAAAGCTAAATGTCATATTTCAGCTGCTAATGCTCCAAATGAAATGAAATCCATGAGGGACAGAGTCTATGGTACGCATAAAGTGTAACAGACCAATCGGTTCCAAAGATAAAACTTCTTGAAGAAGTAGAGGGGAAAATATTCAAAATGTTCATAATAAGGAGGCAAGTGTCCTGGAAGAGCACCATGACATAACATTTCATAAGACCTCATGGGAGAGGCTTAGATATCTGAAAATAATGAGATAAAGAGATCTCAATAAATTATGTCTTTATTAGGTAATAATGGAACCGACATAAAGTGATCGTCGATGATATTGTTAATATAATGTAGCGCTCAATATTATTAATATTGACGAGGATCTTGAGCTCAAATCTGTCATGAAATTTGGATAGATAAATGATTGGCCAAAATAAAATTAAAAAAATACGCAATCAAGATTGATTTCACCTGAAAAATGTGAAGTTTGACGGATAGTCCAAACACCTAAAAGTATAAAGCCAGTGGAGGTATAAATGTATTCTTGTGCGAAGAAAGACAAGTCGATAGACATAAAAACGACTTGTGTCACAAGAAGATTTGTAAATATCCTGGCATTTCAGGTTTTAATCTGGTAATACATGAAAAACTTGATATGCATATAATGAAAATCATTGAAGGATTTAGATTGTTCTGAAGCATATTAAGGTTTCCAAGAATTTATTAAATAAATTTTCAATAATCCTTATACGGATTGAAACAATCAGGGCGCATGTGGTAAAATCACCCAAGAGAGTACTTGTTGAAAGAAGTGTACAAGAATAATTCAATTTGTCCTTATGTCTTTATAAAAGGATCTGGATTTGAATTTGTTATAATCGCCGTGTATATCATTAGAACTCCCGGGGAGCTTCCTGAAGCAATAGACTGTTTAAAAAAAGAATTTGAAATGAAAGATCTTGTAAAGACAAAAATAAAATTTTGTCTTGATCTACAAATTGAGTATATGAAAGATGAAATTTTTGTCCATCAATCAGCATACACTGAAAAGATTTTAAAGTGATTCTATATGGATAAAGCACATCCATTGAGTACCCTGATGGTTGTGAGATCACTCGATATAAATAAAGATCCATTTAGACCTCATGAAAATAATGAAGAAACTCTTGGTCCTGAAGTATCATATCTTAGTGCAATTGATGTATCTTGCTAACACTACAAGACATGACATAACCTTTTCAGTTAATGTCTTAGCAAGATATAGCTCTGCTCCTACAAGGAGACATTGGAATGAAATCAAACATATATTGCATTATCTAAAAGGGACTACCGATGTGGGCTTATTTTATGGCAATGATTACAATCCCGGTCTTGTTGGTTATACCGATGCGGGGTATTTATCTGACACACACAAGGTTTAATCTCAAACATGCTATGTGTTTACATATGGAGGCACTGCCATATCTTGGATCTAATCATGTTGAGATAATTGCTATTCATGAAGAAAGTCGAGAATGTGTACGGTTGAGGTCTATAATACATCTTATTCAAGACAAAATGTGGTTTGAAGTGTTACAAACTACCTACAATTTTGTATGAGTTAGCATGCATAACTCAAATTGAAGGGAGGATTCATAAAAGGAGCTAGGACAAAGCACATTTCACCAAAGTTATTTTTCATGATCTTCAAAAGAATGGTGATATCAATGTGCAACAGATTCGTTCAAGTGATAATATGGCTGATTTGTTCACCAAATCTCTACCGACGTCAACCTTAAAGAACCTAGTGTACAAGATTGGGATGTGAATGATCAAGGATGTGAATTGATGTTCTCATCAGGGGGAGTTAATACGCGTTGTACTCTTTTTCCCTTACAAGGTTTTGTCCCGCTGGCTTTTTCTTTGTAAGGTTTTTAACGAGGCAACCAAAAGGCGTATTTCTAAACATGTGTACTCTTTTTCCTTCATTAGGATTTTTTCCCATAGGGTTTTTTCCTAGTAAGGTTTTAACGAGGCACATTATCTATGGACATCCAAGGGGGAGTGTTATGATAAATATCACATTATAGTGGATGTCTACTCTTCTTCCATGATCTTCATCTCAAATGTTTAATGACATATTCAATGACATATTTTGTATGTTCAATGACATATTCCATGACATATTTTCTTCACTTTTTATGACTATATAAAAGTCTTGTAACAGATAGGAAAATACACACAATTGAAGAAGAAAATCTCTTCCTTCTCTCTATCTCCATTTCTTGTTCATGTTTTACTAAATTGCTTTTATTTCCTTGTTTCATATTGTTACTTTGAGTTATATTTCATAATATGTCATGATTTGTCTTATTCTTACCTTATCCTCATTTTTATTTAAGAAAAAGGGAAAAGGGAGAATAGAAGAAAATACTAACATATGCATGGACTAATGGCCCACATCAGTAGCTTTAATATAGACATATAATGATCACTTTTATAGCATGTTTGGCGAAGCTTCTCCAATGTCAAAAATACTTTTTTTTCTTTAAAAAAATTGAAGTGTTTGGCCAAGCTTTTAGAAGAAAAAGAATACTTTTAAGTAGAAGCAGAAGCAGTTTTGGAGAAGCAGAAAAAAGTACTTAGAAGCACATTTTTACGGCTTGGCCAAACACTAATTGCTGCTCAGAAGTACTTTTTAAATTAATTAGTCAAACAAAAATTGCTTCTCACCAAAAGAACTTTTGAGCACTTTTGAGAAAAAAATACTTCTCATAATAAGTTGATTTTAGAAGATTGACCAAACAGGCTATTAATAACTGTTATTTTCTGCATTGGAGAAAGTAAAGTTTATTTTTAGAGAGAAAAAGTAGTGAGAGATTGAAATTCTATTCATGTTAAGTCAAAGGGTACCTTTGTCTTATCACTCCCATTCTTGACATTTTTGACAATTTTTTTCCTGACAGAACGCTTTATTGTAAAAAAGGGGTGGGATAGTTACTTTTTAACATGATATTTAGTTTTTATTTAGTATTTTTAATGCTGAGCAAAAATAGCCACTATTTTATTAAAATTAATACGAAAAATATTTTTATTCTTTCTTCATGAGTGTTGTGTAAATATTAAGGACATGTTGTCCTTAACATTTACACTGCACATATGAAGTTAAGGACAGGATGTCCTAAAGTTTAACAATGGAAGGCGTAAATACAGGACACTTTGTCCTTAATATTTACACAACATTCATGAAGTTAAGGACACCATGTCCTTAATATTTATACAACACTCATAAAGTTAAGGATACTATGTCCTTAGCGTTTACCTGCACATATGAAGTTAAGGACATGAGGTCCTAATTTTTAACAACAGAAGGTACAAATACAAGTTAAGGACATTATATCCTTAACATTTACACTGCACACATGAAGTTAAGGATGTTATGTCCTTAACATTTACACTGCACATATGAAGTTAAGGACTGATGTCCTAAAGTTTAACAACGGAAGGCGCACATGATACTTTGTCCTTAATATTTACACAACATTCATGAAGTTAAGGACACCATGTCCTTAACATTTACACTGTGCATATAAATTTAAGGACATTATGTCTTTAACATTTACATTGCACCCATGAAGTTAAGGAAGCCATGTCTTTAACATTTACACTACACATATGAAGTTAAGGACATGAAATCCTAAAGTTTAACAATGGAATGTGTAAATACAGGACACTTTGTCCTTAATATTTACACAACATTCATGAAGTTAAGGACACCATATCCTTAATATTTACATAACAACCATGTCTAGCACAGGGCTATTTCGTTCGGCCGGGTAAAAATTTATTAAGCACCGACTAAAGAGTAAATACATTTTAAACAGTGGCTAAAGAGTAAATATATTTTAAACAATGACTAAAGAGTAAAAACATCTCTAATTAATAGCTAACTGTGCACTTCCCCCTATTTATACTATGAAGAAAAAGACCATTATAGATGGCCAGATGGCCCATTCAAATTCCTAAAAGTTCCAAAAGGAACTCGAAGGACGCTTCAAATAGTCATTTGTGCAAATGGTGATTTGCACAAATAGGATCATTGGGTGCCGCAAATAATATTTATTTGAGCCATGTAAGAAAAATCTTAAAAATTAGCCTTCGGCCAGAAATTTGGGAAGCCCTTGTAGTAAATTGCCAAAATTTTCATATGGTGAGTTAGAATTTTCATATGGTGATTACCAGAATTTGCTATAAAATATGACAATCGCCAAAATTGTTCATATAGTGATCGCAGTAATTGCCATAAAATATGGCAATCGCCCGAATATTTCATATAGGAAAATTCTGGCTATTACCAGAAGCGCTTCCCAAAATTTTAGTTGGAGGCTATTTTCTAATACTTTTCTTACCATGGTCAAAATATTAATAATGATCCTAAAAAGGTCCACTTAGTGTAATTTCTCAAATTTATAACTATTTGATATTCTTAAAACTAATAAGTACCTACTATTATTTTTTAAAGTTTTGATGAATTCGTGTGAAACAACGTTCCCAGGATAGGCCATTTATACCAAAAAAGTTGAATTAGAACGCCTATGATAGTTGAGAATATTCTACTTTAACTATCAATACTTTGAAGAAGTATTCGTTTGGTGTATATTCTGTTTACTTAGCGCAATAAGAAGTTGAATTATGTTCTCCTTGCATAATTTAATAAAATAGGTTATCAATTATGTACTATATAGATAAGCTAAAATTATTTTATTACATGCTAGAAAATAGTGATGTATGAATGCGACTCTTACATGCTTGCGAAGCATTGCTTAAATAATGTTTACATGACCATAACCAAGGGATGCTGCGTTGGTCATGGGTTGAATGAGATTGCTTCATTCTTAAGTCGTAACTAAATGTTTGGAGCTTAAGTCCTGAAATAGAGAAACTTTTAGTAGGAAGTCCGTTTCTTTTAACGAATCATACACAGTGGAATCTTAACTAGTTAGACAAGTGAATTTTGCACCTAATGACTTTTAGAAAAGAAAAAATGAAATACCGTACCATAACTAGTTTGGGCAAAAAAATCTAGAAACAAGATTGAACTGATTGAAGCTTCTGAAAGTAAACTAATAGGAGTATTGATAATTTCAATTGGGATATACTTTTGATCGAAGTAATTTTAAGAGAAAAAAGTTATATCAAACACTTTTTTCTTTTGAAAAATAATTGGTCACTGGTCGGAGTGTCCGCATTGGAAAGTTTGAGATTACACCTTTGGTACTTAATTCTATCAACTTTGGAGGTTATTAGTGTATAGGTCCAAATTTGACAACCACGGTAACGGATAAGCAAGACATAGGATGAGATCGACTACAAAACAGCGACCGACGGTTGTGTGATAAAGGCCGACGATCAAAAGCGGGCAGTTAAGATAAAATAATAACAGTAACTTGAACTTAGAGAGAGACAGGAAGAATATTCCTTCGGATATTCTCTGTGTTGTATTTTTTAGGGTTTTTTGAGGATTGTCCCTTATAAATAGGAAGAGATAATGAACAATGAGAGGATCTGCCCTTTTGAGAACTAAGAAACACATTGTAAAGTCAAGAAAAAGATATACGAAGGAGTTGTCTTATTCACTTTATTCAAGCATATGTTATTCAACCTTCATCCATAAATCTCAAAGATTCCTCATTCATATCAACTGTATACCTCTTCACGTCATCAGAGGGAAGAGACACCCAATCACACAATCATTGGGTGACAGTTCCTTTACGCTATAATCATTGTCGTTTCTTGCATTTATTGCACATTTATGATATTACATTTTTCGTCTATCATAGTATACTGAACGCACTAATTAATGCTTTTAAATTCTTCCCACTATACAAGAATCTCGCTCTATTTGATCTAGAATTTATTAAGCTCAACTGAGATTTACCCCATTAATTTATTATTAATTGGTTTAGCATTTATTTACTCAAATAATTTGGCGTCGTCTGTGGGGAGATTTTAGTTGAAACTATAGTTCTTTCTAGATCATAAAAAAATACATTTCTTCCACGTTTTGCACAAACAAACGATGGCAGGAAAAGGAGATGCGAGACTGAAGGCGATAGCAGGCGTTACCACCAACATTCTGAACTCCATCAACGAAGATGACAGGGGAGATGACGAGAATGCGACACCAAACGGTACTCCTATGCGAAGTATTTCACCTCCCACTCATGAAAGCGTGACGGTTTCATGCGAAAAGGGAACCTCCACATCCACAGCCGAAGAAGCACAACCAGCAATGAAGAAACGACTAGAAGAGTGGTTGACAAGCACTCTAAGCAATATACTCGATAGACCTTCCCAAAGGGAAAGCGGCAACACCGCGCAAGTAGATATCGTAACAACTACTGGCGAGCAACCCCTTCCTCAAACAGGTAACACTTACCCCACTATAGATACAGGTAACGATGTGCTCGCAGCCGTCCTAAAGAAAATGGAAGAAATGAAAATGAAAATAAGGCGCTCCGCGACCAGATGAAAAATCATCAAAAAATGGTCGACAAGATACCAGGTGCCCCAAAGTTACTACCAAAACGAGACGTTGGTCAATTTATCGAGCAACCGTACAGCGAAAAAGCGGCTCCATATGCCATTCCCAAAACCTTCAAAATGCCACTGTACCTGAAGATATACGATGGTACTATAGATCCAGAAGATCATATCGTCCACTACGCTATAGCGGTGAAGGGAAACGATCTCTCGAAGGAGCAAGTAACATCGGTACTACTAAAAACGTTCGGTGAAACCCTAACAGAGGGAGCCCTAACCTGGTATTCACAACTACCGGCGCGGTCAATAACAACGTTCGAGGAAATGGCCGACAAGTTTGTCATTGCCCATGTAGGGGATAAGAAGGCGGAAGCCAGGGTGAATGACATATTCGCTATTAGGCAATCACCTGGCGAGAGAATCATGGACTTCCTCTCCCGATTTAACAGGGTGAGAATGAGCCTACCAAATGTATCAGAAGGGATGGCGGTAGCGGCCTTCCAGAACGAGCTGAGCAGGAACGGGTCGAGAGCAACCAGAAAATTATTAAGCAGGCTCATGAAATACCCTCCCACCACCTGGGAAGAAATCCACAATGCCTATTGTGCCGAGGTGAGAGCCGACGAGGATGATCTTAATGGTCCAATCCAATGGCTGACATTGGTTCAAGCAGAATCGAGAAGGGATCGTCATAATGATGGTCGAAGGGATCAGTCGGGCCCCCGTCTCAACCGAGAAAGACATCAACCCTACGTCAGAACATCCGTCCTACCACCTCCTCGACATATGGAAGGGCCGCCTAGGCCGTACACTGGGTCTCAGCGAAACGAAAGAGGTATGCCTCCACTCTTATCCGCTCACAATTTTTGTGTTTCCCCTTCAGAAATAGTGTATGCACTAGAGAAGCTCGACACGAATGTGAAACGGCCAAAAAAGATGAAGTCTGACCCAAATATTAGGAAGTCAAACGCCCTCTCTGAATTTCACCAAGAACGAGGTTACAAAACCGAGGATTGCATAGGTCTGCGACAAGAGGTAGTGAGAATGTTAAACCAAGGGCACTTGAAAAAACTGATGAGCGATCGCGGACGAGCCAACTTTGCCCGCAGACGCGAACTACCCCAGGGACCTCCAAAGCCGCCCTCTCCAGCTCGCACTATCCAAATGATCATCAGTGGAGGCAACGAAGCAACGATCAACCATGTGAAGTTCACCACCATGCATAAATTTAAACGGTCGATGACCCACGAACGGTACGACGATTTTGGAGACAGTATCATCTTCGATAAGTCAGATATCGACGATTTGACTTTCCCTCATTTCGATGCTCTTGTTATTACTTTACGTATCTTAGACACTGATGTAAGAAGAATAATGGTAGATGATGGAAGTGGCGCATGTATTATCCACCCTCGAGTCCTCGCACAAATAAGACTCGAGGACAAGATAATACTGCGTTGCATAACACTAACAGGTTTTAACAATGCAGTTGAGCGAACCTCCAGGGAGATAACACTACCCGTTTTGGCTGGGGGTGTCACCTTGGAAACAATATTCCATGTCATGAACCAAGACACAACTTACAACGCCATCATAGGGTGGCCCTGGATACACGCCATGAGGGCCATCCCGTCGAGCCTCTACCAGGTAATCAAGTTCCCTACTCCATGGGGAATATTCAGTATTATGGGCGAGCAACGCACCGCCCAAGAATGCTATCACATCGCCCAGGACTGCACGTACACCCAATAGATGAAGGGAGCAGACGCAGAGGCATAATAATTACCGCAGTTGGGGACTGGACTCAACCTACAAACAGATGTCATCAAGGACCCTGACATCGTAGAAGTAGCCGAATAAACGGTAGAAGATCTCCATCCCTTCCAACTAAACAACAACGACAGCAGTAAAAAGGCTTACATCGGGCATAAACTCTCAGAACCAGGTAAATTTCTTAAGTTTTTAATTGACAACGCCGATCTGTTTACTTTCTCCCATGCAGATATGTCGGGCATCTCAAAAGACGTGGCCACACACAAGTTGAACGTCGATCCACTTTATCCGCCAGTACGTCAAATAAGAAGGAAATTCAATACTGCAATCAACGAGGACGTAAGGGACGAAGTGGAAAAGCTCCTCGCCAACGGTTCCATCCGAGAATCAAAATAATCCCAATGGGTCGCTAACGTAGTCATGGTAAAAAAGAAAAACGGAAAATGGCGGATATGCGTTGATTTCACAGACCTAAACAGGGCGTGCCCAAAAGACTCCTTCCCATTGTCGCACATCGACCCGCTCATCGACGCCACAGCATGACACGAGTTGCTAAGCTTCTTGGATGTCTACTCAGGCTACAACTAAATCCTCATGGAGGAAGAGGACCAAGAGAAAAATACCTTCATCACTCATCAAGGAACGTACTGCTATAAAGTCATGCCGTTTGGGTTGAAGAACGCAGGAGCAACGTACCAAAGGTTGGTCACCAAGATGTTCAAAGATCAACTCGGCAAAACAATGGAAGTCTACATCGATGACATGCTGGTTAAATCAAAAAGAAAAAAAGACGACATCGATCACCTGAAGGAATCCTTTGGTATACTAAGGCGGTACGACATGAAACTAAACCCCCAAAAATGCGCCTTCTGCATAACCTCGGGAAAATTTCTCAGTTTCTTGGTATCACAAAGAGGCATCGAGGTCAATCCAGATCAAATCAAAGCCATTGAAGGGATACCTGAGGTGTTGACCAGTAAGAAACAGGTGCAAATATTGACTGGCCGTATAGCCGCTCTATCAAGATTCGTCTCGCGGTCATCCGACAGATGCCACAAATTCTTCAACGTGTTAAAAAAAGATAACGGGCTCCAATGGAATTTAGAATGTGTCGATGCCTTGAGAGAACTAAAGGAGTACTTGTCCTCGCCCCCACTACTCGCCAAAGCAAAGCCCGACGAGCGCCTCCTAGGTATTTGGCCATCTCAGAAGTCGCGGTAAGTGAGGTGTTGGTCCACGAGAACAAAGGTACACAATCTTCGATTTATTATATTAGCAAAACCCTGGTCGATGCCAAAACGAGGTACCCCCACCTCGAGAAGTTGGCCTTAGCACTGGTTATAGTTTCACGAAAGCTTAGACCCTATTTTTAGTGCCACCCCATATCAGTGGTGACGACCTTCCCTCTGCGGAGCATCCTACATAAACCCGAATTGTTGGGAAGACTGGCCAAGTGGGTCATCGAACTAAGTAAGCATGATATAACATATTAGCGCAAACAACGATAAAATTGCAGGTACTCGCCGACTTCGTCGCCGATTTAAGTGCCAAAATAATGCGCGAGGTTGAGCAGGAAGTTTCACATACCTCCCATGGGAAACCCAACCCCTGGGTTCTTTACACCGACGCCATGTTCAATGCGTCAAGATCGGGATTGGGACTCTTACTCGAGGTCCCAACAGGGGAAGTTATCCGTCAGTCCATACGGTGCCCCGATATGACTAACAATGAGGCCGAGTATGAGGCCGTAATTGCAGGGTTAAAGGTAGCTCTCAAGTATGGAGCACGACGAGTCATCCTCAGATGCGACTCACAACTCGTTGTCAAACAAGTCATGGGGACTTTCCAAATCAAAGAACAAAGACTACAAAAGTACCAGGCAGAAATTCACAAACTACTGCCGGAATTCGATAAATGTCAACTCGACCAAATACCCCGAGCTCAAAACATCGAGGTAGACAGCCTCGCCAAACTAGAAGCTGCCACCAAAAATATCACTAAAGAAAACGTGGTCACCGTCCTCCACTCGTCAATAGACCAACTCGAGGTACGTTCCATAAATTTGACTTGGGACTGGCGCAACCGCATTATGACATATTTGCAGGAGGGAATAATTTTGCAAGACAAAAAAAAAGCCAAAAAGCTTCGAATGCAGGTGGCTAGGTACAACAACATAAATCACGACCTGTACAAGAGAACATTTGGGGGGCCCTTGGTGAAATGCCTAGGGCCGAGCCAGACAAGGCGCGTGCTCGAAGAAGTACACGAGGGCCACTATGGTGCCCATACAGGCAACTGATCCCTCATTAGATGCATCATTCGGGCAGGATATTACTAGCCCATTATGAAAAAGGAAGCCACAAATTATGTCAAGAGATACGAGAAGTGCCAAAAGTACGCGCCTATGATACATCAAGCGGGCGAACACCTCCACTCTGTCACCTTGCCATGGTCGTTCATCAAATAGGGAATGGACATCGTTGGACCCCTCCCAGCGGGGCGAGGTAAGAGATGTTTCATTTTAATTTTAACTGACTACTTTTCCAAATAGGTGGAAGCAGGTGCGTTCACCCAAATACGCGAACAGAAAGTCATCACATTTATATGGAGGAACGTCATATGTTGTTTCGGCATCCCCAAAGAGATCAGCTGCGATAATGGACCCCAGTTCACTGGGAAGAAGATGACCAAGTTCTTCGAAAAATGGCGCATCAAGCAAATACTCTCCATGCCATATCATCCCGCTGGCAATGATCAAGAGGAATCCTCCAACAAAACCATATTGAATATCTTAAAAAAAGCTTGAGGACGCCAAAGGGCTATGGCCAGAGTTGCTACCAGAGGTATTATGGGCCTACCGCACCACACCAAAAACAAGCATAGGCGAAATGCCATATTCATTAGACAATGAAACTGACGCCATGATACCTGTTGAAGTCGGAGAACCTAGCCTGAGATACTCCAATGAAAGAGGACCAAACAATGATGAGAACAGAAGACAGGACCTCGACGAGGCAGAGGAACGGAGAGATATGGCTTATGTAAGGATGGTAGCCCAAAAACAACAAGCAGAACGGTACTACAACAAGAAGTCCAAAATACTCCACTCAAAGTCGGAGACTATGTTCTCAAGGCCAAAACACAAGCGACCAAAGACCCAAAAGAAGGCAAACTGGGAAACAATTGGGATGGGTCGTACAAAATAACAGCGGCAACAAGCAAAGGGGCATTCCAACTAGAAACAATGGAAGAAAAACTACTACAAAATAACTGGAATGTCGCCCACCTCAAGTACTTCAACTTCTAAAAATGACGCCCCTCAAGCCGTACTCTTTTTCCCTCACCCGGGTTTTGTCCCAAATGGGTTTTTCTTAGGGAGCTTTTTAACGAGGCGACGAGGGGGATGTCTCGAAGTTCAAAGTATAATTCATCGCCCCGCCTGACGATGACTTCTTCAGGCCGAACGATGAAGGGACTAGATACATGGAAACTTCTCCAATATATGTATAAAACAGACATGTATAGTACTCTAGTAAATCAAATAAAGCAGCATTTTGTACTCCATCAAGATACTCTCCAACAAAATAAAGCAACATTTTGTACTCCATCAAGATATTCTCCAACGAAGTGAAATAAAGCCAACATCGCTTCGCTCTCTTACACTTAACATTCGACCTCGCTCGAATTACAACAGGTAACATTTCGACAACTCAAAATAACACCACTACGGCCAAAGGCCATCGCCAAAGGAAGATATTCGACCTCGCTCAAATTAATTCACATTCGACCTTGCTTGAATTACTTAACGTTCGACCTCGCTCGAATTACTTAACATTCGACCTCGTTCGAATTACTAGCATTTGACCTCGCTTTAATCATTTAACATTCGACCTCGCTCGAATTACTTAACATTCGACCTCCCTTGAATTACTTAATATTCTACCTCGCCCGAGTTACCAAGATCTACGATCGACTACGCCAAAACGTTATGCACAAGCGACAGAAAAACCAATGACCCCTCACAACAAATAAAAAACCATTCGAAAGTACATAACGAAAAGATAACCATTTCATTACAACTGTTGTATTACAAAAACTTTTTACAAAGGGCTCGAAAACGCCCTCACAAAAACAATAAAACAAAACAAGATAAATACAACAACCCCATGTCGCATCATCCCCCATGGCATACTCCTCGTTATACCAAGAATTGGAGGCGAGCCTGTCCGCATCATCATCGACATCGTCACCGCCGGGCATATTGGGATCATAACCGCAGGCTTCATGGGTAGCACATGCTTTAACACGAACACCTTCAAGTTCTGCCTCGGAAACCTTCCCGTTAGCCTGCAGGGACTTGTAAACATCAAGCTGAGCCTCTGCATGGACCCACATCTCATACAACTCCTGCGGCACGACGGAATCAGTAGAGGTATGAGACGTGGAGGGTTGCAACTGCCGTCGCACCTCTTTCACTTTTAAAGCAAAAACTTGTTCGTTTAACACAAACAACTCCGCCTCCAGATCTTGGATCCGTTCCTCCAACCTCACTACCTTGAGCGCCGACGTCTCCATCTCACTTCCCCGCTCGGACCTATAAACATGAAAGGCATCTTCCAAAGCCGCTACCTCAAATACGGCAGTCACCCATCTCTTTTCAGCACGAGCTAACTCATCAACCTTAACGCTCAGTTTGCCCCTCAAACCGACGGCCTCCGCCTCTCTTCGAATAAGCTCAGAAGTCAAGGTGGCCACACGTGCCTGAAGGTCGGCGTTCTCGACCATCACCCTCTTGCTCACCTCAAACTCATCCTCCTTGGCCTTAAGAGCCGCCTCAAGTTCACTACATCAGCCAATGGACTTCACCAACTCTTTATCCTACTATTTCAGTTCTTCAACCTTCTGCGCCAACTCTTCCTCCTTCTGCTTGAGCCCCTCACGAAACAGCTAAAAATTGCTATCTTGGGTGAAGACATCGGCCAATGCACGATTTTTGGCGCGGTATTCTTTGTACTTCGAGGCCACCTTCCCAAAAATGGTCGTCCTTCGTTTATCCCTCCGATCGCACTCGATGTCCATGATAAGAGTCTGACATGCGGAGGAAAGAATGTCAGTTAAGTAGATTACGCGTACAAAATAAATCCAAAAATAAAAAGAAGAGAGAAAATACTTACTCGCAAAGCCATGCCAGAAATATTCCGCGATAGCTCCATGCCACTCATCGCCTGAAGCGCCGCGTTCTCAGAAGCAGTGCACAAAGGTCATAATCCACAGGAATGACTATGTGTCGGTTGGGACTCTCTGTCCTCACTTACACGCACGTATGTCTCCCCGATAAGGCCCGCACATCTTCAGGATCAATGTCTGAGCCTGAACCATCATCCCCCCCAGGCACCGCTCCATCCCCTCCGGCAGCAGACGGCGCACCCCCTTCAACAGATCGTACAGGTCCCCCGCCTTTACATGCTTTTTCGGCCCTAAGGGAACTCCCCGCCAAGATGGCATCCAACATAAAAACGGCCCCTGTGCCTAACCTAGGCGAAGACTCCACCCTCGAGGCAACGATTTTTCTATTTTCGACGTCGGTGGCGACAGCCTTCCCAAGCTCCACCCTCCTCCTCTTTCTCGATGGCGATTCATCTCCGTTGGAAGACTCATCAAAGAGGTTGTAGGTAGGTCGGGAAGAAATCTCGTCTTGTACAGCGACATCCCAAGGAGGGTCCCTCGTTCGTAAAGTCTGAGTACGACCTCCGCGGACGGACTCAGCTATAGTAAATTGCATCCCCGCCGATGCAACGACCTGGCGAAATGCTGGGACTGGGGCCTTCTTTTTTTAAATCCGTCAGCCTATCACCACAAAAAGGTCATGTCAATAAACGACAACAAACAACTGAAGGTCGAAGCAAAGGTAACACTTACCATACGGGACCTTCGGCCCAAAGCATTTGAGGAAAGCGACCCAATCTCGAATTCCTACCATGTGAGGTAGCACGCGAGCTACCCAATCCTCAATACCGATGACGGGAAAGGGTGCACGTATCTCAGCTGTACAGAAAAGTCACAGGTGAATTAGAATCAGAGAGAACGAAAGTAGATAGCAAGCGTATATCACCGACACGTACAGTTATGATTCCACTACTCTGGAAATCCAGCGGGGTCTGATGCCAAGTGTTTTGAAGAAAAAATGCGTGTTCCAAAACTTTCGGCTTGCCCTGTCATCTGTTCCCACCACCAATCCCATGGTCTCACGATGTCGCAGATGTATCATAGTACCCCTATGAAAGTTCAGGGAAAATAAATGCAAAAGGTGGTGAATGCTAACCTCACACCCAGCCAACTCCGCATACTTCGTCAGCACCAGAAAGATTTTATACAAGTACGGAAATAGCTGTGCCGGGCAGACTTCGTAAAACCGACAGAACTCCTCCGCCAGTGAAAGAAGAGGGAAGGTATGACCAATCACGAAAGGATACACATAAAAAGCACAATATCCCGGTCTGTGGACCTCCACGATGTCCCTCCCAGTCGGAACCATTTCGACATAAGGAGGAATATTGTACGTAGACCGAAGTTCATTTATCTAAATGGACCAATTTTAGAGATCACCGGAGCGGGAG
This sequence comes from Nicotiana sylvestris, assembly GCF_000393655.2. Taxonomy (NCBI): domain Eukaryota; kingdom Viridiplantae; phylum Streptophyta; class Magnoliopsida; order Solanales; family Solanaceae; genus Nicotiana; species Nicotiana sylvestris. Next base: position 97,663,181 of record NC_091064.1, on the reverse strand, counting down.
AAGGGGCAGGCTCCTTGTGGAAATCGTTCCTGGACATAGGGTTTCTAGGGGAGTATCTCTTCTACGGTAGGGAAACTGTCACCCTTCTCAGCCATAATATCCTCGCCACCGAAAGGAGGGGCCACTGACAACGGAGTAGCGTCGGAAACATCATCGTGTGCACGAGAGGTTCGGGGCATCTTGATAATAGAGGGTGTGCTAGTAAAACTTGAAAGGAGGAACGATGACTGAACAGGAAGACGAGAAGCAGAATCACAGTGGGTCGAAGGAGAATAATGTATATACAAGGAAGGAAATGGCGAAAAAAATCTGCAAAAACGAAACCCTCACCTATTTATAGGGCTAAATGGTGCGAGAATCGAAGCGGAAGACCGCCAATGGCGCTAAACCCAAAGTGACAAGCATTTAGACGCTGTCTCAGGAAGATGTGTAACGATGACGCGCGTGGGAGTGATGTCACATCTTGACAACCACATAAATCATGATTCTGCAGGACGCGTCGCTCTCTCAATCTTGGTCAACCCGACATAATTCGATAGCCAAATTCTCCCACAACGGAAACGAACAATGTCCGCTTATCGAGGACGTGCATGGCTGCCACCTCAACAAACAGAGGGACTAACTGTATAGGTCCAAATTTTGCAACCACGGTAACGGATAAGCAAGACATAGGACGAGGTCGACCACGACACAGCGAGCGATGGTCGTTGTAATAAAGGTCGATGATCAAAAGCGGGCAGCTAAGATAAAGTAATAACGGTAACTTGAACTTAGAGAAAGACAGGAAGAATATTCCTTCGGATATTCTCTGTGTTGTACTTTTTAGGATTTTTTGGGGAATGTCCCTTATATATATGAGGAGATAATGAACAATGAGGGATCTGCCCTTTTGAGAACTAAGAAACACATTGTAAAGTCAAGAAAAAGATATACGAAGGAGTTGTCTTATTCACTTTATTCAAGCATATGTTATTCAACCTTCATCCATAAATCTCAAAGATTCCACATTCATATCAACTGTATACCTCTTCACGTCATCATAGGGAAGAGACACCCAATCAAACGATCATTGGGTGACAGTTCCTTTACGCTATAATCATTGTCGTTTCTTGCATTCATTGCACATTTATGATATTACATTTTTCGTCTATCATAGTATACTGAACGCACTAATTAATGCTTTTAAATTCTTCCCACTATACAAGAATCTCGCTCTATTTGATCTAGAATTTATTAAGTTCAACTGAGATTCACCCCATTAATTTATTATTAATTGGTTTAGCATTTATTTGCTCAAACAATTAGGTAGCTCGATAATTCATGGCAATTGGCAAGTGGGATGATAGCCGTATAACATTCCTATTGTTAGAGCTAAAGGATGTGGTTGGGGTATAACCTTGAAATCCTACGTTCAACATGTGAGAGTGTTGTTGATATTTCACACTTTGAAGTATAAATTTTCACTATATTACTGTTGTTGGAAGGAAGAGATCCCTTCATCCTTGACCCTATTTTCTGTACCATTGACTCTAAATCAATGGTTTTAGGTGTAGATTCTAAGAATGAAAGTATTTGTGGTAAGAAGCATATCCCTTTAATAAGCCTTGTACAACATAAATCTAAATTAGTCAGACCGATGAATTCTCAATGCTATATGATTAAAAAACACAAGCTTCTTTTTTTCAACATTTAAGGAGCCATTTGGTATTATGATACCTTTTGCCTTTTTCGGTACATTAGAAAAGAAGAAATATCTCTAACTAGACAAGCACATAACCATCGTTATAGCCTGTTTGGCCAAGTTTCTGGGAGGTTAAAAGTACTTTTTTCCATTAAAAAATTACTTTCAAAAAAAATTTAAACAAGTTGGACATTACAAAAAAGTACTTTTGACCAACAGCAGAAGCAGTTTTTCTGCTTTTGGGAAAAAGCAAAAAATTCTAGCTTCTTCCAAGAAGTAGAAGTAGAAGTAGAAAATTAATTTATTCAAGACAAAATTATCTTTACCATAAATTTATATTTTCCAAATTATCCCTTACTAATTTAAGTTTTTTTTTCAATTTTGTTTATAATTGTTACCATTTTTTAAAATTAAAGATATCATATACATGATTCATATTGTAACTTTCCAAGTTCTTTATTGACTTTTCTTGTTTTTGATTTTTTCTTTGTGTAATGAATGTCTTGCAACTTTCCAAATTATCTTTTTATTTTTTCACACTAAAGCAAATTATCTACATCCTTCTTTGGATTATCAATTATCTTCCTACAAATAATCGTTTATAATTTCTTCTATTATATGATATTAGTTCCCAAAATTTTAAAATAGTTATCAAATTTAATTTGTGAAAATTACCGACAAATAGGTAATAAATTTACATTGCATCACATAATCTATCTATTCTATATAATATTAAAAGGAGAAGAAAAAGCATCCATATTAAGCCAAGTGGCAGTCTCACAATAGGCCACTTGGCAATTTAGGACAAAGATAATAAGGTTAGGTAATAATTAGTTTCTTTTTGAATTTAAATTTTAAAATTAAATAAATTATACATTATGTATTGTTAATAATTAGTTACTCTTTTTGAATTTGAATTTAAACATACTTAACCATTTTTTAGCGAAAAAAATTATTTTTATATATTTCAAATTATTTCTATCTTACGCTCAATGCCATCTTTCAAGTTTGACACTTAGAATCATCTAGTTATAACTACCATGACTATACATAAGTTTATCTGACGACATTCTTTTACCGATAAGGAATTCAATAATTATGTTAATGAAGATATTACTGCAAAGATTGAGTGTGACGACCCGACCCGTCGTCACGTGAGTTACTGCCCCGTTTCCCCCATTTTATGCTTCTTAATATTTCGTTATCGGTATTCGGTGTGTTAGAGTTAAATCAGATTGGTTTTTGATAGGAAATGAGACACTTAGTCTCTTTAAGGAAGGCTTGTCTTGGAAACGTCAACCGGATGTTGACTATTGAGTTAGAGGGCTCAGATGTGATTTTCGGTGATTTGGTTAGCTTCGGGGGTTGATATGTGGCTTAGGAGTGTGATCGGAATTGATTTTAGAGGTCTGGAGTGGAATTAGGCTTGAATTGGCGGAGTTAGTATTTTGGCGAATTCCGGTTGGTAGGTGAGATTTTGATACGGGGGTCGGAATGGAATTCCGAGAGTTGCAGTAGCTTCGTTAGGTAATTTTGGATGTGTGTGCAAAATTTCAGATCATTCGGAGGTGTTTTGGTCGGGTTTTTGATCAAATACGTATTTCGGAAGTTTTTAAGAAATTAGGCTTGAATCCGATGTAATTTGATGGTTTTAGTGTTGTTTGTGGTGTGTTGATGATTGGAGCAAGTTTGAAAAATATTTTAAGATGTGTTGGTGCTTTTGGTTGAGGTCCCAGGGTCCTCGGGGTGATTTCGGATGGCTAATGGATGATTTTTGGGACTTAGGATGTTGCAGAAATCTGCAGATCAGTGCTGCAGGGTTTTGCTCTATGCGATCGCAGAAGTGGCATTGCGATCGCATAGAAGCATTTTTGAGGGGTTGTTTGGTTGTCCAATGCGAACGCATAGGGAGGCATGCGATCGCACAGTGTAAAGTTAATCCGGGATTTTCGTGGAAATTTGTTCAATGCGATCGCAGGAGCAGATGTGCGATCGCATAGGGTAAGGTCATTGTTCTATGCGATCGCAGAGGATAGGATGCGATCGCATAGGGTTAATTCTGGAGCTGCAGATTTTTATGCTATGCGATCGCAGAGTATTGGGCCGCGATCGCATAGAAGGTTTTACTGTAGCTGGGCAGAATGTTTTAAGTCATCTTGTTCGCGTTTTTGGGTCTATTTTCACCCATGACTGCCCGTTTTTGGAGATTCTTGGAGGAAATGAGAGAGGGGTTCAAGAGGAATTGACTTGAGGTAAGAATCTTGGTCTCAATACTCGATTATATTGTGCAATTGGCCTAGAAATTCATGGAAATTAAGCCAAAAAATTGATGAACTAGGGCTTGAGTTTTTGATATCCCAATTGGGATTTGATGGGTCATTTGAGCTTGGATTTGAGAGTTCTTGGTATGTATGAACTAGTGAGAAGATGAGGAATCCATTGATGTTAAATTTTCTGATTTCCGAGAAGTGGGTCCGGGGCTCGGGTTTTGCTAATTTCGAGATTCTTGATATTTTTCGATTTGTTTTCGATTGGGTATTGTTCCCTTAGCATATTATGATGTATTCGCTCTGATTAAGGTTAGATTCAACGCGTGTGGAGACCGATTTGAGGGACAAAGGCGTCGCGAGCTAGAGATTTCACCGGTTCGAGGTGAGTAATGAATGTAAATGATGTCCTGAGGGTTTGAAACCCCGGATTTGCACATCGTAGTGCTATATTGAAGTGAGACACGTGCTTGATGATGAGCGCGAGTCGTTTACTATTGGGGATTGTAACTTGGTCCGTCCCGAGTGATGCTTCTATTGCGTATTTGACTAAAGCTTATTTGTTATCATCATTATTTGGACTGATTGTCATATTTGGGCTTCTTGCCAATTCTTTAAACCCTCCGTGAAGTTTATTTACTATTTCCTCACTGTTTGACTTACTACTTGAACTCAGTCGTACCGTTTTCTACTGTCTTACAACTCAGCCACTTTTACTTGATTTTTGAAACTAAAGGATATATTAAATGATGTTTTGGGCTGAGAACTATTATTTTACTGTTGCCCGAGGAGCTTATATGATTTTTGGACTGAGTACGGCCAAGGGCCAGATGTAAGGATACTGTGGGATCGGGCTGCGCGCCGCAACAGTGTTATACTAATATTGATATGAGGCTGAGGGCCTAGATTTGATGCCACCAGATGGCTTGATATTGCGCTTGGGCCGCAAGGGGCCCCTCCCGGAGTCTGCACACCCCCAGTGAGCGCCGTCGACGATAAATAAATGGAGCGGGTTGCACGCCGCAGCGGGTACTATAGGGTACCGTTCTATGTGTTGATTTCTCTTATATGTCTGTCACTTAACTGCATATTTGTTGTAGTATTTCTACATTTCGCTTCCATTGGTTTATTACTCTCATATTACTTGTTTTTAAACTGTCGCAGTGTAGATTACTCTGTATTTTCCGTGATTTCTTATTCTCAATCATTGTTTATGCTTATTACTTACTGGGTCGGAGTACTCACATTACTCCCTGCACCTTGCGTGCAGATCCAGGTGCATCTGAGACTGAGCGAGGATTATTTCAGTTGAGCAGCGCATATCCGGGAGCATCGAGATAGCTGCATGGCGTCCGCAGCCCTGATCTCTCCCTTCTATCCTTGTTATTAATTAGTATTCCCTAGATGGACATGTATTAGGTTGTTAAACTTGTACTAGAGGCTCGAGACTTGTGACACCAGATCTGTATGGGCTATGTAGTGGTATTATCATCTGACTTTTCCGCATATTTAACTCGTTGTCTTAAACTCTTATTGGAGTAATTTAGCAATTTAACTGTGTTAACTGATAATGATTTTCATAAGAAAACAGAAAGGGTTGTTAGTTGGTCAGGCTTGCCTAGCAGTGTGTTGGGCGCCATCACGACCGGGGTTGGGGTCGTGACATTGAGGAAGGAGATGGGCCTTCTAATATTTCTTTATAAATAAAAGGCAAGTCTTCTACTAATATGGAGGCGTTGTGTAATAAAAGTAGAGATGAAATTGTTGAGAAATATTATCATGTGTGAGTGACTTACTTATTATTTCATGGTGGATTATTAATATATAGTAATTTGTAGAATAGACTTCTAATTCATACTGAATGATGTATTTTGATTATTCAAATCATTATATAACAATAAGTAATTATACTAGATAATATTATATGCTTTGGTATAGCTATATATGTAAAATTGATTTAAATCTTTAATATATTTGGTTACTTTATGTTTTAAATTTTAATTAAATAAAATAAAAAATAATAAAAATCTCTTACAATAAATATTTAAGTTTATTATTCTCTTTAAAGGAATTATAAGACATTGGTACTAAATCTTTTTTGGTAATTTGACACTCAAAAGTACTTTTTTAGAAAGATTGGCCAAATATAATTTATTTGCCAAATATTGCAAAAAGTACTTCTTAAATGAATTGACCAAACATAAACTATTTTTTTCCTTCAAAATTACTTGGAAAAAAGTACTCCTGAAAAAAAGTACTTTTCAAAATAAACAGATTTTGACAGCTTGGCCAAACGGGTAAACAAAAGTCACGAGAAATCGAATTCCTGCATAAAATAAAATAAAAATACACTACTTGGCATAAAATTTTGCTCATGTTAAACTTGATCATCATCCAATAAAACAATAGTCTTGTTATTCTTGTAGAAAGTTAAATAGAACCTCAGTGCCCTTTGTACGTAAGTAATACGTATCAAAGGTTTAGTTAAAGAAATTACTTCCAACATAAAGAGGTTTAGTTTCCTATAAATTGAAATCAGAAAGCAACATCATGAAGCAAATGGAAAAAAAGCATCCAATACTAAAGAGAGATGCTTAGACCTACGAGCCTATATCAAATCCTAGTGATCCTATAGGAACCAATATGACATAATTTATGTATATTTCCTCTTCCTACTTCCTATTATTTGCAGCTAATACTTTGGAAGCAGCAAAACTTTGTTATGTTGTGTGCATTGTGTTAATAGACAAGTAATGTTAATAGATAGACCACGTCACTTTTCTTACGCGATACAGATGTAGATAAACAATTTTAATTTCTTTTTGGGTCAATGAAAGCCAACTTGATCATATTTCCATGTCCAAGGCAGGGTAAGGTTATCCAAATTCAACATATTATTTGATCTTAGCTTATTTTGAAGTTGAGTAAGCAGGAAGGACAAGTCCATACTACAATAATCTATCTTATTATTCACGATATATAAAATATTTATATGATTATGTTATTTATTTATAAGTACTTTTCTTTTCAGTAAGCCATTAAAGAAATTTGCCAAAATCCAAGGGGGATTTAGCATAATCAGTCCTAAATCCAAAAAAAGGGGCATTATAACACCAAACACAAGGCAACAAAGTGATCACATTTGAATTCGCGCTATTACAACAAAGGCTGCAATAGACCAAAAGAGCAACAAAATATGTATACAATACAGCAGCGTCCCGACCAAGCTTGAATTTGAATCCTCAAATACTGCCATAAATAACGCCATCTGCTCTTCTCTTCCCCTCACCCCACTCCACCCCACCCCTTACCCCACTACCTCACTCCACTAATCCACGAAATTTTTTGCAATTAATTGTGTATAAAATAATGAAAATCCAACTGTTATATTCAAATTACTAGATCTGAAACTTCAGATTTGGATCTACACTGAAAAAATGGGTACGAGTAGTAGTAAGAATACTGCAACTGATTCACCGCTGCCGCCGCCGTCATCGCCGGCGGCTTCATCTTCATCTTCGTCATTTCGGAGATCTCGATCCACTCGGAGTAAAGTTTTTCAGTCCTCCTGTCTCGGATCTCGCGATTCTGACAACGACACACAGGTCTTGCTTTTTGTGTTTTCTTTCTGTGAGTTTCTGCATGCATTGATGTTGTACATTGTGGCTAAATGGTTTTACATTCTGGCTGCTTTTTTACTGTAAAAAAGGGCAGCTGGGTGCACTAAGCTCCCGCCCATAGCGGGTCGAGGGAAGAAACACACACGACTCGAACCGAACCCGTGACCTCCTGATCACCGATCACATGGCGGCAACTTTACCAGTTACGCCAAGGCTTCCCTTCATTTTTTTGATGTATGCTTTGTGCATATTATGATACAGAAATCGAGTATAAACTAGTTTAGTGCTAATGTACAACAGATTTGTAGTTTACTAGCATTCTGCATCTAACGGCATGCATAGAGGTTGTTCATTGTGCTTTCTTAGTTATACTTATGGCTCTAGAATTGTTAATGCTCCGAAAAAGAATTGCATTTATATTTTTACGCTGCACAGTTAAACATAGAATTTAGTATAAACTACTAAAATTTTCGTGTAAGTTTCTTTTTAGTGGTTTAGGTTATACAATAGTCTTATGTTAAACGGTTCTTGGCCTTGGTGAGCAGAGTTACCCGGTACTTGTGCTGGTGGTAGGTAGCAAGGTACCCGATGGAACAGTTGACTTGCGCTCAAGCTGGCCAGACACCACCGTCATAAAAATAGAAATCTTATGTCAAATGGTCCTGATTGATAAAAATAGTTAGGGAATGAGTGGAGGTAGGGGTGTGGGATGGGTGGGTGCAAATGATTGTTACATAGATGACGAGGAATGTGTGCATGCTGAATCATGCAGGATTTGATGTCTTTTAATATGAATACCTATGCAATATCTTTTTTTGATTCATAAACTTGTATTCAGGCTTCGGAACATCAAACCAAAAGAAACGGGGTTACTGGTCCTTGTTTGAGTGAGTCTAAATCAGGAGGAAGAAAGACCGAATGGTATGGAAAGGTTAAAGTTAAGAAGCATGATGAAACATGTGTAGACTCCAGTATTGAGCTTGACTGGGGTGAATCGAGGTTATCTGATACTGTGGCTAGGAGAGGTGACGCTTCTTCTCGAGCTTCCTCATCTAGATCATCGAATCTTTCTGGTCGTTTCCTCCCCCGCTTCAGTTTTCGTCCTGGAAACATGAGCTTCCGGCTGAGCAGAGCAAATAGTTTAGGGTCAGCAAGGTCCCTTTTTGCATCTTCACAGAGGTTTGCTATTTCAACCGATGAAGCTGAGCTTCCACGCTCAAGTTCGCCAGGTAGATTCACCGATAGAAATGAAAGGCCACAGAGTTGTGACTTCTTTCCTAGTTGTTTCAGCAATCAGTCTCCTAGCCGATGTTCTGAGGATGTTACTTCTAATCACTTGGCATTCACTCCTTCAACTGCTAACTTTCCTGATAATTTTATGGATGAGGCACATATGGCGTCCAGAAGAGGTTTGTCCGGTGACAGAAATGATACTAGAGTAGAGTGTAGTGTTAATTTATTTTCTCCAAGAAATCATAATTATACTGATGGTTTCGAGACAAGAGTTTCTGACAGAAGAAGTGCTGCTCGTGAGCCTACTGAAAGGAATATCAGTATTAGTAGAACCCTGAGTGTTGGTAGACTTCGTGATAGGGTTGTTCGAAGATCATCATTTCCTGATGTTTGTTCCTTTCAACGGGAAACGGAAACCAGACATGCTAGTGACAATAGTCTGAGACAGAATTTAGGTGGTGAATTAAGTTTGACAGCATCCGAAAGGAATGACTTAAATCTATCAAATACTTCTGGCCTTTCATCATCTGGTACCTCTACCTCCTTGTATGGGAGCCAATATTATGCAGTTGAGAGCCCAAGAGGAAGAGAAGCAAGATATAGTGATATGCTGGAGCATAGGTCAAATTGGCTAGAGCGGCGAAGAAGAATAAGATCTCAGGTATGTGAATATCTGCCTAACTTCATTGTGCTTACATTTGGTTTATATTGCATCCCCATATAAGTGAGAGGGTAAAAGTCTATTTTTCTTCATACATGAATGCAGCACTTCTAATCGTGTGTCTCGTGTTTGGTGTAACTCGTTGGCCACTTATGAAATGGCTACTTCCAAATAATGCTTAAAAATATGTAGCCTGGAAACAGAACTGTAATCTGAATGAGCTTGAACAGCATATTATATGTAGGGTTCCTCTAATCATGTATAGTTTTGAGCCAGGACAAGATCCTCTTGACACGAACATATTATTCACTTTTTAGGTCTATGCTCTTCAACGACTGGGAAGGCGCTTTGAGAACCACTCTGGCCATGAGAGGTCTTGTGTCTTATCTGGTCAGCATCGAACGGGTCACTGTACATGTCGTATTGGTACACGAAGAGCTAACTTAGATAGTGACAGTAGTGCCAGGGCAAGCATTTCAAGAATTGTTATGTTGGCAGAAGCTTTATTTGAGGTACTGTTACCAATCCATTTTACTTTACAGACACTTACCTTTTAATCATCAGTACGAGTTGAACTTGGGTACTCATTTTAGGTTCTGGATGAGATTCATCAGCAATCGGTTGTGCTATCATCGCAGCCTTTTGTATCCTCAATTGGGTCTGTTCCAGCACCCAATGAAGTTGTTGAGTCCCTACCTGTCAAATCATACAACAAATTCCATAGGAGTTCGAATGACGAAGTTGCACAGTGAGTATTACATTTTACTCTTTGCCTGTATCTGCTTGCACCAGTTACAGTTTTGTGCTTAGGTTTTTGAAACTCTAATTCTTTCGGAGAAAGTTATTCATATATTAATATAGCACTTCCTAGAAGTAAAAGATGCATTTCCAAAAGGTTATGCCAAAATTTAGTGGAGAAATAGCTAGAAGAGTCACGAAGATTGAAAGAAAAGCCACTGAAAAAGAGTAGAACTTCCTACCAGGATGAATAATCAGTAGTCCTTTGGAAAAGGAAAAATATGACCAATGAAAATAGGCTCACTGGTCTGGCAACTCTTGCTTAACCCTCTCTCTTTCCTTCTAAACTCTTGCTTAACCCTCTTTCTTTCCTTCTAAACTACATTCAGCAGACCCCGATATGAGATCTTCTCTTCCTCTGAACGGAGGTGAATCGATGTTTCTGAAGGTTTGCTATAGAACAATGATTGAAGAATGTTGAGGAATGTTCTGAAAAATAAGTTGAAGTATCTCTTTATTTTCTGATTTTTCAATATGTGGAAGTAGTTTTCAGCTCTCAGTGTAAAGCTTGAATTATGCGATGCATTTCGACAAACCACTAGCCAGGTCACTTGGCATTAGTTGTAGTGTCGGATTATTTAGAACCATTTAACAAGGAGATCTCTGGTTCAGCTGGGATTTCTGCCATTGTAATCTTTGTTTTCTTCGTTTTTTCTCTTCTGAATTGAGAGTTTGCTTTGTCTGAAACGCAAGCACGGACATATGCGTGAATAGTGTTCTGGCATGCTATTCCAAATTATATACTCCCTCCGTTTCAGAAAGAATGAACCTATTTCCTTTTTAGTCCCTTCCAAAAGAATGGCCCCTTTCTAAATTTGAAAATAATATAACTTTAAACTTCCCGTTTTACTCTTAATGAGATGATTTATAGCGACACAAATATCTATGGATTGTTTTAGATCACAAGTTTCAAAAGTCTTTTATTCTTTCTTAAACTCTGTACCTAGTCAAATAGGTTCATTCTTTTTTGAACCAAGGGCGCAAGTCATGTTATGGTATCTCTAACACTGGAACATGCGTCTTTGTATATTTGATGTTGCCAACACAGACCCCGAGCGAATGCAGTGATTCTTGACAAAAAGAAACAAGAAAAAATTTAAGATGCTGGGAAACCTCTTAACTCCAAAGCATTTGCAACGAAGCACAAACAATCTTGAGGGTCTTCTTTACTAATCTTTTGCTGTCACTTCTTCTTTCTTTAATTTTTCCTATTCTAAATAGAAGTCATAAAGAGTTCTAGGTGGACGTAGTGGTTTTCTTTCATGCTTGATTTGCTGTTATCACTCTTCATGCAGGTCTTATGTTAGCATAGGATTTATGTTTAGACCTTGAAATAATCTGTTTGGTTACTAACACCATGGTGTAAGTTAACCAATCATAACTTGTTATGTCTGGAAATAAATAAAGTATGATTGCATGCTTTATATTAAAGCTCCTTTACTGGTTCTGTGTATTATCGAAGTCAAAATTCAGAATACATAAATATTTCCTTTTCTTTTGTTCATTCTTAGTCAAAATTTAATTTGTTATGCGGTCTTTTTAACTTGAATATTGCGGCCGTCTTTCTTATGTGAACTATTTGGCTTACTTTGACAGATGTTACATTTGTCTGGTTGAGTACGAGGAGGGAGATATTTTACGAACACTGCCTTGCCATCATGAATTTCACAGGACTTGTGTTGACAAATGGCTCAAAGAAATTCACAGGTATATTTTTCTCTTTTGCTTTGTGCTGGTATATTTCGAAGTCAATTACAGAAGCTCCTCAACTATATGTATCTTCCAATTTTCCTCGAGATGAGAGTTATGGAACTTCAATTTAGCCTTAAAATATAGGTTAAAGTTGTTTCCTCGTATCATGAGACTCACTTAGAGATGAACAAGGATACTTGCATATGATCTAATGAGATGGAATCTCTTTAAGACTTATTTCTTGTTAGTACCCTTCTGCCTCAGTTTTTCCATTGCCTTTGCAACCATACTCATAAGCAGAAGCAGCATGGAAATTAGGGTTAGCATCCAAGGGTGTGTACTGGTGGTTCGATGAAGTGGTTACTTTGGAGAGAAAGGTTCATCCGAGATAAGCTGGCCCAAACACCACCAATTTTTGTTTATTTTATTAAAAACATCAGAATTTATTAGAGACATTCTTAAGGTTTCTCTTGAAACACTCACTCATTTAGGTTGATATTATGTTTCCAATCAAGATGTTCTTTAAAGAAGTTCGTTAAACCCAATAGCAACCTAAGAAGGGGTAGATATTGGTAATTGTACACACCCAGTAAAATCTCTAAGTAAGATATTCCCAATTAAAAGAAACTGTGTAAGACAGGATAAATGCAGCCAAAACATATCCAAATTCTTAGACCTACACCAGAGTCCAATTTGAAGATAATGATAAAATATCTTCAATGTGTCAATGTTTCCACTTTAGTGATAGAATCTTCAAATCATGCAATATAACAATTTAGGACATATTGTAACAACAACAACGACAACAACATGCTCGGTGAATTCCCACAAGTGGGGTCTGGGGAGGGTGAGATGTATGTAACCTTACCTCTACCCCGGAAGGGCAGAGAGACTGTTTTCGATAGACCCTCGGCTATAGAAAGGATGAAAAGAAGTAATGGCAACAAGTAGTAAAAGCAACATATAAAACAAAATCAAAGCAAAGGCAGCAACTAAATGGTAGGTAATAATAGCAATCTAAGAGTAGAAAGATATCAAACTAGCACTAATGCTACAGAATAGAGGAAGACAAAGGGAAACGCTCGCCTACCTACTAACCTTCTACCCTACACTCTCCTATCAAGGGTCATGTCCTCAGTAAGTTCCAGGTGCGCCATATCCCGCTTAATTACCTCTCCCCAAGACTCCTTAGGCCTACCTCTACCCCTCCTTATACCCACCAAGGCTAATCTCTCACACCTCCTAATTGGGGTTTCTGTGCTTCTCCGCTTAACATGCCGGAACTATCTCAACCTCGCCTCCCGCATCTTATCTTCCGCAGGGGCCACTCCCACCTTATTCTGAATAACTTCATTCCTAATCTTATCTAACATGGTATGCCCGCACGTCTATCTCAACATCCTCATTTCAGCTACTTTCATCTTTTGGACATGAGAGTTCTTGACCGGCCAATGTTCTGCCCCATACAACATAGTCAGTCTAATTACTGCTTTGTAGAACTTACCTTTAAGTTTCAGTGGCACATTCTCAGGACATATTGTAACGATCTGTCAAATATGTAGAGTATATACAGTGTTTCAAAACAAGGTAATTAACAAGAACTATAATATTAAGAGAATAGTAGTATTTAAGAAAATTAGAGAAAGTAAAATATATTCGCATAAGTGGATGTCCACTTTTATCCGCTAAACTAGTAGATTATTCCTTCATCCCATCATTGTCATTCGTGACACTCGACATTACTGGAAAGAGTTATTTATCATGAGTCCTTGATGCTGAAATTTACCTAGGAGCTAAAGATCCTTGTAGTACTATTATACAAGGTAACGAAGCAATCACGATAAAGTGAAGGCTAAGATTTTCCTTCATTACCTCTACCCCTCCTTTAACTGTGAAAAATTCATTTGAATAGTAGAATAATTTAAAGGAATGGTATGACCTTTGCCTTTCTAACTCCACAAGGTAAGGGTAAGGTCTGCGTACACTCTACCCTCCCCAAACCCCACTTGTGGGATTTCACTGGGTATCTTGTTGTTGTTGGTATAACCATCTAAAAGTGATAGTATTACTAAAAGCTTGTCGTGAGTTCTATCATTTTCAAATTAGTTTTCAATTATAATTATGTGGAGATAACATCACAGATGATGTCTCGTTGGAGAAAACCTTTTATATTGTTCATGCTTCAAATGCACTGCTATATATCTATGTCGTAAAAAGGGTTTTAAGAAATACTATAAGTTAATCACATGCCTACTTGTAGCTGTGAAGAATAATACTCAGTAATGAAAAATCATTAAACTCGTTCCGCTGGATCTGCTCCATCCTTTGAAGTGAATGTAGAGAAGAGACAAGATAATTATTGTGGTTGTGGCTATAGACGTGGATGTGGATCTGCTTTGAGGATCAGAACTAAAAAGTTGATCAAGTATTGCTACATTTACTTCTGGGAATGGAGCTAATTCAGTGGGACAACCTTCATCATATTCATCAATAGAGTATTATTCTACTTAGGCACAAGTAGGCATGTGATTAACTCAAAGTGTTCCTTAAAATCATTTTGACAATTTCGATATTGTAACATTGCATTAGAAGCATGAAAAATAGAAAGTTCTTCCAAAAAGTCCTCATTTATGATATTATCTCCACATAATTTTAATTGAAAAATTATTTTGGAAACAATAGAATTATACTTACGGTTGTAAATTCCTGCCGCAAAGTGCATCTACCCATAACGAGCTTTTAGTAATACTATCGATTTCGAGTGATTATTATCGTTTCTTCAAATTATTCTATAATTCAAGTGGATCTATCATGGTTAAAAAAAAGTGGACATCCACTTGTGTGTATGTGTTTACACACCAGAGAACTAGTAATCTTTATTATTCAGTTTTATCCCTTCATGAAGATGAAGATGGTAGAAAATCACAACACTCATTTTATGTTGATTTGATACTTCATTATTTTAAAACCTTAAATGGGGCATAATTGTCATTTTCATAATAAGTTTTCAATTATAATAATTGTGAAGATGATATCACAGATGATGTCTCGGTGGAGAAAACCTTTTCTATTTTTCATCATTTGTGGTATCATCGTCATATAATTTAAACTGAAAGCTTATTTTGGTAACATTATTATTATACTTACTTTACCCTTCATGGATATGATGACGAGGAAAATCACAACCTACACTTTTCCTAGGTAGATACTTCATTACTTTGGATAATAGTATTCCAAAGACCTTGAGCATCAAGATGAATTTCAACGTCAAGGATTTATGGTAAATAATTTTTATAGTAATATCGAGTAGGATCCATGGTAAATAATTCTTTCGAGTAATGTCGAGTGCCACAAATGACAATGAAGGAATAAATCCGCTAGTTTAGTGGATAAAATTGACATAAACTGATGTGGATATATTTACAACAAAAGAACCATTGTCTCCAATAAAAAAAAAAAAGTGGACCCTTATGTATATGTATTTACAGCACAGAGAACTACTAATCTTTATTATTCAGGCGATTGAAATGAATGAACAACTTGTGTAAGAGGTATTGAAGTCCTGATAAAACATAATCTTCAGTATTCAAGCGATTGAATCATTGAACAACTGGTTTAAGATTGTAGAAGTGACAATCAGATGTTAAGAGCGAATAAAAGCTTTTTAAAGGGACCTTCTCTTACATTAGTTGACCCTGAAGTCTTCTTTGCTTTTTGGAGATTTAAAATGTCCCTCTTATAAGTCTTTCAGACATCGATAAAAGGGTTAATAAGCTAAGCAATGTCTAGAGGGAATAATGACATTTTTCGTCATCTAGTGAGATCTGGTTTTGGTATGAGGACTGTATCAATCAGGATTAAATAAATGACATCCATCTTGGTCACTACTCGAAGAAAACTAAAAAAGAACAAATTGAAGAATCAATGGTACTGTTATGAAAAGTGAGTAAGCGTGTCTATGAGGGAATAGATGAGGTGGGGCATAAGTGGTTACAGAATTGGTGAAAAGAATTAGATTAGGATAATATTACTCAGCCAAAGAAAATTAGATTAGGACAGGGTGTAGTTCCTGAAGTCCCTCCAGAGTGTCATTGTACCCTGTTATGCGTGGTAACTAGATTTTGATTAAGAGCTCAAAGAAATAAGATTGATTATAATTTTGTTTTGCGATAATTATCCTTTTCTTTGACGAAAAATATCTTCCACTAAATGAAAACTAAAGTTAGAACTTTCGTTAGTACTTCTAGAGTTCAATTATGTTGCATAACCGTAGTTCATTTTGATGTAGAGTGTGCCCATTATGTCGAGGTGATATCTGCCAATCCGACTCATTCCAAGGAAACTTTTGATATTGCTTGCCTGGATATCGTCTCTTGTATTACTGATCTCCTTGATAGTGTTGCAAGAAGAAGAGTTGGCGCGAGGAGTACCTTCACATATCTCTGACTTTCTCCGATACACTTCAGTATGGTTTGAGAGTGTATCCTGTTTCAATGCAGTTGTCCATCTCTTATTGTTGTAAAATATTCATTTGCGATAGAAACTTATACTTTCTCAGCAAAGATGGATCAACTACTGTATGATCTGAGGAGAGATTTCAAATGGGTGCTTTGAAGAAACAAGCTGCAGATCGATTTACCGCTGTGAGAAGACTTGTATTTTTCAATCAATATGATGGTGGTTTCTATGAGAAACCAAATCCATGATATTCGCCAGAAGTATCTTTTTGATTATTAGTCTGTCTTTCTTTTCATTGATAAATAGATAATGGAAGCCACGAAGGTCAATTGCTCCATTAAGAACAGTCATTTAAAAAAAAACAATTATTCAATTGAATAGGAGGAAAAAGTGGGAAGGGAGACGATGAGAGTTGAACCCAAATCTATTGTGAAAGATTTTCACCCATATTACTATACTATAAGTCTTGTTATTATAGATAGTTTTAGTTACCAGTAAGGAAGAAGGTACGAAGTAGAGATTGTTATTTTGAAATAAGAATTTAAAGTTTGAATATTGAGTGAGATTGAGAATTATTCTATTGAAATGAGAAACCGTGATAAGATTAAGAAAAGGAAAAGAAAAAAAATACTGTGACGAATAGCATCTTTGTGACAAACCCCCGGTCCAGCTCCAGCACATGACAATCATATTAATTAAGAAGTATCTCTTGGGGGATGTCTACTCTCTGTTGAAAGTCTACAATTAACAAGACCTAATTAATGTTAGAAATTAAGTATAAAAGACAGAAGAGTAAAATTTATTTAGGGACCAAGGGAGTTCTTAAATATTGCAGAATCTGTCAAATTTCGTTGTTGCCTATGAGTATTATTGGCCTTGAACTAGAAAGTGTGAGGGTGTATAACTCTCTAAAGAAAGTGATTTGCAACCAAGTCTTGACATCTACCTTTCTCTCTTCCTATCTCCCAACTTTTCCTACCATAATGTAGTGATTTCGATGATAAAACAATTATACATTAATCGGAAAAGGGTCAAAACTGCCCCTAGACTATTGGAGTTGGTACAATAATGCCCTCCATCCACCTATTTTAAAAAAATTGCCCTCACCGTTATCTTTTCGGCTCAAGAACGCCCTTACGACTAACAACCATGTTAGATAAAAAAAATTTAATTAATTTTCACGTGTCATAACGGAAAAAAGGTCAAAACTGTCCTTAGACTATTGGAGTTCGTACAATAATACCCCCCATCTCAAAAAACCCCCCCCCCCCCCCTCTCTTGCGTGTGTGCGTTTATATTCTTCTTGTTCTTCTCATCCTTTTTTTGACCTTGCACTCTATTTGAATAATCACTACAAACAGCATTAAAATTTTATTTTCAGACAACCAAAATTTCGAGTCACCAATAGTTTACGTCATACAAATTTCACCGGAATATATGAACACTAACAGAGTGTCAATGGTAATGATCATTGAGAATTTGCAATATTTTTTGTTGTATATTTCCGGACAACTCCACATCCAATTTTGATCATGGGCTCTTACT